>NC_058089.1:77666747-77974019 GCF_014858855.1 Bufo gargarizans
CACATTTGTTTGCAGAGCACTTGCCATGCCCGTAACCACATTGTGATGCCATTTGCAGCCGTTTAGCCCTTTCCATGACATTTTTAAAGCCATTTTATTGCTCAAAAGTGGAGGTCCCCATTGACTTCAATGGGGTTTCTGGTTTGGGGTCAAGTTCGGGTCCCAAACTCGTGTTTTTTTGTGAAGTTCAGCCGAACCCGTCGAACCCAAACATCCAGGTGTCCGCTCAAATCTACTTTTAAATTAATTATTACCATGAACAGAAACCATTCATTTTGAAGGATGATCTTGTCATTAGAGGTCCCCTGGATGAGACAATAGAGTCTGGATCTAAAAATAAAATAAATAATATACACAAAAAATCTATAAAAATAAAATTGCATTAGTAATCATTTGGGATACATACAGTAGGTATTCTTGATCTGCATATTTAAGATAGGGGAAAATATATCAATAGATAATGAATTGGCGGAAAAGACACACCAATACCGCATCCATACCGCAACAAATAAGGAATGAGCTGTATGAATATAAAAATTAAGTTTCATACATTTGATGCATAGATGGATGTGATGTATAGACAATTTACTTTTATGCCATGTTTTTCATTTCTTTCATTTTGATGTTGAGCATACAAATTATTACAACTCTATTAAGGATCAAAATGGAATAAAGATCCATCCCACATGTTCGATGCAGCTTAGAACGTTCGAATTGGAGCGAATCCCCAAAAAGTTTTTAAACCAACTAGATCCATGTGAATGTTAACCACTGAGGAAGGAGTCGCAGTAAACTCCGAAACACGTATGGTAAAGATTTCTCATGGAGATAGAAAAGTGACATTATTAAACAGACATTAAGAAATTCTGGAGCGCTTCAGTAAAATCTAAAGAACCAACGGGGAAAAGGATCGGTAATCCAACAGACACGTGGAACGCCGGCTTAAACCAGACATGTTGAACGATGACTCACGTAGGGCAGTGCAAAAAAGCATAACCGCTGTCTATCCACCAAAGGTTCCCAGATTTGATAAAAGACATACTCACTAGAGAAGGTAACCTGAGACAGGAATGCCATCACCGCTACACGTGGGACGCCACGGCATGTGCGGCGCGCTCAGCGAATACCTGCCAAACAGTGAGTAAATCACTTAAGTGATAAAAGCTAAGATAATTATTGTCACATTTATAAACAATAGTGATATGAAGAACGGCTGCACCAGTAAGAAAATACATCTTAATGTTTCGTATCTACAAGAGTTTTACAAGGACATTTGAGACCCACGCAGCAATGAACTAATATTGTACAAGCAAGGGAGATATATATATATATATATATATATATATATTTTTTTTTTCATTATTTTTTTTCATGCTTTTATATATGAAATCAGGAGCACAAACAAATAAGGAAAATATACAGACACAGCAAGAACTGGTATCGCATAGAACAAATAAGTTAATCTGTGTGCAATAGATGTGCTACATTACGAATATTATAATATAAGAGTGGTATAAGATCATATAGCGATAAGATCTATTTGCGTTAACATTGCAATCAAGCCCACACGATTTGCATATAGTTTATATGTGCAAAGGTACAATCTTACATACAAACCTTGCTTATAGCATATACATGAGTTGATCGACACCTAGTCGTTATTGTGCACAGGAGAATTGCATATATACGTTCACCGCAACTTATTCTCCATGCACAGTTAATACGTGTATGTTGCTGATACAACACAGCTATAGTACCACTAATGCCAGCATAATTGGTTACATTATTATATGCAGTATTTGTATCTAATTTTGCCTATTGAAGATTGTAAAATCTATGCAATTATGTTATATACAATGTTGTTTTGTTAACAGTTTTTAAAGGGGGATTTTTTATCTTGTTTTATTACAGTTTTATTAAATGTTTATTGATATTACAGTCTTTCTTCCATGTGGATCTGACTGCAAGTGTGGCCTACTACATTATATATATATATATATATATACATATATATATATATATATATATATATATATGTATACATATATATATATATATACACTGTATATCATTATTTGCTAAGATTGGGTAGATCTTTTCAGTAGGTGTACCCTTTTCCTTGCTGGTCAGTGGGTAAGCCATCTCTATCCTATAACCTCCGATATAAAAACTTTCACTTAGAATTATAATACACCATGCAAAACTTATATGTCACATCTCCTACTAATGTCAAGACTTCCATACTCGAGCAATCCGGCATGAGAGCGTCAGATTTGTGACGCTAGGCTCCGCCCCCCCGCACACTGGCCGTCCGGATCGCATACTTGTTGTTTGCTGACCCTGCCATGTGAGACGCCGAGACACCGAGACGCTGACCCTGCTTGGTGAGATGCCGATATACTGAAGTTCGGGGATTGTCCTGTCCTGTCACTGCCTCTGCCCTGCTTTTTAGCTTGTTGGCGCCCGGATCCGCCTGATATTGTGGCCATCGATGTTACCTGTCTGTCACTGGGGTGGTGAGTTGTTGGCTTGCTGGGACTGACGGGGGCTGGTGGGAGTGGAATGGTGGTAAGGCGTCCAGATGCTATGAGGGACCGGTGCAGACGGCGGCAAGCAGGAGGTATCGGTACACCTTGGAAGAAAGAGATTCCAGTGTTCCTTTTGTTTCATGGGACTTGTTGAGAGGTTATTCTCACTGTTGCTTGGCAATTATGCTATGCTGGCTGATATAACTGCCCCCCTTTCCCTGGTTTGGCAAGTATTGCTGGAGATGCCTAAACGGGGGGGGGGGGGGGGGGGTGAAGAAAGTCACGGATGGGGCAGAAATTTAGGCTGTGGAATGTGTCGGACGAAGGTGGCATGGTGTTCCTAATACTGGTGGAATAAAGTAACGAAGAGAAAGAGGGGAGAGGGAAGGGAAGGAAAGGAAGAGAAGAAGAAGAAAGGAAGAAAGGGAAGGGAAAAAAAAAGGGGGTCCTGGGAGGAGGAAAATCTAGCTGGTGGTCTATCATATTATATGGTAGCTGTTATAGCCATTGACTCCCCCAGTTTGACTGTGTTTAACTTCATAAAGAACCCCCCTCTATGAACTTTTAATTCTTCTAATATTTAACCCTTCTAATACTTCCATCCCTAAACCCCTCCCGGACTAAACCTGGATTAACGGACTATCAACTTTACCTACAGCGTTATTTAACTCTCTTACGTCGAAGATTTAATAGACAAGTGGACACTAAGTCTTTGTGTTTTTTTTGTTTTTTATTTCCCCTAACATCTGAGGCGACTCTGAGTGTCCTCGCGGAAAACAAGGACAACACCTATAACTCTGGACGTTTTTGTCTTACCCTCATCTCCCCCTTGCTGTTGTGTGTTTTTTTTTTTTTTTTTTTTTTTTTTTCCTCTTCCTTTTCCCTCTCCTTTTTCCCTCTTTGTATTATTAACAAATTGTTAACACTTTGTTAATTTATTTTTTCGCTCCCTGTGATTTGTGGTGGGTGGGCAGAAGGGAGGTAAGAAGGTGAGGGAGATAAGGGGAACCTAAAATGCCACCCAAGAAAGGCCCTACGGGCGGTAGTAGAAGGAGATCAGCAACGGGGTTAGAGAGCGGGCCCAAACAGCAGGGTTTAAACGAATTTTTAGCTCCAAACTCGCCAGGTTTTGGGTCCCCACAGAAGGAGAGAACGACAGAACCAGGGTCCCATGGTCTGGTGCAGGACTGTTGGGGGAGGGGGGGAGAGGGGAACTGTAGTAACATTTACAGAAATCGACGCAAGGATGATGAAAGACATATTTTGCACGGTCTCGAGGATGGAGAACGTAATGGGGAATATAGTGACCCAGATCGGGGCAGTGCAAACGGATGTTAGTGTAATACGGGATGAGATGGAGAAAATAAGGCAGCGCTTACATGAGATGGAGGAAAAGGTCCCCGTTTTGGAACATTCGGTACAGAAATTAGAAAAAGAGGTGGTTTTGTTAAAAGAAATGAATACTAGGATGGAACAAAAATTAATAAGCCAAGAAGATAGATCAAGGAGATCTAATATAAGATGTGTAGGGATCCCAGAGCGCGCAGAGGGCGATAATTGTACTGAATACATGGAGAGATGGATAAGGGAGAACTGTAGGGAGGGTGTTCTTTCTCCATTGTTTGCCATCAAAAGAGCACATAGGGTTCCAGGAGAATTTCCTAGACAGATACTGGTTAAATGTTTATTGGGTAGGGACCGCGATATAATAATATCTGATGCAAGGACTTCTGAAAAATATCAGATACAGGGTGTAAAGATAAGGCTATTTCCAGATTATTCTGCCCATACTAATGCCCACAGGAAAGAGTATATTGCCGCTAAAAAGAGATTAAGGGAAGCAGGTTTAAAGTATAGTTTACTTTTCCCGGCAAAATTAAGGGTGGAATATAAAGGCAGGACCGTTTGGTTTTTTTCAGACCCCGGAGGAGGTTAGCGATTGGGCGGACGGGGAGGGCCTCTGAGGTTGGGGGCCGCGGAGGGGAAAGGAGTTAGTATGCTAAGATATGGAGTCGCCCCCGACTGCTGGCCAGCAGGGAGGGGGGCTATTTAGGGTGGGACAGTGTTTGTGGGTTGAGGGAGACTTTTTTTTTTTTTTTCTTTTTTTTCTTTTTTCCCCCTCCCCCCACTTATATTTTGCCTTTCCCCCGCTGCTAGATGGTTAAGATTGTCTCGTTGAATGTGAAGGTCTACATGAGAGAGTAAAGAGATATGCTATCCTTGAGTGGATGAAGAGGTTCCTGCCAGCCATCATCTGCTTACAGGAGACACATTTAGATAAGGAATCTTTAAGATGGTTGGAGAAGAGATGGATAGGGGAAAGTTACCATTCCGTATATACCACTTATTTAAGAGGGGTCTCAATTTTGATTCATAATTAAATTAAATTTGAGTGTCTGGTATATGAGGCCGATGATCATGGCAGGTACCTCTTTCTATATTGTAATATAGAAGGGGTTAAAATGGTAATTGAAAATATATATATATATTCCTCCACCATATGAGCCAGATGTTTTGTATCAACTGTATAGATTTATGTTGAACAGACAGGAATCCATAATGATTGCGATAGGAGATTATAATGCAGTAATGGATCCACTCAGGGATAGAACGTCTAGCAGAGGGGGAAGAACACAAAAAGTAGATTTTTATAAACTAGCCCATGAATTTAATTGGATTGACGTTTGGCGCTTCCAGAACCCGGATGAAATCATGTATTCCTGTTATTCTAAAACACCTCAAACTTGGTCTAGAATAGATATGGTCCTGGGAAATAAAAATGTAATGTCTTACAACAGGATTAAAATAAAGTATTTGCCCATGGCCCTATCAGACCATAATGCGGTGGTAATGGAACTAGATCTGAATAAAAAGAAGGCTTTACCACCGTTTAAGTTCAACCCCCATTGGTTACCAATGATTCCAGATAAAGAAAGTATAATGGAAGAATTAAAAAAATTTTTTAGGGAGAATAATCATTCCGCGAGTAGGCTAATTGTTTGGGACACTGCTAAAGCATATTTAAGAGGATTGCTCTTTAAAAAAGCGAATTACTGGAAAAAAAATACTAGGGAAAGGGGGACTGTATTGGGGAAAAAAAAAGTTCAAGAAGCAGGAATAACATGTATAAGATACCCCACTAATTACAATAAGAAAATACGGGAGGAAGAACAGGAAAAGTTAAAGGTATATCAAATGGAGAGAAGTAGGAAAGAATTACTTTTTCAAGGGATTCGGTCAGCCTCAGAGGGAGAAAAAGTTGGTAAAATTTTGGTAAATATAGTAAGAAATCAAAGCGAGAAATCCTGGATAGGGGCGATTAAAGATAAAATGGGTGAAATAATTAATACACCTGAAGGAGTTAAAGAAGTGTTCCTGGAATATTTCCAGGAGGTATATAAGTCCAAGGTACAATACTCAAAACAAGAACTAGATTTATACCTAGACCAGATTCCCCTTAGGGAGATATCCCAGGCCCAAAAATAATTTTTAGAAAAATAAATATCAATCGTGGAAATAAATAAGGTTTTGGGGCAGGTAAAATCTGAAAAAGCACCAGGATGCGATGGGCTTCCTTTTGAAATATATAAAACTTTCTCCCAGGTGTTAGTACCCAAATTAAAAACAACATTGGATGAGGCTAAAAAAATCGGGGATCTACCAGATTCTATGAAAGAGGCAATTATTACACTAATTCCAAAAAAGGGCAAATAACAATTAGACCCTGGATCATATAGGCCAATATCACTTTTAAACACGGATGTTAAAACTTTGACAAAGGTTTTGGCCGATAGGCTATCAAAGGTGGTTAAAGGTGTAATAAATGAAGATCAAACAGGTTTTATACCTGGTAGAACGATATATTCAAATATAAGAAGGTTGTTTTTAAATATTGAAGCCAATAGAACAGAAGTGGGGGAGAAAGCGGTACCATCATTGGATGCCCAAAAGGCATTCGACTGTATTGAATGGGAATATTTATGGACAGTATTAAAAAGGGTCGGTATAGGGGAAGGATTTATAAGGTGGATACAGTTTAGGCTGCTTTCACACTAGCGTTCGGGTTTCCGTTCGTGAGCTCCGTTTGAAGGAGCTCACGAGCGGACCCGAACGCAGCCGTCCAGCCCTGATGCAGTCTGAATGGAGGCGGATCCGCTCAGACTGCATCAGTCTGGCGGCGTTCAGCCTCCGCTCCGCTCGCCTCCGCACGGACAGGCGGACAGCTGAACGCTGCTTGCAGCGTTCGGGTGTCCGCCTGGCCGTGCGGAGGCGTGCGGATCCGTCCAGACTTACAATGTAAGTCAATGGGGACGGATCCGTTTGAAGATGCCACAATGTGGCTCAATCTTCAAGCGGATCCGTCCCCCATTGACTTTACATTGAAAGTCTGGACGGATCCGTCCCAGGCTATTTTCACACTTAGCTTTTTTTAGCTAATATAATGCAGACGGATCCGTTCTGAACGGAGCCTCCGTCTGCATTATTATGGGCGGATCCGTTCAGAACGGATCCGCCCGAACGCTAGTGTGAAAGTAGCCTAATATATCACAATCCTCGGGCTAGAGTGATGGTGGACAGGAGCTTGTCCCTGCCCCTTGCCCTATACCGGGGCACTAGGCAGGGATGCCCTCTCTCTCCACTATTATTTGCTATTGCGATTGAACCTTTGGCATGTATAATAAGAAATGACAGGGAGATTAAAGGTTTTCACTATGAGGGTGGGGAGGAAAAATTGTTAATGTATGCGGATGATATTTTGTTATTTATGCACAATATTGGGGATCAGTTTAATAGAGTTATTGATATAATAGATAAGTTTGGTTGTTTTTCTGGATTAAATATCAATTGGGGGAAATCACATATGTTGATGTTGGGAGATGCACAACCCCAGGGGGATTTAAAGGAGCAGGTGCTTGGAAAACAAGAAAATTTTAAATACTTAGGGATATAAATTTCTGGAAACATAGAAGAATATGAAAAATTAAATGTACTTCCCCTTTTAAAAGAACTTGGGGCCAAAATACATGTTTGGCGAAGATTACCAATTTCAATACAGGGTCGTGTAAATTTAATAAAAATGGTTTTCCTCCCTAAAATACTGTATGTTCTTCAAAATGCCCCAGTCAGGCTGCCGCAGGGTACTTTTAGACTACTCGATAGTTTTAATGGGAGATTTCCTTTGGAAAGGTACGATTCCCAGAATAAAGAGAGAGATACTCCAGCTCCCAGTGAGAGAAGGTGGATTAGCAGTTCCGAATAGTTTTTTTTTTTATTATATAATTACACAATATGGCCACATAAAAGGTAGTTTAGTTGGTTTAGTGGGTAGGCAGGTAGTAAATAGATTGGGGTGGAAAGAAGAATGGAATTATTTAGAGGTGTTGGAATCAGGTACACTGGGGAGAAATGGCATCGGAAATAGAGTCTTAAACTTATTGGAATACATATGGGTGGAAATTAAAAAAATATTAGAGATTAAAGGGTTTTTGCACTATACACCTATTTGGAAAAATATTAACCTTAAGGAACTGCAAGGGATTAAGATGTATATAGACTGGGAAAAAAATGGGATGAAATACTTAAACCAGATATTTGAACAGGGTAAACTGAGACTTCAACACAATGGTTAGAGAGTTTGGTATACCGCAAAAGGATATATATATATATATATATATATATATATATATATATATAAAAATAAATATTTCCAGCTTAGGAATGCATTGCGGACAGTTATGCAAGAGGATAAATATAAGATGGAAAGATCTGAATTATTGCACAAATTTACTAACGAGGGTGAAAGAGGAGGAATAATGGCAAAAAGATACAAGATATTGATTGAGGGAAAAAATAAACGGGTTAAAATACTTGCCAGGAAAAAATGGGAAAATTCTTTAAGGAAGAAAAATGGAACGATGCTTTAAAAAATTATTCTGGAGTCTCAAATAGGGGTTCACATAAGATCTCTCAATTTTTTGTAGTTCATAGGTTGCATCGATCCCCACGGATATTGAAAAGAATGGGTGTTAGAGTTTCGGATGATTGTACAAAATGTGGGGGAGAGAATGCTGATTTAATACATTGTTTCTGGAGATGCCCAAGGCTGTTCAGATACTGGACAGAAATAACAGATACTGTATACCGAATTTTGAAGGTTCAAATATCAGAAGATCCCATGACTTGTATTTTGGGGGCAACCGAACATTTGAGCCTAAATAGAGATACACGAATGGTCTTGAGTAAAGTGCTATTTCAAGCTAGACTCCTAATACTTAAGAAATGGGTAGGGGCTGACCCTCCAACAGTTCGGCAGTGGAGAAAAGCAGTTGATGACCTGATTAAAGAAGAACGAGTAATGGAGGGCCATAGTAGAAAAGTAAAAAGTGTTGATGAAATATGGAAGAAGTGGTTACTTTAGGGCTGGACAGATTAAGGACTTCGTGAATTTTGCCTCCTTGGCATGTCTTTAGACTTAAGGATTCTGAGAAAATCAGTCTCTCTCTACCTTACCTAAACCATTATGAATTCTGTTCTTGTCAGTATCTTATTCCAGAAAAGTAGGATGTTCAATAATAGGACTAGATATCTTTGTTATTTATCTAATTCCAGGACTTCATTTATATATTATTTTTATATAATACTGTATGCTATGGTATTATCATTTTAATATAGAATAATATAAAATAAAAAAATTAAAAAATAGGAAAACTAAAATTAATGTTAATAAGATAGACTGGGTATATAGCAAAAGTCTGCATTATTAATAATTTTTAATATCCATTTAAGATTTCCTGTTATTGCTAAAGTTGTTATGCACAGTTTTTATTTTATAGAAAAGAGAAATTAAAAAATATATACCGTATATGTCGAGAATTATCCCTATCAAATTAATGCAGTAAAGGAAGAGCCCTCATTTAGGCCAGTTGAGCTCATAGTATTGAGCCTATGTATCCAGCGAGTTTTTTATCCAAATTCCCCCCTCAGTCTTTTATCTTTTCCATTCCCCAGAATCGCAGTAGACTCATGTTTTTTCCGTGAACGTATTTCATATGTCTAGAGACAGACGTATCTTTGTCAGTCTGATTGCACTTAAATGGCCAGAGCTGTAGCTGTACTCCCTGAAGACCTGAAGCCTACAGTGATCCTAATACTCTCTAAGTGTGATTGACTGTTTTCCCCCTTATAATTTATGTATAGATATATGAACAAATAAATTATAAATTGAGATGGAGAATTAATAAAAAGTTAATTTTAGTAAAATAAATAATGCAGACTTTTGCTATATACCCAGCCTATCTTTTATTGACATTAAAAAAATGTTTTCCTATACCTTAGCATACAGTATTATATAAAAATAATATATAAATGAAATCCTGGAATTATATAAATAACAAAGAGCTATTTAGTCCTATTATTGAACATCCTACTTTTCTGGAATAAGATACTGACAAGTACAGAATTCATAAACAATGGTCTAGGTGAGGTAGAGATAGGGATTCTGAGAAAATCAGTGTAAGTCCAAAGACATGCACACTAAGTAAAAGGAGGCAAAAATTCCCGAAGTCCCAAGACATGCGCAGTAGCGCATGGGGACGCACGTATCTGAAAAGGAGAATTCCGCTATCCCCACAAACACCGTAGGAAAACTGAGGGATGCGCGGACTTACAGCCTATCATACCATACCAAGATAATATATTGGAGTCTATAGGTTACCTCCTCTGCCTTTAACACAAGCTGGTACAAGACACAGGCTGAACGGACGGGATGATCCCGCCCCCAATCTTTAAATAGTCCTGAAATTAAACACTCGTGTTCGTAGTAGCTCCATCACCCCTGAAGACGCCATGTTAGGTGGCAAAACATGTCAGGGGAGCTGCGATTAGGGGTTTTAAGTTAAAATGGTCATGTGTGGACGCAGTTGTGAATGCAGTTGTAAAGCGAAGTGCGCTGCAGGCACTCCGATACCTTTGTGAAAGTTTGTGCCACTATACAGGCATAGAGAAACAATGATTAGGAATATATAGGGTTGTGCATACTATAAATCAGGTAGAGAGCTATCCTAGGTAAAGCAAGCTACACATCCTATAATAGACCCTAATTAAATCCACTTTGAGAGAGTGTTATTGTGGCCAATTGATAAGCTACAGTTACTTAATAGCTCGCTGTAAGCAACATTTTGATACTATTTCATGTCAACTCTCACTCTATAATAACTGAACGGTATGAAGTGAATATACCCCAGAGATCTCCCACCCACTGACTATAAGTGGAGACTACTCAGTGATAATTATTCACACAGTTGCGCCTCATGACCACTTTATTTTAAATAAAATATATTTTGGCTGTTTCTCTAAAAATGAATAATAAATGTTACATTTTAAAATAAAAATGACCAGAAACAGGAATTAGATAGCCCTAATAGGGCTATTGTATAACATTATTTATTTATTCTGGGTCCAAAGTAGGCATTTTGATTATTGTTTTGATGAGCCTGGACACACTACTTCTGCTGTAATAATCATTTAGCTCGTAGTGAATGTAATAAGTAAAGCTCCCAAAAATTTGGGGGAACTACATTATGTCATTTCAAATTATGTTATTAAAAAAATATATACAAAAACAAGCCCTCATACAGTTACGTGAACAGAAAATAAAAAAATATATGGCTCTTAGGAGGTAATGAGGAAGAAATGAAAAAATAAAAAAAATTGGGGCTTCTTCATTATTAGTGAGAAAGCCAGTCGGATGACTAGTGAAATGTTTTCACTCAAAAATATGCATGCTACGAACTTGCCTGTCCGGGCACCAGTGTTGCGGTCTTTGGCTGTGGCAGGTAAGAAGTGCTACCAGCCCACGACTCTTCCCCCTCCCCCCCCCCCCGTAACCTGGTTGCATCCCTGGCAACAGAGCGCAATAATGATTAGCAGCCCCGCTGCACAGTTACTATGTAGTTGGTATCCAGTCCTATGGAGAGCCGAGTCAATGGACCTATCAGGTGTTATGCAAGTGGGTCCATGAACCCACTGAGCCACTGACTGGGTATACTTTGGAGGGGCATGACTAAGCCACTACCTGGTCTTCACTAGAGCCTCTAATGGTGAGCATAGGCTTGGGCCATAAGGGTAATTGCCAGGGGCTACTCCAGAGCAGTCCCTGAGTCAGCTGCTGACCAGGGATCAGAGTATTCAGTGCAAGCACTGAGAGGACTTGCGTGGCCAGGAGGTTCCGGGTCTGGACAGGTGGCAACCAATCAAAGTCAGTAAGCGAAGTCCCAGGTCAGAGGCAGGCGGTAAACAAAGTCTATAAATGATATCCGAGGTCAGGGGCAGGCGGCAAACAGGCAAAGTCCAGGAGTTCAATAAGCAAGGTCCGGTACACAGTGAATCAGACAAGAGACACCTTAGTACTTGGAGATAGACAAGCTAAAACCATGAGTTTGCTCAGACATCTTCCTGTGGTAGGAAGCACCTTTAAGTACCTCCTTCAATCCAACCATAGGCTGGTGAGACAGAGGGCATGTATATGCTGCTTCATAGGTGAAGAGAGACACACCTATACAAGCTCAAACACCAGTACAAGTCTCCAGCTGGAAGGAAACTCTGGCATGGAACACAGATACCATAGTTAAGTTACCTACTGCCTGCGCTTGTCAGCACAGCGCACAGGAGAAAAAGAGGGAGCCTGCCCGCAATTAGTGGCAGCAGCGCCAGCACTGACCGCTGGGCTAACATCAGGTTCTGGCAGACCAATGACTTGGCGCTCTATTTAAATCCCCTCCTGGCCATACACCTTTGCCAGTGATGGTCTTTGATTTACTAGCTGTGTTCCTGTTTCGTGTATTTTTTGATTACTTGAGTTCTGACTTCGGCTTGCCTTTTTTACCTCTCTCTGTCTCATGTATTGTTACTGAGCTTCTACTCTGGTTCTGATCTTGGCTTGGCTTTTTGACTACTCTCTGTACTTTCTCAATTTGGTAGTTGTCCTCCTGGTTCTGACCCATTTCTGTACAACTCTGACTTTGTGTCTTGTTTTGTCCCTTGGTGTCTGTCTCGCACCTTAGCAGAGTAGGGAACGTCGACCAGTTGCATACTTGCTACATAGGGCTTGCACTGCAATTAGTCAGGTAAAGCGGGTGGGGCTCCAGTTAGGGCTCACTGTCTGTGTCTGTCCCTACCTACTGACATTACAATATAACAATGAGAGTCAATTTGTAATTCAGTTTTTTTGGGGGGGACCCTTAAAGTTGTACAAAAATAAGAGAAAATAGGAAGAGAATTGACAGACTATAGAAATTGCCAGCATTTCAACCTCAGATGCCAAGAACAGGGACTGACACCATGCAGCATAGGCCTGGATTCCACGGTAAAGGGTCTTAAAGCTAAGCTCATTCTACAAAGGGTTCAAAAACAATTGCTAAATAAACATATATGGCAAGCCCACTTAAAACTTAATGCTCTAAAGCATAACATCAACAGAGACTAGAACAGAGCTTGATTTCACATCTTTCTTGATAAAGCCAGTCAGATGACTAGCTAAATGTTTTCAAGAAACAAATATACAAGTAAATTTGCTCTGACTTCTTACTACTAATATACCATGACTTGGATGAATGAGAACCTTTATGGGCTCCTTCATTGCTTATGGTTTCCGCTCACCCAGATCAAGAACCAGTACTAGGTGCAGCTACGGTCTGTTTCTGGATTGATAGCTAAGGAGCCTCTCCATTTTGCTGATTAGGTGTGGTTCAGATCACCCAAGTCTACCAGAGCAAAGGATGTTGCTATGTATCATGGAGAAGGCTTGATATGATGGAACAACCTCTTTAGCACAATATGACCAGTCTATCAAAGATTACAGTTGAGCGCAAAAGGAGGCCTTCAAGAAGACTGATGATTTATAAAGTATGACTATGGAAAACATGTTTTACTTTTAGGTCATCACAACGAACCACCAAAGTAAAAATAATGTGTGCAAGATTAAACTGCAACTACTGATTAGGTTCCTTCTGTTGCGCTCTTAACCTGTAGGATATAATGTGCAAGGACTGCATGTGACTGTCACTCCATCACTTTCACCTGCTGTTATGCCTTCATTTACAAACTAAACTGCGTGCAAGGTGTTTGTCTGCTTCTCCCAATGTGGCAGTCTTCTGTTGTATGGACACAGTGTCCTCTGTCATTAAGCTCTAAAGTCATTGTAACATGAATTCCCATTAATAATACCAGGCTTTGCATGAGCAGCTTTAGTGTCCCACCCTCTCTCCAAGGAGGATAGTAATAAGTCCTTGATGAAATCAACACTTATCCAGCTTAACCAGCAGTAAGAGATTTATCTCTTAACAGGATCTCTCTAATAGATTTATGACAAAGTTAATCAGTCATCCAGTCTCCCTTAACTAATAGTCTGTGACTGTAATAACTAGATCAGCCTGTCAATGCATGACACTGTAACTCAAACATTATGTCCCACACCCTCATCCATAATATGGTTGCTAATGTGGCATGTAAGTAGATTTTTAATGTTATAGCCAGAAACTGAATAAAAACTTGCACTATTTTCTACTTTAACAAGAGGTTCTAAACTACAGTTCTTTACTGGTATATTGCTTATATATGGCAACATCAAATACAGTCACGAATACTGAATTTCTTAGACAAGTATAATTTATTATCCATTTATATTACATATTACTGGACTAATACTGTGTCATTTGTTAGAATATGCACAATGCCTAGGAAACTGGCAGCACTGGTGTTAAACTTTCAGTCTGCAGAACTAAAATGGGAATATATTACCAAAAGCTAGTCATTGTAGAGTTTATTAAAACATCATGTGCAATGCTAAGAGTTGGCTGGAGTGGTATAAAGCACCACTGTACTCTAGAGCTGTGAAAACATGTTATCTGGAGTGATGATTCATTTGTCACTACCTGGCAGATGTCTGAAAGATTACACCTACCATAATACATAGCCCCTACTGTAAAATGTATAGGAGTAGGGATAATTTATGGGGCTGTTCTTTAGGATTTGGATTAGACCCCCAATTACAGATGAGTGAATCGATTGTAAAGTAATCAGAATTGAGTCAAAAAAAAATAATAATTTGTACCCGAATGAGAAATTTTGGTGACTTGAAGACAAAGAGAGAGTCAAAGAGAGAGTATAAACGGATATTAAAAAAAGAAATAAAATGTAGGAGACTAGAGAAAAAATTTGAGTCCTAGGAGACCTCAGAGTGCAAATTGGACTTTCTTCTCACTGTTCTCATAGGGCCCTCCTCAGCAGGCCCAAGAAGCAGCAGTCCGCTACAGTCAAAGCACTGGAAGCTGTCCACAACAGGTCAGCAAGATTCTCAGGGTCTCTGCCTTTCACAGATCTGCAAATGTCCGGTTGTCAGTTGCACTATCGACGTTGTGTGCACTTGTCTCGCACCTGACAGTGCACTCTCAGTACACACAAGCACGAGCTGCACTAAAACACCTTCTAATATACCCAAGTCTCAAGAAGCCTGTGCATGCGCACTACTCCTGCATCCAGACACATAACCAGAGACCACGTCACCCACTATGCCTTCCAGCAGTTATATGCAGTGTAAAACACAGCTTTATGGTGGCAAGAAATGAACATAGTCAAACCTTCTAGTCACTGGGATTTTCCACACTTATTAATGAAGTTTGGCTTCTACATTGGTGTCAGTGTATAGTACAAGTTCCAGCCAGTTGGCATAGAACCTCTACAAGTACCAGCATGTGTGTGCCAGATGAGAGCTCGGACAAAGGTCTTGGGAAATCTATGTAGCAGCACAGTGAGAATTGGTGAGGATTTTATTGCAGCAGTTGGTTTGAACAGCCCAGTGTCCTCCCAATGTCTAAACGCAGGTTCATGGATCGCCATCAGCAGCAGAAGCTCCAACATCCCTGGACAGGAGAGCCATAAATCAGTAATATGTGGCTAATACCAGTGTACTGAGAGTGATATGAAGCTTGTGAAATGAATGGTAGATATTACTAAATGTTATAGATTTACAGATGAATTGCCCAATATATTGCCTCAAACTGCTGCTCAATGTATTCTTCTGAGAATATTAATCCTGTGTTCATAATAAGGACTGTGATATCTGCAGTGCCCAGGACAATACTGGCTGCCCACTTTATTGATTGATTCGAAGCACGTATAGGAATGGTAATTGTTACGTTTATGATGAACAGAGACACTTGCACTGCCGTTAGCTATATCTCTGAGGCTGATGTTATCACCTTGTTTGCCGCTGCCTAGTATTAGGGTGAGTGACCAACCTGCTCTCACCTTTAATAGGTGGCTAATAGATATATATATATATATATATATATATAGATAGATAGATAGATAGATCTATGTGTGTGTGTGTATATAATACCGGCGCTGGCATACAGAGAGGGTAGGGGAGGGTGAGGATTACCTTTTGGAGGCACCCAGAGCGAAGTTGTGACGTCACACGAAGACGCTCCTGAACTCATCCCTGCAGGCTCCTCCACGTGTGTGCTAGCTACCGGCCGGGGCAGCGTGCTAGGTGAGAGTTAGAGCAAGAAGCGTCTCAGCACATCGATACAGCGCTTCCTGGAACAATGGGATCACACCACATCATGAACGACTATTCATCAGATAACAGGTAGAAGTCTTGTAATTAGCGTCCTGTGCATATAGATATAATAATCCTCACCCTCCCCTACCCTCTCTCTATGCCAGCACCGGTAATATATATATATATATATATATATGAATGGTAATTGATTCCTTGTCTAAAATAATTACTTCAATACCAATCTCTCATTCTGATTTATTCCCAGTATTGACTGGAGTAACAATTGATTATTCACACTACTGGTGTAGCTAGAAAACAGACAAGATGAATAGCAGAGATTAGCTGCATTGACTGTTATTCCTGCTGTGATGGTCATGTAGCAGGTGCTTATCGATTTTTAGCCTCTGAATTTGGACTGTCTTTTTTTTTATTACTATGATGGTGATTTAGAATTTGTTTTTCACATACTTGCATTATGGTTGATCTACTGTATATGGTAATGTTGCATGCAGCATTAAATTCAGTATATAACAAAGGGAACTATACAGCAAACGTCTATAATTCAATAAATGTCTGACATTTTTGGAAGGTGCCTCAAAAACGTTTTTGTTCTTTTTCACATAAAATATAAGGACACAAAACCTGCAAAATAATGGCATGTTATCAGCACATAACGTTGCAATACATCACAGCCGTCCGGTTAGAGTAGAAACATGAAGGAATTATGGTAAAAAGAGCACATAGTCCATCAAGTCTGCTCTTATTTAATTTCCTTTTTCATTTTCTTTTAGGATAGATACAGGTTTATCCCAGGCATTATAGCGTTGTTCGGATCCGGCAGCGGAACCGCCTGCTGGATCAGGCAAACAGAAATATGTTTTTTCCAGATCCGTTAGACAGATCCGGTGATATACCGGATGGGTCTCATCCGGTATTATCCGGAATAATTGATCCGGTATTTAATTTTTTTTAAAGATCAAAAGCAAAAATAGTTCCTCCTATGTCCCGGCGCATGCCCAGACTGGAAAACTGTATCCGGCAACACTGCAATTTCCGGAACCCTTGGTACCGGATCCGACATTAATACATCTCTATGGAAATGAATGCCGGCAGGTGCGGTTGTGTTCCGGGATTTTGGCTGGAAAAAATACCCCAGCATGCAGCGGTATTTTGTCCGGTCAAATACCATACAAGGGATGGAACGGAAGACATCCTGACGCATACTGAACAGATTGCTTTCCATTCAAAATGCACTAGCACAAAACTGATGCATTCTTTTCCGGTATTGAGACCCTTTACCTGATTTCAATACCGTAAAAGAATAATGCTACTGTGAAAGTACCCTAAATTCACTTACTGTTGATTTTCCAACCACTACTGCTCTTTCAGTAAAGTAATATTTTCTGTCATTGCAGAGTGTGCCTCTTGTTGTATATTAGTTTCTTATTAGAAATACTTCCCTCCTGAGCCATATTTAAAGGTTTCAATCATGTCCCTGCTTTCCTCTAGACTGTACAAACTAAGGGGGCATCTTATCACCCTAAACCAGTTTTCTGGGGTAAAAAAGTCGCAACCTCTGTGTTAAAAAAAATTTTTTACGCCTCTGCAACAACATTTGGTCACAGGTGCCATTTCTATGCCACCTTTGCTACTTTCATGAGGGCGGGCTGGCCCAACTCATTTATCTTCATTCACGCCAGTCCACAACAGATAGGAGGCAACACATGGCCGCAGGATTTCCCGCACAGATCGCTGAGCAGTTCGTGTCCCTCGTATCACTACTAGAGGTAACCAACGGTCACATGCGATGGCTCTCCAGATTATCACAAAGACTGAAGCCATCCCCATGAGGCCTCCATAATCAAACCTGACCATTGTTGGATCCCAAACAGAACCTAGGTTTGTAACTAGAGGCTTTACAGTTCCAGTCCATAGGAGTCCATGTCTCTTGTTCATGACACGACTGCAAACAAAGGCAACAATGGCTGGCTGTCAATGGCAGGTAGGAGCAGACTAGCCATACACCCTACAGGGAAATTTCCCAGTGGGCCAATGCCTAGGGGGTTGCCCAAGTCCTCCTCTCTGCTGCTAGCCGGGTGCATAATCAGCCCTCGGTCATAATTAATGCTGTGAGAATCAGGTACTCATATACACAACCAGCAACTGCACATGCCGTCCTGAATTTAACTGCTGTGGCCTGAATCTCACTTTCTAAGCCCCCTGCTCCATACCTTAATCAGAGACAACTGGAGGAGGACAGACAATGGCAGCTATTGATTACTACCACAGAGGGACAGTTTTTGGGTAACAATATTGTGCTGCGCTGTGGTATTAGGTTCTGCTAGGATGGTATTTTGCAATATGGCATTGCTGACCCTTTCTACTTTTTTGAATTTGGACCTGCCTACAACATGGGGACCTGCCTCACATCAGAGAACTGGAGGCCATTATCAAGATGCTGTAGCCGATGTCAGTCACCTGATCTGTCACATGCTCACATGTGTCCTGTTAACTAGGCAACCTCCAGACCTGCTCTAAACTTGTATGTATTCATTGCAAACACATCAGGGATCCATTAGATAATTGTTTCTTATATATAAATACAATCTGGGTGCACTGTTCTCCCTCGCCTGACCCAACATTATGGAGAGAAATATATACATAGCAGACAACATCTGACATGCCTACAAACAAGGACCAGCTATACAGAAAGGTCCATCAAAAACAATGGTACCCATTCCTATATTGACCCCGCTGGGTATGCATGAGGATACATTAGTAGTATAACTAAAGAATGACCCCCCATATATGCACAACCACTTTATTTCACAAATTTTTTATTAGAAAATCATAGCATACATCATCTTCCACAATGTCAAATTACCGTACAGTACAGTATAATTTGCTCATCACATTGCAGGATAAAAGACACTGGATGTAAAGTTTTCATTTATATTAAAGAAAAAAACAAAAAAAAACAAGGCCGTAAGAGAACGACCAACAAACAAACAATAATAAACACTGCGCCACATTTAAAATCAAGCAGTAAAATTGAGGTATGTATCCTCTACACTTGTAGATCTGGCAAAGATGGATAGTGTTTGGATTTATAAGACGCCCATTTTCGCCACCTTGCACTGACACATGATAATCGGCAAAGCTGTTTTGCAATCAGTAGCTCCATGCCATAATTATAGTGGACTTTAGCAATGATTTCTGGTATGGTTGGGATGTCCCTACTCTTCCACCTTTTAGCTATTGCAACTCTCGTTGCTGTTAGTATATGAAAAGCAATAGTGAGGTCTGCTAAATCTAAACATTCCAGCTCAAAGGAGAGCAATGCTAGTTCCGGGGACATGGGGAGCGCCTTCCTTATTACAGCACTTATAAGTAACAATATTGTGGACCAGAAACGGTGGACAGCAGGGCAGGTCCACCAGATATGCATTAAGTTGCCAACTGCTGATAGGCATCGCCAGCAAACATTTGAGGTGGTTGGATATATAATGGATAGGCGATAAGGGGTATAATACCACCTATAAAGGAGTTTTCTTGAGGCCTCCAGGTGGTCGACACACTTTGAGGTTCTAGAGCTCAGGGAGAAAACAAAGGCCCAACGTGCTGGCACAAAAGATTTATTTAAATCTGTCTCCCATTTAATCTGGAACGGGAATTTTGATATAGCAACTGAGAGCTGCAACCCCCTATAGGCCTCAGAAATACCTCCCTTCCGTATTTTGGGGTTCTGGAAATATGCAGCATACATAGAGGAGTGTGTAGAGTGGGTAATGTTCTTGGATGCTAGGAGGTGGCGTAATTGAAGGTACTTATAAAAATCTGACCACTGGACTTGATACCGCTCTCTTAAGTCAGTGAATGATATAAGGGCCTCATTGGTTAAAATTCGGGACACTGAAAGGATTCCTTTAGATTCCCATTGTGAGAAATCAGTATCCGGCAAGCAGGCACTGAAAGCTGACAACGGAGCATCCAAAATCCTGAGTGGAAGGATTTTCGGGATAAGGGGACACTTGGTCCACAAGGACATTCCAGCTTGACTAGTGATAGATGGAGATCGAGGGGGCGTTTTGGAAAGTAATCCCTGCCAAAGTAAGTGCTGCAATGAGGGTGCACGAGTTAAGCTAGTTTCCATTTGTACCCATTTCTTCGCTGTGTCATTAATCCACCAGCTTTTGAGTTGGTCGAGCACAGTAGCTTGGTAATAGGTAAGAAGGCATGGACATCCCAATCCCCCCAGTTTAACAGGCTTGTATAGGATATCAGCCGCTACTCTCGCCCTCTGTTTTTTCCATATAAATTGTGATATAAGGGCTTGGAGCGAAGCAATATATCTGCGGGGCACAATGACAGGCAAGTTCCTAAATAAGTACAAAATCTTTGGCAAAAGAAACATTTTGGACGCAGCAATGCGGCCCAACCATGAGAGAGGGTATTGCGAATAGGCCACTATGTCATGTTTAATTTGTGCAATGATAGCGTTGTAGTTAACAGACTGGAGGTTACCTAGGGGGAATGTGAGGGATATACCTAAGTAAGGAATACTTCCTTCGGCCCATTTGAAGGGGAATTTGGCTGAGATGGCACTTTTGGTATCTAGCGAGATCCACATTCCTAGTATAAGCGATTTATGAGAATTTATTTTATAGTAACTCACCCGACTAAACTGATCAATGATATCTGAGACAGCTGTTAAGGAGGTTAAGGGGTCTCTAACTGAAATAATGACATCATCCGCGAAAACCACTTTAACCCAGTGGTAGAGACAGCACCAGGTATTAAGGGTAAGGGGACTCTCGGGTGCAAAACCCCAAGCGCAAGAGAGCAGGGGACTTAGAAGATACATAAATGTCCCGAGGACCAAATACTTAACAGCGCAGACCCCAATGACTCCCACCACCGGGGACTGCATTAGGGCAAATTGCCTAAACCATTCACATCGGGGAAACCAAAAGGCTGAGGCATCTCCTCAATAGAGAGGTAAGTTGCCCTAGTTCAGGCAATATCTGGGTACAGCCTCCTTTATATTTGTGGTAAGGACCCCTCCCCTGCCTATGTCCCCTTCATACAAGGTACCACTCAATCAGTCCACCACTATGGGATTAACTAGTGCCGCCCCTATCACATCCCGAGTTACCCCAAAGACAATACCCACAAGTAGGTATCTACTCCACCCGATCAACTTGTCAACCACTAGGTAAAAAGGGGGGCAACGGGGTCCGCCAGTAGAAAAATACATACAAATAATACAGTCCCCCATTGCAGAAGTCCAGTGGTCAAGTGGTGTATTCAAGTAGCCGGTGCCTTGATTGCATCCGTCTGCATCTGCACACAGTTCTATAGCTCTGACGTGTAATACACCAAAATACCTGTGAAATATATAAAGTGAAAAAAATTATTAATGTATTTCAACACGACATACCGTCGGGAAATCTTACTTTTGTTACATTAAAAACAATAACATTGTCCCAAAATCCAGTATGGCATTCAAAAAAAAAGGAGCCCACCTTGAATTCCCGATTGAGACCCTTGGGTTCAAGAGTATCTAGCTCAAAGATCCACTTAAGTTCAAAAACTCTTCAATAGCCGTTCCCGATCCCATTTCCTCTGCATAGTGGGGGAATACCATCAATGATTCTGAACCTCAACTGTGCCACATTGTGTCTACACCTATAAAAGTGTTCCGGCACTGGAAGTTCCCCCTCAAGATCACCAGTTTGATTCTGTCTCTTCACAAAAGTACTGGTGTTGATTTATCCTCAATTTACAAGCTTGCGTTGTCTCACCCACATAAAACTGTCCAGACGGACACTGTAACATATAGATAACAAAATCAGAGGGACAGGTGTAAAAGTCCCTGATCTTGTATTGCTTACTGGTACGGGGATGGGAAAAGACACCCTTCTTCAGCATACTAGGGGTAACAACCCTTCCTAAGCCTCTGCGTCACCTTTAGGCTCTGTAATTCAGAATGTATAAAGCTGTCACCTAAGTTCTTCGACCTCCTGTAGGACATCAGGGGTGGGGACTGAAATTCCTCTGTCTGAAAAAGACTGTGCTAAGATCTGCCAATTACATTTAAGTACTACTGCTATCTGTCCACTCATTGTTGAAAATTTAGATACAAATGGTACCCTTTTCCTATCCATCTTTTTATTATGTGTGTTCAATAGCTGTGATCGTGCCTGTTGTTTATCCCTATCCCTTAACCTAACTCCTGGGGTATTTTCTATCGACTAACTTATGTCCCATCGACCGTAGTCTGTCATCTGCCAACTCCTCATCCGAAACAATGCGTCTCGTCCTAAGCAGCTGGCTATATGGGAGAGATTCCAACATACCCTTAGTGTGGGCACTATAGAACCTCAGCATGTTATTCAGGTCCATTGGTTTCACATACAGGTCTGTCTGTAGGTCGTCAGCTGTCACATAAAGTATCAAGGAACTGTAAGGAATGTGTAGAGTCCACCCTCGTAAATTTTAAGTTGCACATGAATACTGTTCAAGAAGTTATGAAACACCTGCAAATCAACATCTGTCCCCATCCATATTAGGAAGATGTCATCTATATACCTCATCCACCCCCTCACATGTTGGTAAAGGGCGGATGGGTATATAAATGACTCCTCTACATACGTCATGTATATGTTTGCGTAAGTTGGAGCCATATTGGACCCCATTGCAGTCCCCCAGCACTGCATATAAAACTCCTCCTCAAAACAAAAGTAGTTGCAGGTCAGCAATATTTCCAACAGGGAACACACAAAATCGCATAATTCCGTTGGATAGTCTGTGAGCCCTAATAGCTATTGTATCGCCTCTAGACCCCGTTCATGCTCAATGCTGGTATATAGGCTTACTACGTCAAAGGACACCAACCTATCACTCATATTTAATGTAGTATTCCCCAATTTGTTTAGGAAGTGTCCCTTGCATATGATAAGGCCCCTGTCGCTAATGTTCTCAATAATTTGTCCAGATAAATAGCTGCAGGAGTAAACACTGAGTCTGTTCCCGCAACTATCGGGCGTCTAGGCGGGTTGTACAAAGTTTTGTGGATTTTGGGCAAAGTATACAGTATTGGTGTCACCGGATGCTGCTGTATGAGAAAAGAATGCAATTTCCCATCAATAATATTATTGGCATAGGCATTGTCTACCAAGATTTTAATCTTTCTCATAATTTTAAACTTTGGATCAACATTTACCGGTTGTACACGTCCTTATCCTGTAATTGGCTCCAAATCTCAGCTACATACTTGTGCGTATCCATGATAACTGTCGCTCCTCCCTTTTATTAGCCGCTTTGATAGTTAATTCCTTGCGCCGACTGAGAGAGAGGAGAGCATCACCCTCATCCCTGGTCAGATTGGAACCATGTTTATCCTGTTTATGCTTCCTCAACTTCATGATATCCGATCTCACCAAGGAAACATAGGTGTCAACTGCCTTATGATTAAAAGGTGGTTGAAAATCACTTTTAAGATGTAGGCCCAACTCCGTGAGTATTAGCATACTGTGTTCCACATCTACAGAGGTCCCTGGACTGGGCCTGACCATGGGCTCCTGATTATTGAAGAACACTCTCAGCTTAATCCGTCTAAAAAAAATTAACAAATCAATTTCATTCTTGAACTAGTCAATGTCAGTTAATTTCCCCTGTATGCCTATTTCCCCCTGTTGTGACACAGAGGTCTTGTTTCCCATGGGCGGTCTCATTGAGTGTGTCTTGCGGGCAATTGTAGAGTCAATTGTTGTCAATTGTGCTGGTACCTGCGTCCTCCCCTTCTTGTTCTCTTGAGGTACCTACCCCTAAAAAACCTATGTCCTCTCCCTGGCCTCCTGAGGAATCCGTATCAGTAAGGTCTACCCGACATCCTGTAGGTCTCTCTGCTCTGCGTTTTCGCTGGGTCATGGGGTTCCTATTGTCTGTCTGGATTTTTTATAAACATTTCCTTTTTTATAATCCTCAAGGTCCCTGAACCATTTCTGTCTCTGTTTCCTCAATATTAAGATGGTATTTACTCAGATCTATCTTAGATTGTTCTATTAATTTAAAAAAAATCCTGGTCACTGAGCAGTGTCTTCAGCTGACTTTCATAATCCTTAGCTCTCCTCTTCATGTGGATTAAATCATTTTGCAAAAACTCCATATTGAGTAACATCATGTCCATTGAGAAACGGTTCGCTATAACTGAATTTATTCAGAAATTCCGTATTTAGCGCTAAATGATGGACTAATATGTGTCAGTAAGTGGTGCTGTCCTATTTCTATGTTTCTCTCTCATGTGTCCAGCATGGGAATGCAACAAAATGTAACGGGATGCATTCTGGTGCACTTTGTTCTGGTTTGTTCAGTTTTGCCCCCATTGACAATAATTGGGGACAAAACTGAAGCGTTTTCCTCCAGTTTTGAGATCCTCTGCTGGATCTCAAAACCGGAAACAAAAACGCAGATGTGAAAGTAGCCTTATGGATACAGAGGAATAAGTCTATTTTGTCACATCCCTGGAGTGCTGTGATCCCTTCTACACGCTATAAATATACTGTGTGTATATATATATATATATATATATATATATGTGTGTGTTTGTGTGTGTGTATATATATATATATATATATATATATATAGTCTGCATTGTTCATAGACTTAGACTTCACATTATCTGTTGGACTAACCACACACTGTACCACCCTCTTCTGATTTTAAATTGGATCTATTTGTGTTAATCCCATAAACTATTTTGTTTTCTTCTTCATTGCTTTTCACCCTTATGAGATTGCCCTGCATATTTGAATGAGTACTGCCTTTTTTGCTTGGGTGTATTCTGTAGTCTCACCCTGCAGATACCTTTCATGCCATTCTTCTCACCAAGTCTCTGCTCTCATTTTTATATCTCCCTTTGCTATTTTCCATATTTGTATTGATAATTGTATTTACCTTAGCTATATGGCTATGCAGTTTCCACATGTATCTCTTTTTTCCCCTGGGCAGATCACACAAATCTGCTCAACTCTGCATGCTGTTGGAGAAATGGATCACCTTGCTCTCTTTCTATGGTCTCTGCCACCATATTTATCAAATATATATTCAAATATGGAGGCAATCAGCTTTACTCTTCCACCTAGAGAAGAAAGGACCACAATCAAATCAGCTAGAGAAGTAAACGGGGCAGCACACTGCCTGAAGGTAAGTTATCAAAATGTATCTGTGCTACAATATTATCATACCAAAGAGTGCAATTTATTGACATTTTGTCTCATGCATGCAAAGTTATATATATATTTACATTAGAGATCGACCGATATAGATTTTTTAGAGCCGATAATCTGTGAACTTTCAAGCCGATAATTTATATAGATATTTTATATATTATAATATATATTATATTAGTTGGTAGTCACTGAGGTGGTGGAAATTTGCATTTGGCACTAGAATATTATAAATGTACGGTAAATTATAAATTAACCACTTCACATCCGGGGCATTTGCCCCCTTCCTGACCAGGCCTAATTTTGCTAATCTGACATATCTCACTTTATGTGGTAATAACTTTGGAACACTTTTACTTATCCAAGCCATTCAGAGATTGTTTCCTCGTGACACATTGTACTTCATGATAGTCCTAAATTTGAGTCAATATATGTCACCTTTTATTTATGAAAAAAAATCCCAAATTTACCCAAAATTTTGAAAGATTAGCAATTTTCTATTTTTAATTTTAATTTTCTGCCTTTATAACAGATAGTGATACCTCATAAAATATTCATTACTTAATATTCCCCATATGTCTAATTTATGTTGGAATCATTTTGGAAATGTCATTTTATTTTTTTAGGATGTCAGAAGGCTTAGAATTTTAGAAGCAATTCTTAAAATTTTTAAGAAAATTGCCAAAACCCACTTTTTAAGGACCAGTTCAGGTCTGAAGTCACTTTGTGTGGCTTACATAGTGGATACCCCCATAAATGACCCCATTGTAAAAACTACACCCCTCAAACGTTGTTAACCCTTTAGGCGTTCTACAAGAATTAAAGGAAAATGGAGATCACATTTTTAAATTGAACTTTTTGGGCTGATATTCCATTTTAATCCATTTTTTTTTTCTTTAACACATCAAAGGTTAACAGCCAAACAAAACTCAATATTTATTACCCTGATTCTGTGGTTTACAGAAACACCCCACATGTGGTCATAAACTGCTGTATGGGCACACGGCAGGGCGCAGAAGGAAAGGAACACCACATGGTTTTTGGAAGGCAGATTTTGCTGAACTGGTTTTTAGATGCCATGTCCCATTTGAAGCCCCCCTGATGCACCCTTACAGTAGAAACTCCGAAAAAGTGACCCCATTTTGGAAACTAGGGGATAAGGTGCCAGTTTTATTGGTACTATTTTTGGATACATATGATTTTTTTGATCATTCATTATAACACTTTATGGGCCAAGGTGACCAAAAAATTGGTTGTTTTAGCACAGTTTTTATTTATTTATTTTTACAGCGTTCACCTGAGGGGTTAGGTCATGTGACAATATGTTACTTTTTCTTATTTAATTAAGTTCTACACAATAATAGCATTTTTTAAACAGAAAAAATATGTTTTAATGTCTCCATGTTCTGAGAGCTATAGTGGGTTTTTTTTCTATGTTTTTCTTATGTAGGGGCTCATTTTTTGCAGAATGATGTGATGGTTTAATTGGTACCATTTTGTGGGACATACGCCTTTTTTTATCACTTGGTGTTGCACTTTTTGTGATGTAAGGTGACTGGTTGGATCATGTGATATATTTATAGAGCCGACCATTACGGATGCGGCAATACCAAATATGCGTATTAATTTTTTTATTTTATTTTTTACATGTGAAAACTTTGTATATTTCATTTTAACACTATTTTTTTTTATTTTTTTATGCTTTTCGTCCCCCATAAGTTCATACAAGACCTCTGGGGGACATTTAAATGTATTTTATTTTTTCCCCCCCCACTATTGATTTCTCCTGTAACTGGGGCTGACATAGTAGAGAGGCTGTATGGCAGTATACTGCGCTGTACAGCCTCAGTGCAGGGCTGATCAACGTCTGTGAAAGACCCAACAGCTCCTGCATTCACCCGACTCCGGCGGTCACATGAAACAGGAAGCGCATAGCACTTGCTGCACTGTATACACAGCGCTCAGTAAACGCTGTGTATACAGCGATCTAGAAGGCAGGGACACCTGGGAACTGTCCCTGCCTTCTCTAATGGCTGACCTGCTGTCACTGACAGCAGGCAACCTGATCTGCAGCTGAACGGTTAGCATGCAGCTGCGATCTGTGAATGGAAGTTCAGAAATGTCCATTCAGAGATAGAGAACCACCTCCCGGACGTTTATAGTCAACGTGTGGATGGGAGGTGGTTAATAAATTTACGTTTATAATATACTAGTACATAATGCCAATTTCCACACCACACTTATCAAACATCAGATGAATAAAATAAAAAAAACTCCTCACCTCTCCTGTGCCACGGCTCCTCTTCATCTCCGGGTCCGGTGTCGCTCTCCCCTGTGTTCTCTGGCCCGCGCTGCACTGTCACCTGACAGCATGCAGCATCAGGTGATAATGCGTGCACTACGTCCTGACGCTGTATGGGGTCATGACAGTGCAGCACGGGCCCCATCAAAGAAGACCAGGGAGGGTGAGTATCGGAAACGTTTGCTGTGCTTCTTCCTTGCTCCCAGCACCCGATGCATACTAGTGAGCTCTTCCATTAGCACTCTCTAGTATTCGATTTATACGCATTATCGGCAAGGTTAGATGCCGATACCTATAATGTGCAAAATCCTTAATATCGGCCGATAATATCGGTACTTCCGATAATTGGTCGATCCCTAATTTACATACTGTATATATAGCTGTGTACTTGCTATACTTTACTAGGAAAACACCCGGAAACTGCTAAGAGAGTGTTATCTTCGAAATCCATATCCCAGTCCAGCACAAAAGAGGCATCTTTCCTACATGACTGGATTGCGTCCCACACAAGTTACTAACTGGTATAAAAACAGAAGACAAAGGGATAGGGCAGTTAGCTCAAAAATGAAGTAAGTCAAATCATACTTCAAGATTTTTTTGTTGTCTGCTTCTCACCATTTAAATACATGAATATATTTTACATATACATATATATATATATATATATATATATATATATATATATATATATAATAAACTCCAGCACGAAATGCACTTTGATTGTTGTTTATTGATAATTACTGCTGCTAGTGTGACATTTTGGCCATGTGGCCTTCTTCAGACTAATGCAGCTTGTGGGTAGAAGAGAGAGAATAGTCTAGGAGGTAAAGCAGTGTGGTGTAGAAGCAATTCCGCTAAAGCGCCTCTTTTCCACAATGCAGCGGAATTGCTTGTACACCACAACGCTTTACCTCCTAGACTGCTCTCTTTCCTCTACCCACAAGCGGCATTAGTCTGAAGAAGGCCACATGGCCGAAAAGTCACACTAGCCGCAGTAATTATTAATAAACAACATTTCGTGCTGGAGTTTATTTTATATATTACCTATAGGGTGGGAACCCTACTCCTAGCACTATTAACAGAGTGTGACAAGGATTAGACCGTGAATATATTTTACAGAAATATTTTAATTAATGTGTTAATATATTGTTTATGACCCCATATTTATAAGTTAGTGTACTTTCACACTAGCGTTTTTTCTTTTCTGGCATAGCGTTCCATCCTAGGGGCTCTGTACTGGAAAAGAACTGATCAGTTTTATCCTCATGCATTCTGCATGGAGAGCAATCCGTTCAGGATCCATCAGGATGTCTTCAGTTCAGTCTTCTTGACTGATCAGGACAAAGATAAAACCGCAGCACTCTACGGTTTTATCTCCGGCCCAAAAAACTGAACATTTGCCTGAATGCCGGATCTGGCATTTTCTTTGTATTAGTGCCAGATCCGGCATTCAAAATACTAGAATGCCGGACCCGTCCTTCTGGTCTGTGCATGCGCAGACCGAAAAAAAAGGTGAAAAAAATTAATGCCGGATCTGTTTTTCCAGATGACCCCGGAAAGACGGATCTGGTATTGCAATGCATTTTTCTGACCGATCAGGCATTTTTAAGACTTCAGTCTTACAAATGCCATCAGTCGGCATACGTTTTGCCGGATCCAGCAGGCAGTTCCGGCGACTGAACTGCTTGCTGGATCACTCTGCCGCAAGTGTGAAAGTAGCCTTATCTGCCTACACTAGGCAGTTCAGAGTTTTTTTAAGTTTTTGTAATTTTTTCTTCTTTAAATGTTTTCACTGAAAAATTATATACCAACATGAAAAATGTCATACCCACAGCATACTGATTTTTTTTTTACAAAAATGGCAAAATCGGAAAAAAATATTTCAACTAAAATAAATGTCATAATTCACTAGCCGTGATAAATATAAAGAAGTAACATCTTCATGTATAAAAAAAATGAAGAAAACAAAAAAAAATGCTAAAGACAGCATGTAAAACCAGCCTTAATACGTTTGATAACAGATAGGTCCATCAAGTGCAATCTATAACTCTACCATGTTGATCCAGAGAAAGGCAAATACTCAAAAACAGGGCGTATCAGTTAGAATCAAGATCTGTTTCTCCCACTGAGTCAGAGATCTCCTCCTCTAATCCAGATTTTTCAGATTCAGAATGAGCTAGACCCATAAGGTCAGGGGGACGAGGTAGGGAAATATTACCATCTAGAGGATGTGGAAAGCAGTGGCAAACATGGGCGAAACAGAGGACAAATATACATGGTGGGGATGTTATGGGGTCTTCCTCATCTGTCTCCTCAGTGTCAGTTCCTCCCAACCAACTCTCTCCTTTTTTGGACAGAGGTCCACCTCCTTATCAACTAAGGGACCGGTCCATGGAGGGAATGAATCAATAAATAAGGATAACTTACAAGTTATACATTTATCATCTCGCATCTTGATGGCCACTTTAATTTACTACAGAGGGGATTATCTTTTGTACCTACAACTAGGTTTAAGTTATTTTCATGGGTGAAGGATCTGTATTTATTTGCAAGAAAATTAAAATGGGAAAATTTGTTATGAATACCAATAGGTACACCCGTGAGGAACTGGGTATCCGGGAGACTGACTTTGCTGATCTAGAGCTGTTTGGAAGCAAATCTCCAGGAAATTGGGAGACGATCCGTTAACAGACCTACGTCCTAGAAGCACTAGACTGCCCCCTCTAGTTCTTTCTGATCATATTGATAACATTCTGCAAATGGTTGTATCCGATCTTGAAAAGTTGGGTGCTAATGAGACTCGTTTCTCTAATCTATCTAATACTGAAATGGAAGACTTGCAGAATTTGGAGAATGGAGAAACCCCGGAAATTGCCACACCAGGCCCGGAGATTTGAGCCGATAAAACCCGTCCGGATGTACACATGGCGGACCTGGTTCCGATAGTCTGCTGGCAGTTTCAGGAGCCTGGCTATGTAAGGGCTGACTGGGACAGGTTGAGCCTATGGACACTAACTATGGCTATCGTCAGTCTCTATATGCCAGGAGGCTGTGTGCAACAGGTACCCCAGAGTCTCTAGATCACTTGTGCCAGGTGGAAGTGGGAAACACTCTTTTGGAGGCTCTGCTGGACTCAGGGAGTCTGGTAACCCTAGTAAGGGCTACTCTGGTGTGGTCCACTGAGTATACTGGCCAGAAAGTCAGGGTGAAGTGCATCAACGGAGACTTAAAAGACTACCCCACCGTACTGGTGTCTCTAACCAAGGTGGCCGGTAGATGGACCAATGAGGTGGCTGTCGCCACAAATATTTTTTTAATAGTATTTAATGTATTCACTTTTAAGTTCACAGTACATCAGCATCCTAAACAGACAGAACATTAGACATTATTGAAGACGAGAAGTCCAATATTAGAGAGGGAACTTAATCAGAATTAGATGCATGTCTTTTATGGCAATTTCCCCCCCAGACATATTGAGCGATCTCTATAGGGTTGCCACCTTTTCTTCAAGCCAAACCCGAACAGAAGGGAGGGAGGGCCCCCTTCCAGGCCCCACTCATGTCCCACCTCCAGCCACGCCCATGTCCCACCTCCAGCCACGCCCATGCCCCACCTCCACCCCTGGTCGCTGTCGCACCACGATCGTTACACCCCTGAAGAGGCTCATTAGCATATTATAAGTATTTATTTTAAGAGAACGGCAGCGGCAGGCAGGGAGTTATAAAACACAGTTATGTACTGCCGACATTGGCTTATCGCTAATGTCAGTCAGCTACATAACATAAAGTTTTTTCTGATGATTGACAGATTCAGAAACCTGTTTAAAGAGGACCTTTCACCTGTAAAAAGAATGTGAACTAAGTATGCTGAAATGAGAAAACCTCCCAGGCTGTGAGCTGCGATTGGCCAGCGCTGCAGCCTAGGAGAAGGAGACACCCACCGGACAAGGGCAAACACCACCTACTATAACTTACAGAGCAAAGGTACCGGAGGGCATAACGGGAGAACGGAGCGGCGCCCGGGGATAATAGTAAGTGCAGTGAGATCCCCGGGCGCCGCACCGCTCTCCATGTCAGCATACTTAGTTCACATTCTTTTTACAGGTGAAAGGTCCTGTTTAAACACTGTTACATTTACACACTTCAAATGTTTTATATACCTTTTTAGAAGTGACTATCTTGGACAGGTGTCAGGACTGTCTTGGTCACACACAAGTTGAAAAACCACTCTGCAGGCAGGGCACAGTGGGCACTGGGCTGGGCACTATTTGGGCAGGCTGCTGGAGCTGGACTGGAGTTTGGAGAAGAAGGATTTCAATTCTCCCTCCTTGCCTCTCTCTCTGATGTCACTTCCTGTGTGGACCTGACTTCCTTATCAGAGAGAAGGAGGGAGGGACTGGGAGGCAGGGGAGGAGTGAGGAAGAGCAAGGAGACCGAAGACTGATTGAACAGTGAGTGAGCCACTGCGCTGCCTGGCATCATTCACTGTTACACTGTAGTGACTGTAGACTAGAGGAGGGAGGGGAGGGAGGGTGAGGGAGGGACTTGGGGAGGCTCGGGAGGAGCGCTGGCTGCGCTCACCTGATCACCTGGCCCCGGCCGCCGCAGTGAGTGACAGCAGCTAAGCTTATGTGATCAGAGTCTGTCTCACTCTCGGTTGGACGTCCACACTGTCTGCCGTTTGAATGAATAATCCTGTGCCCGAGTAAGAATGGCTTGTACCCGGGCACAGGATTACAAACCCGGACTGTCCGGGTCAATCCCGGACGGGTGGCAACCCTAGGTCTCTAGACATCATTCACACCGCGCACACACATACACTTCTGAGCACCCCGTTGCCCCACCCAAATCAATACTTAAGCCATGTTTTATGCATGTAGCCAAACACCCCAGATCTTTTCAAAGCAGTCTGGAGTTCCTCTAGCAGTTTATGTTAGCTTATACATGTTGAGATCAGCATTTATCAATTGTATCCACTGATCCAGAGTAGGGCCTTAGGTGGTTTCCAGTTTAGGAGAATAGTCTTTCTTCCAAAAAACATTAATAAACGGAGCAGTCTTCTGCCATATTTAGTAAGTCCCAGTAAGCATACTATAGGGGAACAGATCCCCGGGAGACCCCGCTTCGTATTAATGAAAGTGCATATCCGACCCCAGTACAGCTGCATAGTGGGACACGCCCATATCATATGGTACAAGGATCCTCTCGACTCTTCGCATCTTGAACATGAAGCATCCAGTAGTCTACGCATGTGGAGCAGGCACATCGGGGTCAGATACACCCTGTGTATCCACTTCATCTGAATGAGCTGGTTTCGGGCACTAATTACCGTGGTTCTCCATACAGAGCTCAACTCCTCCAGGTGAGACACCTCCAGCCCAGAAATATCCACGGACCAACGCTCAAATGATCGCCGGAGTGGAGAATCTTGCATTTTCATTATCTCCTTATATAAAGAGGAAACTGGTTTATAGGGCTGTGCTCGCCTAGCAATAGATTCAAGGGGCCCACATTTCAACTGTAGAGGTAAAGCTCTAAACTGTGTCCCGCAGGCATGTGTCAACTGGAGGTATCGATAAAAACTCACATGGGGTAGGTTGTATTCTCTTTAGAGACTGTCAAAAGTACGGAAAAAGCTGTCTTCATATAGTTGAGTAAAGTATTTTACCCCTTTCTGGGGCCAGAATTCAAAGTCAGGGAGATGGAGAAGCTCCTTGAGATGCTTATTTCTCCACAGGGGGATATATGGGGACCAGGTCTCTCCTTCACTCACCACATGTACTGTACCTCTACAAATGTCTTCCATGCCGCCACCACATTCACCATAGCCTCCGTGTAGTGTTTTACCATGTGCGCCCCTCCCCGATGCACCAGGTTAGCCAGCCCCTTGTATGAGCCCACTAGCGCAGCCTCGAGGACCACTGCTGGGTTGTTCTCATCAGCCCTGATCCACCATGATGCATATACCAGTTGTGTGGCGATGTAGTAAATATACATATCTGGCAATCTCAGTCCTCCCTGCGAGTATAAGGCCTTTAGGGATTTTCTGGTGTGGTGCCTGGTGTCTCCACAAGAATGGCGACAGCACTCTTTCTAAGGACTCAAAGTGAGATTTGGGAATTTTCGAAGGAGTTACTCTGTAGACATATAGCAATTTAGGTAATACCATTTTGACAACGTTTATTCGGCCCACCAGGGATAGTGGCAGGTTCTCCCAGGCCTCGATTTTATGGGTAATATACTCCATCGTAGGTACCAAATTCAGTCGCCACAAATCTAAATTATGAACTAATAATAGGGAGAGATCTCCCGGGTTTCCCGGCGCTGTGGCCTACTATGAGAGTGACTGATACCCATGAGACAGGGGTAACCCTAGCAGAGTAAACCAAGTTCATCAAGATATGTTGTATCGGGTTAACCAACTACGGGGTGAACCTATTAAACAGTTGGTGGTCCCCAAGGCTTATCGCAAACTTGTGTTAGATGTAGCCCACCAACACGTTTTCGGGGGTCACCTGGGGCTGCAGAAAACTCAGGATCATATTCTACAGCGGTTTTACTGGCCCAGCATATTCAAAGAAGTGGAAGAGTTTTGTAAGTCTTGCCCAACCTGCCAGATAACTAGCCCCCAGCCACATTTCCGTAGTCCCCTAGTACCTCTCCCGATTATTGAAGTACTGTTTGACCGAATAGCTATGAACCTCAAAGGCCCAGTACCGAAGTCCGCCAGAGGGCATCAACACATCTTAGTCATTCTAGACTATGCCACTCGGTCCCCGGAGGCGGTGCCACTGCGACATAACCCGGCCAAACTCATAGCTAAGGAGTTAATGGAGATGTTCTCCCGAGTAGGACTACCTGAAAAGGTTCTGACCGACCAAGGGACCCCTTTTATTTCCAAGGTGATGAGGGAACTCTGTAAGTTGCTGCACCTAAAACAACTACGAATGTCCGTTTACCATCCGCAAACGGACGGTCTGGTAGAACAGTTTAACCAAACTAATGTCTAAAGATGGGAAGGACTGGGACCTCCTTCAGCCCTATCTCATGTTCCCAGTGCGAGAGGTACCTAATGGGTTCTCGCCCTTCGAACTACTATATGGCAGACACCCTCGCGGTCTCTTAGACGTTGCTAAAGAGGCGTGGAAACAACACCCACTCCACATAAAAGTGTCCTTAAGTATGTTACCCAGATGCAAGATCGGATAGAGACAGCAGAAAACATATGGAGGCAGCTCAGCGAGCCCAGAGTCGGGTCTATAATCAGCAGGCTCGGGTCCAGATCTTTAACCCGGGTGATCAGGTTTTTGTTCTGGTGCCGACCGTGGACAGTAAGTTCCTGGCTAAGTGGCAGGGGCCCTACGAGTTACTCAAGAAAATTGGAGATGTAAACTACAAGGTACACCAGCCAGGGCGGCGAAAGCCAGAGCAGGTTTACCATGTGAATTTACTCAAACCTTGGAAAGATAGGGAAACCTGTACAGAAGACATTCCGCGGCCACATTTTGTAGGCGGAGAGGTAGCAGCCCCTCTGTCTGATGCAAGAGAGACGGCTGCCACAGTAAAAATTGCTGACAGCCTCTCCTCTGAACAGACTCAGGAGGCCAGGGAGTTCGTTAGTCGGAACACAAATGTGTTCTTGGGCCTCCCTGGACGCACAGCCGTAATCCAGCATGACATTGTCACTGAGCTTAATGCAAAAGTCCATTTGAAACCATACTGGGTGCCTGAGGCTCGGCGACAAGCCATATCGGAGGAAGTGCAGCTAATGTTGCAGCTAGACGTCATTGAGGAGTCAAAAAGTGAGTGGGCGAGTCCTATAGTAGCAATACCCAAGCAGGACGGGACGTTGCAGTTTTGTAACGACTCTCGAAAACTTAACGAAGTTTCCAGATTCGATGTGTATCCCATGCCCCGGGTGGATGAGCTCATCGAGAAGTTACGACAAACCTGGAATTTTTCTGTTTTGGACCTCACGAAAGGATACTGGCAGGTGCCCTTAACAGAGGCTGCCAAAGAGAAAGCTGCTTTCATCACGCCTGAGGGGCTGTTTTAATATAAGGTCTTAATTTTTGGTCTGCATGGTACCCCCTCCACTTTTCAGCGACTATTGGACATTGTGCTTCTTCCACTTCGTCGATGCGCTTCAGCTTACCTGGACGATATTGTCATTCACAGTACCGACTGGGAAAGTCACCTACCCAAAGTGCAGGCTGTAGTAGAATCCCTTCGGAAAGCTGGCCTAACCGCTAACCCCCAAAAATGTGTGATAGGGTTAGAAGAGACTAAGTACCTGGGGTATGTCATTGGGCACAGAGTCATCAAACCCCAAGTAAACAAAATAGAGGCGATACAGAATTGGCCCAGACCTGTCACCACTAGGCAAATAAAGTAATTCCTGGGAATAATGGTCTATTACATGAGGTTTGTTCCCAATTTTGCTACTCTAGCTGTGCCCTTGACAGGACTCTTGAAGGGACATAAGTCAATGATGGTTCGCTGGGATGATCAGGCGGAAGAGGCTTTCTCTGCTTTGAAGTCGACCCTGTGCGGGACCCCGGTTTTGGTGCCGCCCAACTTCAAAAGAGAGTTTATAGTACAGACTGATGCCTCTGAAGTAGGCCTCGTGCTGTACTGTCTCAGGAAGTAAACGGGGAGGAGCATCCCGTTGTCTTTCTCAGCCGTAGGCTCACCCCAGCCGAGACCCGGTATAGTATAGTGGAGAGAGAGTGCCTGGCTATCAAGTGGGCACTAGAATCTCTCCGCTATTATTTATTGGGGAGAAAATTCCGCCTGGTGACTGACCACTCCCCCCTCAAGTGGATGAGCCAGGCCAAGGACAGAAATGCATGGGTCACCCGATGGTTTCTTTCCCTAAACTTTAAGTTTTCGAGTTTTCGGTGGAACACAGGGCAGGCTGGTTACAGGGAAGCGCGGATGCCCTGTCCCGGGTATGTGACACAGTGAGAGGTTTGGTGTTACCACCAGGTCTGTGAGAAGGTCTATTAGATGTTCTTCTCTACCTCTTGCATGACGTTCTTTGTTTTGGTTTCACTTTGTCATCTCCTTTCCTTCTCCCAGCTGTCACCTATTTACACTAATTGTCTCCCTTTACATTCCCTCCCAAAATGCCTCACTTTGCGGTTTATACTTCTTCCTGGATGAGTTGTTCACTGCTGGAGCCTGCTTTTGCTGATTCCTCAGATAAGTCTGTTTTCTTTATTTGTGTTTCCTTGCTGGCTTGATTCTAGGTGACCCTGACTCCATCCGTATTAAGTGCATGTCCCCTCACTATTATAGGGTTTTCTGGTGTCACATAGTAAAGGTACGAGGGCATGCAATCGTCTACCATTAAGACCTTTGCATGGGCATAGCAGTCAGGGAGAGCTCTTCAGGTTTTATAGGGCTCACCTATATGCTCCTTAGTTTGGGATCAAGCCAGTCGGATGTTTATTTATAGTTCCAGCTTTCTCCAACACATGCGCCCGGTCAGTGTGATGATGTTTCTTCAATTAAGATGGCCGCAATAGCCTCTCCATGAGAAAAATGGATGAGGGGAGTATTAGAGATTGCCTTGTGGTTCGCCCTGCGGTCATTTCGCGGCGAACTTTGCTCATTCGCGATTTGTTGAACTTTCGAACATATGGCGATATTCGCACGCGCCATATTTTTTTGCATAGCGCCAAACTTTGACTCATGACACATCCATCAGGTGGGACAGGACAGCCAATTGAGATGTTTCAGCACATGGACACAGCCCCTTCCCTATAAATAAACCTGATCTGGCCGCCATTTTACATTCAGTCTTTTGCCAGTGTAGAGAGAGATTGCTGTGTGGAGCAGGGACAGATTGTTAGGAACACCAAACGCTAGCTGATAGGGCAACAAAAGTCCTCTTAAAGACTGGTATAGGTGTGCTATCAATAGGTGTGACATACTGAGGGTTGTGATATTCTTATAATATACTTTCTAACATAGAAAATATATTATAGTGCATTTGTATTGTCCAGTAGTTGTGTGCAGTTCTGCATGCGATACTGCAGCTATAAAGAGGGACAAAGGCTATAGGAATAACTAATTGCAACTGCTGTGATATACCATTTGCCCCCCAAAAAGCTGATTGAGGCAGGGGTTTGATATACCTATAATATAATTTCCATATAGTACATTTGTAATTTGCAGGTGTTGTGTACGGTTCTGCTGAGATACCGCAGCTATACAGAGAGACAAACTCTATTGGAACAAATAATTTCCACTGGTGTGATATACCAGTTGCCCCCCAAAAAATTATTAAGTGGTTTAATATACCTGTTTCCAGCAAATAATCATTAAGCGGTTCTATATACCTGCTTTCACAAATACTGCTCTTCTATAGGGACTTTGTCACAGGGTCATTTTGAAAATTGCAGACAGAGGAAGAGGTCGGCCATTCCGCAGGGGAGGTAGGGGTTGTCAGATGCGTGCAAGTTGGAGAAAGTATGTGCAATTACGTCAAAGGGCACACCAGAGTTGGTTGAGTGTCTCACTCAGCGTTCCTCTTCTACACCCTCCTCATCTTCTGTATCTGCACCCTCTGCTGTGTGCACCCCAAAAGACACCACCACCATCACCATAGCCCCTCCATTTGAGTCAGAGGAATTATTTTCCCATCCATTCACAGACCTTACCGATGCACAGCCACTCTTGGCATCTGATGAGGAAGAGGGGGTAGCAACGGCTGCCACCCAGTGGTCTGACGACAGTACCCAGATCAGCCCAAGGAGGGTGGTCCCCACTGTTGCTGCCTACTCCGAGATCTCTAATGTCAGTGGTAGTGAAGGTGACTATGATGACGTGTCAAAGGACATTACGTGGGTGCTCACAAGAGAGGAAGAGGAGGGGAGTTCAGAGGGAGAGACGGAGCAGCAGATAGGGAGGAGAAGCAGGCAAAACTCAGTGCACAGGAGGCAAAAAGCAGACTTCAAATGTATCTGGAGTGAGCCATCCACCATGCACGGTCACATCTTGCGCTCCCAGGATGCCAGCACATGGCTCCGCAGTGTGGGCTCTTTTTAACTTGTCAGCTGCTGAGAATAGTGTTGCCATCTGCAGTCTGTGCTGTCAACGCATAAGTCGCGGTAAGCCCAACACTCACCTAGGGACGACTGCCTTAAGAAGAAACTTGGCCTCCCATCACCGAGCCCAGTGGGAGCAACGCCGTCAGAACCCACAAAGCCACACTCCTGGTGCTCCACGTCCTGCCTCTTCTCCTTCTCCTCTCATTTGTCCTCCACTCCACCTTCCACCGTGCCGTGGTTGCGTTTATCTGGCACAAGGCAGTCTTCCGTGGCCCAAATGTTCAAGCGTAAAAAAATTATGCTGGATAATCCTCTTGCCCAACGGCTGACCGCTGGGTTGTCGGAACTGCTAGCCCGCCAACTACTGCCATATAAATTGGTGGACTTGGAGGCCTTTAGAAAATTTGTGTTCATTGGCACACCGCAATGGAAGGTCCCCGGAGGAAAATATTTCTCCCAGAAAGGGCATCCCAGAGCTATATGGCCATGTTCAGCTGCAATTGAATGTATCTCTGGCACACAGTGTCAGTTCCAAGATACATATGACCACAGACACATGGTCTAGCAAACACAGGCAGGGAAGGTACATAACTTTTACTGCCCACTGGGTGAACCTTCTGACGTCCGTCAAGCATGTAACCTGTGGCACCCATGTGGATTTGGTTTCACTGCCACGGATTACATGCATGCAGGTCTGCCTCTTCTTCTCCTCCTCCTACTGATCCTCCGTCTCCTCATTGGCTGACTCCTACTTTTTCAATGCTACTCCCTCTTCCGCTGCACCCACCCCAGCTCCCTAGAACCTATTCGATGTGCATTTTGTGCTGCGGCTGTTGTGCCTGGAAGCCAAGAGCCACACCGGTCCTGTACTCCTTTCAGCTCTGCGGTCAAAGGCCGATCAATTGCTAACCCTGCTCAATTTGACAGTTTGTAAAGTGGTGTGCGACAACGGTGCCAATCTGCTGAGCGTGCTGAAACAGGGCAAAATGACACACGTCCTGAAATTAGTCGTGCAGCGATTCATTGCCAAATACCCCGGGGTCAGGACGTCTTGCGGCAGGCCAGGAAAATCTCTGCTGACATTCAGTGGCGACACCACTTACCCGTCAGACGTCTGATTTGTGACTGTCCGACGCTCTAGAACTCCACCTTGTATATGCTTGATAGGCTTCTCCAGCAGAAACGTGCCGTTAATGACTACCTGTACGAACTCTGCGGCAGGACAGTTTCTGGGGAGCTTGTTTTTTTTCACCGCATCAGTGGCTGCTCATGCGTGACGCATGCAAACTTCTGTGGCCATTTGATGAGATCACCAAACTGGTCAGTCACAGCCAGGGTGTCATCAGTGACATTCTACTTTACGCCTTCTTTCTGGAGCGTGCATTGCGTTGTGTCATTGATAAAGCCGTCGAGGAGCAGGAAGATGAGGAAGTAGCAATGCTGAATGAATTCCCAGGAGGGGGGGGCAACTCCATCTGAGACAAGTTAGCAGGAGTCTGAAGAGGAGTCAGAGGAGGATGGTGCCTGGGGGGAGGAGGAGGAGGAGCAAGAAGAGCAGGCTTTAAACTTTCCTGGGATGCTTGGTGTTGTCCGTGGATGGGGGGAGGAGACCGAGGACGACATTCTCCTGGGCGATGAGCAGGAGCCAAGCTGCTCCACCGCTTCCAATTTAGTGCAAATGGGGCTTTCATGCTCCAGTGTTTGAAGAGGGACCATAAAGCATAAAGGGAAAGGACCAGTACTGGGTGGCAACGTACTTAGACCCCCGGTACAAAAACTAAATAGTGGACATGTTACCAGCATCACAGAGGGCTGTCAGAATGCAGCATTTCCAGGTCTTGCTGTGAGAGATGCTACATTCTACTATTGCGGGCACTGGCATAGGAATTTCCACCCACAGAGAAACAGTTACGAGTACCAATCCTACAGCGCAAGCAAGAAGAGGGCGGTTTGAAGATGTGTTGGTCACTTCGGATATGAGATCATTCTTGCAACCAACCCATCGACAGCCGCCCTGCGGATCCAGCCTCAGGGAACACCCAGGTGTCCAACTGCATCAGGTTAACGGCTGATGTAGACGCTCTGAGAAGTGAGGAACCCCTGGACTACTGGGTGAGCTGGCACAATTTGCCATGGAACTCTTGGCTCGCCCCTCGTTGAGTGTCCTGTCCGGAAGGACGTTTAGCACAGCAGGGGGAATCGTGACTTATAAGCGCACTCGCCTAGCTCATGACAGTGTGGACTACCTCACATTTCTAAATATGAATGAGGAATGGATCTCGGAAGAAATTCAACACCTGTGACGACCACGTTTAATTGAATTTCCTCATGACAGCCCACAAATATCCACCACCACCCAGAACAAATAACGGTCCCTGTCTCAGGTAAATAGAGCGGCATAAAAGGCCTTTTCTGTGCAGTGAATGCCTAATGTTTGGGACCTCGGAAGAATTAAACACCCGTGACGACCCATGTTATCGAATTTCAACTATTATCATTTGGGGTTTTCTCAAGATGGGAGATTTCATTAGCCATGTTTTTAATCAAATTTTATATTTTTTGTTCTTTTAAACATATGTATTTGACATCTTTTTGTACTGGCCTGCAGTAAAATCGATTGGCACCACATTTGCCATGCGCCAATCCTGTGGGACATTCCCTGTCAGTATAGAATCTGCAAATATCAGAAATAAGGGTCTGGCTATGACATGACTTAATTCCCTTAGGATACGGTGCTGTATGCCATCCGGTCCTGGCGATTTGTCTATTTTATTTTTTTAAGTCGCTGTTGTACTTCTTCCTGGGTCAGACAGAACAATTTTAATGGGGAATTTATTTCAACATTCAGCATTTCATCTGATTGTTTATTTTCCTTAGTGAATACATTGGAGAAAAAAATATTTAACAGCTTTGCTTTCTCCTTGTCGCTCTCTGCGACTCCCCCCTCATTGCTCTTTAAAGGGCCGACACCTTCAGATTTATACTTTAACATTTTTATATAATTGAAGAACATTTTGGGGTTAGTTTTACTCTTTGGCAATTAATCTCTCGGTCTCTAGTTTGGCCGCTTTTTTTTTGTTTTTTACATGTTCTATTTTTTTCCTTATAGTTTTTCAGTGTTTCCGTGCTACCTTCCTGTTTTAGTGTTTTATATGCTTTCTTTTTGTCATTTATTGCTTTCTTTACAGTTCTGTTTATCCACATTGGTTTCTTTTTGTTCCTTAACCTTTTATTCCCATACGGTATGTACCTCTCACAATGAGATTTTAGGATGCTTTTAAAGATATCCCATTTTGTGGCTGTATTTTTATTTGTGAGGACTTTATCCCATTTAGTTAGGCCTATGGCCTCTCTAAGTTGGCTAAATTTAGCTTTTTTGAAGTTTGGTATTTTTGTTCCTCCCTGTAGAAACTCTTTTGAATGATAATTGGAAGGTTATTACTTTATGGTCACTATTTCCCAGGTGTCCCCCAACCTGCACATCTGTTGTTCTGTCAGGCCTATTGGTTAATACTAAGTCCAGTATGGCTGTCCCTCTAGTCGGGTCCTGAAACAGTTGGGAGAGGTAATTGTCTTTGGTTATTGCCAAGAACCTGTTTCCTTTATGAGATATACAAAATTCAGTTTATCAGTCTATATCTGGGTAGTTGAAGTCCCCCATAATAACCACCTCTTTATGATTTGCCGCCTTGTCTATCTTGTTTAGTAGTAGATTTTCTGTGGCCTCTGGTATATTAGGTGGTTTATAGTAAACTCCTATTAGTAATTTATTGTTGTTTTTAGCTCCATGTATCTCTACCCACACTGACTCCACATGTTCATGTCCCTCACTTATATCTTCACGGAGTGTGGGCTTTAGACAGGACTTTACATAAAGGCAGACCCCTCCCCCTCTCCGGTTTTGGCGATCCTTTCTAAACAGACTGTAACCTTGTACATTAACTGCCCAATCATAGCTATCATCCAGCCATGTCTCAGTTATTCCCACTATGTCATAATTCTCCTCACACATCAGTAATTCCAGCTCCCCAGTTTTATTAGTCAGGCTTCTGGCATTAGTATACATACATTTGAGAGGTTTATGTATATTTTTTACCCTACACCTTTCCTTCTGATCTGTTCTAGTCCCTCCTTCCATTCCTCCCCCAGTCCCACTACCTTGCCCCCGGTCTCTATCTGCACTATCTTCCCCTCCTATAATGTAATTTCCCTCCCCCCCAGTAGTAGGAAATATTTCTACGTCTTATTAGCCCTTGTCCGGTGCATTTATATGTTCTTATATGTTTTGGCCGTTCAGTGGTGCAATTATATGTTCTAAAGCTTTTTTGGTGTGTATTAGTGGCAAAAAAAAGTATTATTTGCCGTTGTGTGGTGAATTGAGAAAATTAAAGCCCTTTTTCGCTTGTATTAGTGGCAAAAAAAAATATTATTTGCTCTTCAGCTGTGAAGTTATATGTTCTAAAGCCTTTGTTAGCATGTATTAGTGGCAAAAAAAAAGTATTATTGGCCGTTCAGCGGTGCAGTTATATGTTCTAAAGCCTTTTTTTGCGTGTATTAATGGCAAAAAAGGGCTTATTAGCCGTTGTGTGGTGAAGTGACAGAATTGCAGCCCTTTTTTGGAGTGCATTAGTGGCAAAACAAATATATTATTTGCCATTCAGCAGTGAAGTTATATGTTCTAAAGCCTTTCTTGGCGTGTATTAGTGGCAAAAAATGATTATTTGCCGTTGTGTGGTGAAGTAACAAAATTACAGCCCTTTTTGGCATTAGTGGCAATTTTTTTTTATTATTTGCCGTTCAGCGATGAAGATATATGTGCTAAAGCCTTTTCTGGCATGTATTAGTGGCAAAAAAAAAAGTATTATTGGCCGTTCAGTGGGGCAGTAATATGTTCTAAACCCTTTTTTGGTGTTTATTAATGGCAAAAAAAGGGCTTTATTAGCTGTTGTGTGGTGAAGTGACAGAATTACAGCCCTTTCTGGCATGTATTAGTGGCAAAAAAAAATGCATTATTTGCCGTTCAGCTGTGAAGTTATATGTTCTAAAGCCTTTTCTGGCGTGTATTCAGGGCCGGTGCTACCATAAGGCAGACCAAGCGGCCGCCTTAGGGCGCACCCTGGGGGAGGGCGGAAAAATGTGACATGGAGGGGGAAAAATGTGACATGGGGGTCTGATCTGAGGTCTGATTAACATTGGGGGTCTGATTGGGGCTGTTAGCTGAGGTCTGATTAACATTGGGGGTCTGATTACTGGTCTGACCTGAGGTGTAATGGAAAATATTTTTTTCTTATTATCCTCCTCTAAAACCTTGGTGTGTCTTAGAGGGCAAAAAATATGGTCCTTAAACCAGCCATTGTCTGAAGGAGAGAGAAGATACCAGGACCACAGAGAGGAGAAGCGTGGGGGGGGGGGGCGCCAAAATGTAGCTTCGCTTGTGTTGGCAAAAATCCTTGCACCGGCCCTGCGTGTATTAGTGGCAAAAAAATAATATTTGCCGTTCAGCAGGTCAGTTATATATTCTAAAGCATTTTTGGGTGTGTCTTAGTGGCAAAAAAAAATATAGGATTATTTGCTGTTGTGTGGTGAAGTCACAAAATTACAGCCTTTTTTGGGATGTATTAATTTCCTTTTTATTTACTTATTTGATCTAACAGTATGTCAGACAGAGAAGTGACAGGCCCTGCACAGGTGAGGGGCAGAGGCCTAAATGTTTCTGGCGCACGCACCGGTCACAGCAGAGTAAGGGGGCATGACAGCAGGGGTCACTTCTAGAGGCCTGTGCTCCCAGTTTCAGCTAGTAGTCGTGTCCTGACCAGCAACCCAGCGGTTCTTGAATGGTTGACTCGGTCATCCACTTCGTCCCAAGTGATATCAGACACCCCCAGCCAAGAGTCGATGGGTTTGTCAGACACACCCCTTAGTTGGCATGGCGCAAGCCCTGTGCCCCCACCTGTCCTCAACCTGCCTCTGTCCTTTTCTGTTCCCTCAGCCAAAGTATTATATGCTGTGGGCTCAGCTCAACTATACAGCGAGGGCGAGCTACTAGAGAACAGTCAGCAGCTGTTCCCCAGCCATCATCTGGAGGCGATAACCGCCGCTTCCTCCGGTAGGCGGGCAAGTAGTGATGAGGAGAGTGGTGTGGGAGCTGGTGTTGCGAGCGGTCAGACTCCTGGCCCAGAGACCGATGAGGAGGACATCAGTGACTTGCAGACAGTACGAGATGATAATGTAGCCGATCGCAATTGGGAGACGGGTGACGAAGGGGCTTCATCATCATTGGGAGAAGAGGGTGGCAGCTTGCGTGTGAGGCAGCGGCGGAGCCAGAAAGTTGGTAGCATTTCCAGGAGTCAGCAGGGTGGCAGCAGTGGGAGGTCGGGAGCCAAACATGCCCGAGGTAGACCACCCGCTTCGCAGGAGCCTACCTGCCCGGAAAGTAGTGGTGCAGAGGTTCACGGAGGCAGCAGCGGTAGCAGTCAGTCAGTGCGGAGTGTTGGGGGTAAAATCACCTACTCGGCGGTGTGGCAGTATTTAGTGAAGTCGCTAAAGGAGGTGAACATGGCAATTTGACAAATATGTGGGCAGAAGGTGAAGCATAGCCAAGGTGTCAATGTCAACATATGCAGCGTCACCATAAAGTGGCCTGGGAGAACTGTGCCTCCAATGTGGTGGTCCAACCTGCCGCAGCAACCGCTGCATCACCCAGTGGCACGCTCCCGATTTCAGGCAGTCAAGGCTCCACCACCTCAGCCAAAGGGAGCTGTCTGTCCGACGGCGTAGAAGCTGAACTTGCTCCTTGCCAAGTTGCTGCAGTCCCTCCCTTTCCAAGTGGTGGACTCTGCACCTTTCAGAGAACTGATGGCTTGTGCCAAGCCAAGGTGAAGAGTCCCAAGCCATCATTTCTTTGCCAAAAAGGCAGTACCAGCCCTGCACAAATATGTAGAACAAAAGGTGGGCCAGTCCTTGAGCCTGTCAGTGTCTGACAAAGTGCACGGCAGCGCCGACGTGTGGAGCTGTAACTGTGGTCAAGGACAATACATGTCCTATACGGCCCACTAGGTAAATGTGGTTTCTGTCCAGCCAAACCAGCAACTTGGCCAGGTGACGCCGCTTCCGCCTCCATGTTCTCACGCCGTTGGTCCTGCGACAATGTCTGCCTCTGCCTCCTCATTCTCCACTGTGTCCTCAGCCTCCACTGCAGGGACAATTCACAGTGCTCCTCTAGCATACCACAAGTGCAGGGCACAGCTGTGCCACCCTTTTCTACACCTCGTTTGCTTGGGCGAACTAAGTCACACAGGGGAGGAACTGCTCTGTGTCCTTCATCAATAAATCCGATCCTGGCTTTCTCCATGACAACTCTAAATCGGAACCATGGTGACCGATAACGGGAAGAACATGGTGTCAGCACTGCGTCAAGGAGGGTTGAACCATGCATCCTGCATGGCGCACGTCTTCAATTTGGTTGTCAAGTGGTTCCTTAAGTCTTCCACCCATCTGCCTAAGACATCCTAAAAATGGCCAGGAAACTTTGCATGCACTTAAGCCACTCGTACACCGCCAAGCACACCCTCCTTGAGCATCAGCGTTAGAATGTGGTCCCCCAACATAGGCTGATATGCGACGTTTCCACCCATTGGAATTCCACCCTCCATATGTTGGACCAACTATACGAACAGAGAAAGGCTATAAATGATTTCTTGATGATCCAAGCAGACAGTAGTACTCCCCTGTGTAACTTCGATGTCAGCCAGTGGCAGCTCATGTGTGACACCGGTCGTTTGCTCAGCCCCTTTGAGGATGCCACATTATTTGTCAGTTGCCAGGACTATGGGATGAACAACGTCATTTCACTACTTCATATCCTGGAACAGATGCTGGTACATCTGGCTCGTCAGGGGACTGGAGACGTGGCGCCTACATCTCATGGCCATATGAGCCCTGTGGTGGCTGAAATGGAGGAGGACATTGGAGCACAAGCAATGTGTAGCAAAATGGGTTGTTTTTTCTACACAGGTGAAAGGAGAGGAGGAGCAGGAGCAGCCAGAGGAGTAAGAGGGAGATGATGAAGATGACCCAGGCACATCGTGGCAGTATGCAGTGGAGATGGAGGCAGGTTTTTCCCTCCGAGTCACTTGCACAAATGGCCCACTGCATGCTCACTTGCTTGAGTAGTGACAGCCAAATTGTGACCATTCGGCAGAAGGATGACTTCTGGCTCTCCAGCTTGTTGGACCCTCGCTAATGGTCCAAAATGGGGGCCTTTTTTACACCCGCTAAGAGGGAGCACAAACTAAACTACTATAGAGACATCCTATGTAGTCAGTTGGCCGCTGCCTATCTGTGCCATCATCCATCCTCTCTCAGGTCTGACCGGGGGGAGCCCTCTGCGCTCTCGTTCCACTCCTATGGTTGCTGTGGCGGGGTGGGGGGTAGGAGCAGTACCAGCTCCATCAGCAGCAGCTTGAGTCTAGAGTCGATGATAAGTTTTCTTAACCCACCTAGTGAAGAAACTACTCACCAGCAGCAGCAGCTAGACCTGGAGCAGAACCTGAACCAGCATGTGGTGGCATACTTGGACAGCACCCTGCCACCCCACATTGAAGATCTGCTGGGCTACTGGGCAGCCAAACTGGATTTGTGGCCGCAACTGGACGAGTTTGCCCAGCCAGTAGTGTGGCATCCGAGTGGGTGTTTAGTGCAGCAGGGGCCATAGTTACCCCAAAGAGAACTCTCCTGTCTACCCAAAATGTGGAGAGACTGACCTTTGTAAAGATAAATCAGGCATGGATCAGCCAGAATTTCCACCCACCAATGCCTGATGCATCAGATTAGATCATCCATGCTGCCTCACCCAAACCTTGACAAAAGAGACAGTTTTTTTCTGGCTACCTGCCTCAGCTACTATTCTGATGCTGCCACCTGCCTAATGTCACACTTTTGATGCCAAGTGCTCCTTCTTACACCCACCATTGTCAGCGGGTACTGTTATTGCCACCCACCTCCCCACTCGCTGGGTCCTTCTGTGGTCTACTGATACTGCTGCCACCTCATGTCACTGATGCGGTGTGGATTTGAAACTCAACATCGAGCACAGGAGGAAGGGGGATATAAATTAGGCCTGGAAACAAGGGTAAAGGACAAGGTCTCCTCCTAGAACAAGCCTAATCCAAGTCCTGACTAACTATCAGTATGAACTGACCTCGATGGTAGGAAAGTTCATACACAGGAACCTAGAGCCCTAACACACCCTGTAGGCCCTGGTTGAGTGACAGAATTTGAGACAACCTATTCCTCCACCAGAAGGATGCACAGGATTCTCCCTCAGGCCTATATACAAAAGACAAAGAAATACAACCAAGAAAGTACAAATAGGGAAGACGACACTTAACTTCACGTGGAGAAAAGGCTGTGCCAGAAGCTCAACCGAGATCCAACAACCAGCTAACCCAGAAACTGAAACTATAAACCGCACCGCCAAAAGGGGTAAGCAGTAATAAATAGGGGAAGTTAAATGACCAAACCAACAACACCTGCCAGAGGTGCGGTCATTACCAAAACAACATAGATCCACAAGGAACCATTCAGATTAACCCACGTGTTGCCAGTCTCTCTGATCTCTTGGCACCTGTCACTGGAGTGTCCGTGACACCTCACCGCTCAGGTCTCCTCATGCTGCCACCTGCCACCTCATTGTGCCACTCTGTGGCCTCCTCATGCTGCTGCTGCCACCTCTACACTATGTCACCTTGCCATTCTGTGGTCTCCTCATGCTGCTGCTAAATCAGCACTATGTCACTGGACAACTCTGCGGCCGGCCTCCTCATGCTGCTGCTAACTCAACACTATGTCACCTTGTCACTCTGTGGTCTCCTCATGCTGTTGCTAACTCAACACTATGTCACTGGGCCACTCTGTGGCCTTATGCTGCAGCTGCCACCTGTACATTATGTCACCTTGCCACTCTGTGACCTCCTTATGCTGCTGCTGCTGCCACCTCCACACTGGGTCACCTTGCCACTCTGTGGTCTCCTCATGCTGCTGCTAAATCAACACTATGTCACTGGGCCACTCTGTCCTCCTCATGCTGTTGCCACCTCCACACTATGTCACCTTGCCACTGTGGTCTCCTCATGCTGCTGTTAAATCAACACTATGTCACTGGGCCATTCTGTGGCCTCCTTATGCTGCTGCTGCCACCTCTACACTATGTCACCTTGCCACTCTGACCTCCTCATGCTGCTGCCACCTCCAAACTGGGTCACCTTGCCACTCTGTGGTCTCCTCATGCTGCTGCTAAATCAACACTATGTCACTGGGCCACTCCGTGGCCTCCGCATGCTGCTGCCACCTCCACACTATGTCACCTTGCCACTCTGTGGTCTCCTCATGCTGCTGCTCAATCAACACTATGTCACTGGGCCAATCTGTGGCGTCCTCATTCTGCTGCTGCTGCCGCCACCTCCACACTTTGTCACCTTGCCAGTCTGTGGCCTCCTCCCGCTGCTGCTAACTCAACACTATGTCATTGGGCCACTCTATGGACTTCTCAAGCTATTCTCCCACTCTCCCCACTCCATGACTGGGCCACTATTTTGCCTTTTTGGCCTGGTTGACGTCATCATTTATTTGACCCTTCTTCTGATCTGTCAGAAGGAAGGAAGGAAAAATGAGACGCACAACGGATCCTGTCTGTGTAGGAGCCTGTATGGTCCCATCAGAATTGGCTTATGATTTGTTAGCCAAAAGCAGCAGTGGGTACAAAACACAGAAGATCCATTCACGTGTCATCTCTGTTTTGGATCTACTCCTGTTTTTTTGGGGCTTTAGCAATACTGATAGATTACTGACCAAATGCTGACCGAGTGAAGGCGGATGCTCAACCAACAGGATCAGTTTTTTGGGGGATTATTGTTCTGACAGATCAGAGGAAGGGGAAAATAATCAGTGATGTCAACACAAACTTATTGCTGACACCCTCTCCACTCTGTTAGGGGGGCTCTACTTGTATAAGCGTTTTAATAGAACAGGTTCTGTAGACATCTATGTGGAGTCAGCTGACGATGGTGTAAAGAGTGCGCTCTTTCACGCTACAGTAGGATCTTGGGCCTCTGCATGGTTCTTTATACCTGTAAGGTTGAGTTCACACTTTTTTGTGTTATTGGAGTCATTTGGTCAGTTTTGGCCCCACAACTGCCCAAATAAGTGAAGTGTGCAGTGATTCTTAGAGCGAATCCTGTCATGTGCGTGTCATACTGACTCACAGTATTGTTTCACTACCACAGCAGACTCCCTATGCGTGTTACTGCAAGGCACAGTGTTCTACACCACTATACAGGCTCTCTGCAGCCAGGAAATAGCTGTTTTTAACGTGGTTCGCTGCAAATAAATTCGGATCGAATCTTTTCGGATAATTCGGCGAACCTGCCGAATCAAATTTTTTAGAAATTCGCTCATCTGTAGTTATGACCACCCTGCAATCCATCAGTGGTGGTTGTGCTTGCATAATATAGGAAAAAGAACTAGCCTATGTGCGCTCCCATGGTCCCAGCCATTAGAGAGGCTGACACTTTATCCTATAGTGTGCAAGCATGACTACCACTGATGGATTGCAGGTTGGTCTGTAACCATGGAAACGAGCAGCGTATAATGTGATGGAAAAATGAATCCAGTTGTGTACAATAATGTATCTCTATGCACCGGGTATATATATGCAGAGATATGTCACACCTCCAATAAACTTATTTACCACATGTGGACTGAGTATATTTAAAATATAACTTTTACTCTAATTTCACTAAAAGCATTGGTGGTTGCAGTGGGACAAAGGACAAATTAACATACATACATATGAACACATATTACCACCATCCAGAGTCGTTTGTAAGATAATAATAATAATAAGTGGATCTTGCCCCGTCCGGAGAACATACGATCAGTGGATGGTGGGTGGCGTAGTGCTCCCGTGTGGTAATAGGCAATGGTGACCAAAAATGCTTCAGATGATATGGCAGTCTGAACACTCCTGTAATGCCCTGGTCTAGAGCCCTCCCTATATGGATGGTTATGGGCTATCCTCATAGACCTGCCTCAACGACACGGAGCACCCGCCCCGACAGGGGCGACCCCGTACGGAACCTGTCCCTAGATGGGGCCTATTCCCTGTAATTTCCCTCACTGTAGAGCCCTACATGCCATGTTTCGTTCCAATAGAAATGGAACTCATCAGGGGCTTATTAAAGTCAGAAGGTTTCTATAAAAACACAAAGTAAATGCGCCAAAAAACACAATCACTAAATGTGCTCAATTTCATATGCATCCAAATAACATTCTTAGATATGTATTCGCAACTTACTGCTTCAGCAGAGAGTTTCTTTTCTTTGTAAATACAAAGCGGTGTGGACGGTCAGTGGTACACGCCCTCCGGGGTATAGGGAAGTGTCCCCAACGATACCCTTGCCTCACCTCATTGCAAGATGCCAGCAGTGTGGAGACACAGCATACACTGCCTCCAGCGCCTCCAGCTGTTTCAGCCCTACTGCTCCGCCCTCTCCCGGTGGAACGCATGTGGAACGCACGCCGTTCCCATGCGCTCCATTCCACCGGAAGATCGCGTCACATGATCGCCTAGGCTGACGGAAGTTGTGTCTGAGCGTCACTCGTCGCTAGGTAACCGGATGACGCGCAGGCACTTCACGCTGATAGACGTCTCAGATGCCAGACGGTAACTTCATATAATACAATCATTCAAATATGGATTTGTTAGGCAGATTTTCATCCGTACCGATACCTGCATGTAGTTAGTCATGTGGTACAGATAAAGGGGATATGTGGAACAACAAAAGATGCATTCCTACGCCAATCATTCATTATCAATTCTCTCATCATTATATCTTTAAATATGTTAGGTCTTCATCACTTATTTCAGCAGTGATATCAAAATTAATGCTCCCTCGCTTCACGTCAGAGTGTGACAAACAGCACCCATGAGTCAGTGCACAACAGTGGGGCAAATAGCACCCATGGGTCAGTGCGCACCAGATGCCATGGCATTCATCATCACTTAGCATTCAAATGAAGCATGTATAGCTCTGTTATTTATTGAGCCCATTGGGATATACCGTCTTAAGGTAGAATATCCATCTCGCCTCACACTGGAGGATTCTTTTATCCCAATCGCCGCCTCTTAAAGGTGGCTTCACTTTTTCGATGCCCATAAAGGAGAGGCACCTTGGGTCCCCACCATGCTCAACACGTACATGGCGTGAGACTGCAGTGTCCCGACAGTTGTGGATATAGTTTATATGCTCGCCGATTCTCCTTCTCAGCTCCCTTTTTGTTTTGCCAACATATTCTTTCATACAGGTGCATGTGATTTTATAAACAACCCCTATGGTTTTACAGTTTATCAGATCTCTGACAACATATGTTTTCCCTGTATTGCTGCTCCTGAAGGATTTTCCGCACTGCATGTACTTGCAGGCTATGCACCCTCCACATCGGTAGTTACTATGAACTCCTTTTTCTAGCCAGGTTTTTTGCGCTGGCTTAGGGGAGAAGTGACTGTTCACCGTCCAGTCACGTACACTCTTCCCCCTCCTGTATGTTATACTGGGGTATTCTTTTATGGTGGCACAGAGGTCAGGGTCCATCCTGAGTACATGCCAGTGTTTGGTAATGATTTCTCTTACACCTGCAGAAGCTTCATTAAATGTACTAATCAGACGTGTCTCCTGTGTCTCTATTGGAGACATATTGTCAGTACTGTTTGTCTTCTTGGGAGTGAGAAGGGAACTACGAGTGCAGGCTTTTGCGGCCTTATAGGCCGGTGTTAATGTGCCAATGGGGTAACCTCGATCCATGAAGCGTTTTTTTAGGTGTGTCTGTTTCTGGAATTCTGCCTCCTTGGAGCAATTTCTCCTTATTATTAGGTATTGGCCTCGAGGGATCCCCCTCCTGAGGGGGAAAGGGTGACAACTGTTCCACCTCAGGAGGGAATTCATCGAGGTTGGTTTTCGGAAAATTGTTGTTTCAAGACAACCGTCTTGATTCTTGATGATGAGAATATCTAAGAATGGTAGCTGTTTCTCATCACACTGACGTGAAGCGTAGACCAATCTGATTCCTATTTAGGCCAGATGCCCATTCAGAAAAGGATTTAGGACAACCTTTGCAGACGACCAGCACGTCATCAATATAACACGCCCATATCTGGACATTCTGGACCTCACAGATGGTCTTGTCACGGAATTCAAGGGTATCCTCCCACCAGCCCAGGAGCAAATTTGCATATGACAGGGCACAGGAACACCCCATCACGGTGCCCCTGAGCTGGTGGTAGAATCTGCCATTAAAAAGAAAATAATTTTTGCATAGTACAAACTCCAAAAGCTGAAGGATCAAGTTGTTGTGTGCCACAAATTGGCATCCACGTGTGCCCAGGAAATGTGCTACTGCATGTAGGCCCCATTTGTGCGGGATGGATGAATATAGGGCCTCCACGTCGATACTCCCTAATATGCACCCATCCTCTAGGTGTATCCCCTCCAATTGTTTTAAGAGGTCTCCTATGTCTCTGACGTATGAGGGAAGTGATTGCACGAAGGGTGATAGAATTTTATCTATATAAATTCCCACATTTTGGCTTAGGCTGTTTATGCCCGAGACTATTGGCCGGCCTTTAAGTGGGTCATACCCTTTGTGCACTTTCGGCAAACAGTAGAACGTTGCCATCTGTGGATGCTGTGGGAAGAGAAAATCATATTCAGTTTGACTAATTAGTTTGTTATTTTTTGCTGTGTCCAATATACTCTTGAGTTCTTGCTTGTATTTAGTCATGGGATCTCCCTTCGGGATCTCATAGCAATCGCGTGAGGCCAGGAGTTTTTCATGCATTGTTTTATAACTGTCTGTATCCATAATGACAGTGTTTCCTCCCTTGTCCGAGGGCTTGATGGTTATATTTTTAATTTTGAGCTAGGCTCTCAAGTCCCTGTGATTCTTCCTGTGTGCAATTTTGAGGGGCTAGATGTAGGTGTGTTGACTCTAGTTCGGTACTCACTAAATTTAAAAATACATCAATACAATTTGTATCAGTTGTTGGTGCCGTTCTAGTGCTCTTATTTTTTAGTGGAGTAAAAGGCCCTTCCCCAGGTAGTGTTTCTGATGGGGCCGCTAAGCTCTGAAGGAGTCTTACATCTGCGACCATGATTGTGGGGACCCCTAATTCCAAACCCTGTTTCCTCTCTACTAGAGTTGAGCGAACACCTGGATGTTCGGGTTCGAGAAGTTCGGCCGAACTCCATTGAAGTCAATGGGGACCCGAACTTTTCGGCACTAAAACGGCTGTAAAAAAGCCCAGGAAAGGGCTAGAGGGCTGCAAAAGGCAGCAACATGTAGGTAAATCCCCTGCAAACAAATGTGGATAGGGAAATGAATTAAAATAAAAATTAAATAAATAAAAATTAACCAAAATCAATTGGAGAGAGGTCCCATAGCAGAGAATCTGGCTTCACGTCACCCACCACTGGAACAGTCCATTCTCAGATATTTAGGCCCCGGCACCCAGGCAGAGGAGAGAGGTCCCGTAACAGACAATCTGGCTTCATGTCAGCAGAGAATCAGTCTTCATGTCATAGCAGAGAATCAGGCTTCACGTCACCCACCACTGCAACAGTCCATTTTCATAAATTTAGGCCCAGCACCCAGGCAGAGGAGAGAGGTCCCGTAACAGAGGATCTGGCTTCATGTCAGCAGAGAATCAGTCTTCATATCATAGCAGAGAATCAGGCTTCACGTCACCCACCACTGCAACAGTCCATTTTCATAAATTTAGGCCCAGCACCCAGGCAGAGGAGAGAGGTCCCGTAACAGAGGATCTGGCTTCATGTCAGCAGAGAATCAGTCTTCATGTCATAGCAGAGAATCAGGCTTCACGTCACCCACCACTGTAAGAGTCCATTTTCATAAATTTAGGCCCAGCACCCAGGCAGAGGAGAGAGGTCCCGTAACAGACAATCTGGCTTCATGTCAGCAGAGAATCAGTCTTCATGTCATAGCAGAGAATCAGGCTTCACGTCAGCCACCAATGCAACAGTCCATTGTCAGATATTTAGGCCCAGCACCCAGGCAGAGGAGAGAGGTCCCGTAACAGAGGATCTGGCTTCATGTCAGCAGAGAATCAGTCTTCATATCATAGCAGAGAATCAGGCTTCACGTCAGCCACCACTGCAACAGTCCATTGTCATAAATTTAGGCCCAGCACCCAGGCAGAGTAGAGAGGTCCCGTAACAGACAATCTGGCTTCATGTCAGCAGAGAATCAGTCTTCATGTCATAGCAGAGAATCAGTCTTCATGTCATAGCAGAGAATCAGGCTTCACGTCACCCACCACTGTAAGAGTCCATTTTCATAAATTTAGGCCCAGCACCCAGGCAGAGGAAAGAGGTCCCGTAACAGACAATCTGGCTTCATGTCAGCAGAGAATCAGTCTTCATGTCATAGCAGAGAATCAGGCTTCACGTCACCCACCACTGCAACAGTCCATTTTCATAAATTTAGGCCCAGCACCCAGGCAGAGGAGAGAGGTCCAGTAACAGAGGATCTGGCTTCATGTCAGCAGAGAATCAGTCTTCATATCATAGCAGAGAATCAGGCTTCACGTCACCCACCACTGCAACAGTCCATTTTCATAAATTTAGGCCCAGCACCCAGGCAGAGGAGAGGTTCATTCAACTTTGGGTAGCCTCGCAATATAATGGTAAAATGAAAATAAAAATAGGATTGAATGAGGAAGTGCCCTGGAGTCCAATAATATATGGTTAAGGGGAGGTAGTTAATGTCTAATCTGGACAAGGGACGGACAGGTCCTGTGGGATCCATGCCTGGTTCATTTTTATGAACATTGGCTGTAGACAGACGGCTGCGTTTGTCTGTAATGACGCCCCCTGCCGTGCTGAATACACGTTCAGACAAAACGCTGGCCGCCGGGCAGGCCAGCACCTCCAAGGCATAAAAGGCTAGCTCTGGCCACGTGGACAATTTAGAGACCCAGAAGTTGAATGGGGCCGAACCATCAGTCAGTACGTGGAGGGGTGTTCACATGTACTGTTCCACCATGTTAGTGAAATGTTGCCTCCTGCTAACACGTTGCGTATCAGGTGGTGGTGCAGTTAGCTGTGGCGTGTTGACAAAAGTTTTCCACATCTCTGCCATGCTAACCCTGCCCTCAGAGGAGCTGGCCGTGACACAGCTGCCTTGGCGACCTCTTGCTCCTCCTCTGCCTTGGCCTTGGGCTTCCACTTGTTCCCCTGTGACATTTGGGAATGCTCTCAGTAGCGCGTCTACCAACGTGCGCTTGTACTCTCTCATCTTCCTATCACGCTCCAGTGCAGGAAGTAAGGTGGGCACATTGTCTTTGTAGCGTGGATCCAGCAGGGAGGCAACCCAGTAGTCCGCACAGGTTAAAATGTGGGCAACTCTGCTGTCGTTGCGCAGGCACTGCAGCATGTAGTCGCTCATGTGTGCCAGGCTGCCCAGGGGTAAGGACAAGCTGTCCTCTGTGGGAGGCGTATCATCATCGTCCTGCCTTTCCCCCCAGCCACGCACCAGTGATGGACCCGAGCTGCGTTGGGTGCCACCCCGCTGTGACCATGCTTCATCCTCATCCTCCTCCACCTCCTCCTCATCCTCGTCCTCCTCGTCCTCCAGTAGTGGGCCCTGGCTGGCCACATTTGTACCTGGCCTCTGCTGTTGCCAAAAACCTCCCTCTGAGTCACTTCGAAGAGACTGGCCTGAAAGTGCTAAAAATGACCCTCTTCCTCCTCCTCCTCCTCCTCCTCCTGGGCCACCTCCTCTTCCATCATCGCCATAAATGTTTTCTCAAGGAGACATAGAAGTGGTATTGTAACGCTGATAACGGCGTCATCGCCACTGGCCATGTTGGTGGAGTACTCGAAACAGCGCAACAGGGCACACAGGTCTCACATGGAGGCCCAGTCATTGGTGGTGAAGTGGTGCTGTTCTGTAGTGCGACTGACCCGTGCGTGCTGCAGCTGAAACTCCACTATGGCCTGCTGCTGCTCGCACAGTCTGTCCAGCATGTGCAAGGTGGAGTTCCACCTGGTGGGCACGTCGCATATGAGGCGGTGAGCGGGAAGGCCGAAGTTACGCTGTAGCGCAGACAGGCGAGCAGCAGCAGGATGTGAACGCCGGAAGCGCGAACAGACGGCCCGCACTTTATGCAGCAGCTCTGACATGTCGGGGTAGTTGTGAATGAACTTTTGCACCACCAAATTCAGCACATGCGCCAAGCAAGGGATGTGCGTCAAATTGGCTAGTCCCAGAGCTGCAACGAGATTTCGCCCATTATCACACACCACCAGGCCGGGCTTGAGGCTCACCGGCAGCAACCACTCGTCGGTCTGTTGTTCTATACCCCGCCACAACTCCTGTGCGGTGTGGGGCCTGTCCCCCAAACATATGAGTTTCAGAATGGCCTGCTGACGTTTACCCCGGGCTGTGCTGAAGTTGGTGGTGAAGGTGTGTGGCTGACTGGATGAGCAGGTGGAAAAAGAGGAGGAGGAAGCCGAGAAGGAGGAGGTGGCAACAGGAGGCAAAGAATGTTGCCCTGCGATCCTTGGCGGCGGAAGGACGTGCGCCAAACAGCTCTCCGCCTGGGGCCCAGCTGCCACTACATTTACCCAGTGTGCAGTTAGGGAGATATAGCGTCCCTGGCCGTGCTTACTGGTCCGCGTATCTGTGGTTAGGTGGACCTTGCTACAGATGGCGTTGCGCAGTGCACACTTGATTTTATCGGATACTTGGTTGTGCAGGGAAGGCACGGCTCTCTTGGAGAAGTAGTGGCGGCTGGGAACAACATACTGTGGGACAGCAAGCGACATGAGCTGTTTGAAGCTGTCTGTGTCCACCAGCCTAAATGACAGCATTTCATAGGCCAGTAGTTTAGAAATGTTGGCATTCAGGGCCAGGGATCGAGGGTGGCTAGGTGGGAATTTACGCTTTCTCTCAAATGTTTGTGAGATGGAGAGCTGAACGCTGCCGTGTGACATGGTTGAGACGCTTGGTGACGGAGGTGGTGGTGGTGTTGGTGGTACATCCCCTGTTTGCTGGGCGGCAGGTGCCAACGTTCCTCCAGAGGCGGAGGAAGAGGCCGAGGCGGCAGCAGCAGAAGAGGCCGAGGCGGCAGCAGCAGAAGAGGTAGCAGGGGGAGCCTGAGTGACTTCCTTGGTTTTAAGGTGTTTACTCCACTGCAGTTCATGCTTTGCATGCAGGTGCCTGGTCATGCAGGTTGTGCTCAGGTTCAGAACGTTAATGCCTCGCTTCAGGCTCTGATGGCACAGCGTGCAAACCACTCGGGTCTTGTCGTCAGCACATTGTTTGAAGAAGTGCCATGCCAGGGAACTCCTTGAAGCTGCCTTTGGGGTGCTCGGTCCCAGATGGCGGCGGTCAGTAGCAGGCGGAGTCTCTTGGCGGCGGGTGTTCTGCTTTTGCCCACTGCTCCCTCTTTTGCTACGCTGTTGGCTCGGTCTCACCACTGCCTCTTCCTCCGAACTGTGAAAGTCAGTGGCACGACCTTCATTCCATGTGGGGTCTAGGACCTCATCGTCCCCTGCATCGTCTTCCACCCAGTCTTGATCCCTGACCTCCTGTTCAGTCTGCACACTGCAGAAAGACGCAGCAGTTGGCACCTGTGTTTCGTCATCATCAGAGACATGCTGAGGTGGTATTCCCATGTCCTCATCATCAGGAAACATAAGTGGTTGTGCGTCAGTGCAGTCTATGTCTTCCACCGCTGGGGAAGGGCTAGGTGGATGCCCTTGGGAAACCCTGCCAGCAGAGTCTTCAAACAGCATAAGAGACTGCTGCATAACTTGAGGCTCAGACAGTTTCCCTGATATGCATGGGGGTGATGTGACAGACTGATGGGGTTGGTTTTCAGGCGCCATCTGTGCGCTTTCTGCAGAAGACTGGGTGGGAGATAATGTGAACGTGCTGGATCCACTGTCGGCCACCCAATTGACTAATGCCTGTACCTGCTCAGGCCCTACCATCCTTAGAACGGCATTGGGCCCCACCATATATCGCTGTAAATTCTGGCGGCTACTGGGACCTGAGGTAGTTGGTACACTAGGACGTGTAGATGTGGCAGAACGGCCACGTCCTCTCCCAGCACCAGAGGGTCCACTAACACCACCACGACCATGTCCACGTCCGCGTCCCTTACTAGATGTTTTCCTCATTGTTATGGTTCACCACAACAACAAAAATATTATTTGGCCCAATGTATTGTATTCAAATTCAGCGGGATATAAATTTGAGGCCTAGTATTTAGGCGCTGGGTGACCGGTATGGATTTAGTGACAGAATTAGACTTGGAAATGCACAGTAGCGTGTGTGTGAAGTTATTCTGAATGACCCTATGTGCACCTTGAATATTATATACCCTTTTAGGGATAGATTTCAAATAGCTCTGATATAGCAGAAACCACTAAATTATGAAATTGCTAAATTGGGAATTGTATTTCAACCCAGAACAAAAAATGTGCTTTGACGGACACTAAATAACTTGCCCATCCACAACAGGACAGCGGTAACGACAGATTTAGCGGGATATAAATTTGAGGCCTAGTATTTAGGCGCTGGGTGACCGGTATGGATTTAGTGGCAGAATTAGACTGGGATATGGCCAAAAAATAACCACACTATTGCTGGTTAAATGCACTTGGTGTGACAGCTTGACCAACCACACTACTGAGGGTTAAATGCACTTGGTGACGGGCGCAGCTTGCCCCTGATGTAGTATATGGCCAAAAAATGAACAGACTATTGCTGGTTAAATGCACTTGGTGTGACAGCTTGACCAACCACACTACTGAGGGTTAAATGCACTTGGTGACGGGCGCAGCTTGCCCCTGATTTAGTATATGGCCAAAAAATTAACAGACTATTGCTGGTTAAATGCACTTGGTGTGACAGCTTCACCCTGATGTAGGCTTTAGCCAAAAAACAACCACACCATTGAGGGTTAAATGCACTTGGTCGCAGCTTGGATGCACTTGGTCGCAGCACCGCACAAGACACAAAATGGCCGCCGATCACCCCAGAAAAAAGTGACTGACAAACGGTCTGGGCAGCCTAAAAACAGTGAGCAATTGAATTTCAGCAGCTCAATGATGCACAGCTGCAGATCGATCGATTAATCAAGTCCTTTGGAGGAGTTAATCTGCCTAATCTCGCCCTACTGTCGCAGCCGCAACCTCTCCCTACGCTAATCAGAGCAGAGTGACGGGCGGCGCTATGTGACTCCAGCTTAAATAGAGGCTGGGTCACATGGTGCTCTGGCCAATCACAGCCATGCCAATAGTAGGCATGGCTGTGATGGCCTCTTGGGGCAAGTAGTATGACGCTTGTTGATTGGCTGCTTTGCAGCCTTTCAAAAAGCGCCAAGAAAGCGTCACAAAAGCGCCAAGAAAGCGACGAACACCGAACCCGAACCCGGACTTTTACGAAAATGTCCGGGTTCGGGTCCGTGTCACGGACACCCCAAAATTCGGTACGAACCCGAACTATACAGTTCGAGTTCGCTCATCCCTACTCTCTACGTTGCGGAAATGCTTGAACCACCTTCATTTTCTAACAAACAAATTAATAGCGACCATGTCCTAAAGAGGTTAAACCTAGGTGTAGGTACAAATGAGAGTCCCTTTTCCAAGATACTGTTTTTGGATTCAGTTAGACAATGGGAGGACAGATTGATTGATTATTTTTGGGCCTGTGTTACAGTCAGTTGTTGCTGGAAACTGTTTCTTAGGGGGTAGGACAAATTCTGATCTAAAAAACCTTGGGTACTTTTATTATAAGAGTTGCCTCTATAATTTCTTCTCCCGAGGGAGGCTCTGGTCGCATTTCTTCTATTACCTGATTGTTCTGTCGGACTCGGATTGGTCCGTTTCCGTTGAGAGTGGCGACTTTGATATGAGATCGGCGGCTGCAAACATAGTGCCAGAGGCTGTATCTCTTTGAGCTGCACGTGCGCAAACAGAAGCGTGCAGCGTTCTCTCTACCAGTGTGCATAGTGCAAGTTGTCAGAGATTAAATAAACTGCACTGATGCCACTGCTACTCTGCTCCTGAGGACATGTTACTAGTTATACAGTGACATAGAAACGCGTCGAGCAGACGCATGAATAGGCAGAGACGGTCCTTTTGCAAGTTAGTAATGGGATAATAGAGATAAAGATTAGCAGGGTTGTAAGTAGAGCTCAAACATAAAGCTCTCACCCGCAACTTATCTATCCCATCCACTATCGTTCTATACTCATTACTTGTAATACATTGTTGCGGCTTATTGAGTAAGCTGCTATTAATGTTATAGCTGGTGCCCTTGATAAACCATAAGCATATCCAGCACATGTAGTGAGTAATTGTCAGTGCATCTGGGTATTTATCAGGAGACGTATATAAAGCAGATAATACTGATAATTCCAGTTCTGCACGTTTTGAAAGCGTGGATTGAGTGGCTATACCCATACAATTTCATTCATGTTTCCTGAGGTTCTACAATGCCCAGACAGTAGAAACCCCCCACAAATGACCCCATTTCGGAAAGTAGACACCCTAAGGTATTCACTGATGGGCATAGTGAGTTCATAGAACTTTTTATTTTTTGTCACAAGTTAGCAGAAAATGATTTTTTTTTTTTCCTTACAAAGTCTCATATTCCACTAACTTGCGACAAAAAATAAAAAATACTAGGAACTTGCCATGACCCTCACGGAATACCTTGGGGTGTCTTCTTTCCAAAATGGGGTCACTTGTGGGGTAGTTATACTGCCCTGGCATGTTAGGGGCCCATATGCATGAGAAGTAGTTTTCAATCAAAATCTGTAAAAAATGACCGGTGAAATCCGAAAGGTGCTCTTTGGAATGTGTGCCCCTTTGCCCACCTAGGCTGCAAAAAAGTGTGACACATCTGGTATCGCCGTACTCAGGAGAAGTTGGGCAATGTGTTTTGGGGGGTCATTTTACATATACCCATGCTCGGTGAGAGAAATATCTTGGCAAAAGACAACATTTCCCATTTTTTTATACAAAGTTGGCATTTGACCAAGATATTTATCTCACCCAGCATGGGTATATGTAAAATAACACCCCAAAACACATTCCCCAACTTCTCCTGAGTACGGCGATACCAGATGTGACACTTTTTTGCAGCCTAGATGCGCAAAGGTGCCCAAATTCCTTTTAGGAGGGCATTTTTAGACATTTGGATCCCAGACTTCTTCTCACGCTTTAGGGCCCCTAAAAAGCCAGGGCAGTATAAATACCCCACATGTGACCCCATTTTGGAAAGAAGACACCCCAAGGTATTCAATGAGGGGCATGGCGAGCTAATTTTATTTATTTTTTTTGGCATAAGTTAGCGGAAATAGATTTTTATTTTTTTTCAGAAAAAAGCAATTTCCGCTAACTTGGGTCAAAAATGTAAAACTTTCATGGACTCAATATGCCCCTCAGCGAATACCTTGGGGTGTCTTCTTTCCAAAATGGGGTCATTTGTGGGGTGTTTGCACTGCCCTGGCATTTGAGGGTTTCCGCAATCATTACATGTATGGCCAGCATTAGGAGTTTCTGCTATTCTCCTTATATTGAGCATACAGTTAATGAGATTTTTTTTTTTCCGTTCAGCCTCTGGGCTGAAAGAAAAAAATAAACGGCACAGATTTCTTTATTCAGATCAATGTGGATGAAAAAATCTCTGCCCAAAAAAAAAAGAGGGGAAAGGCGTCTGCCAGGACATAGGAGCTCCGCCCAACATCCATACCCACTTAGCTCGTATGCCCTGGCAAACCCGATTTCTCCATTTACAGCAATCGATGTGGATGAATAAATCATTGCCGGGATTTTTTATATTTTTTTTTATATATACAAAGTGTTTGCCAAAGTATATGAACACCGCCGCCTCCTCAGCTCATATGCCTCGGAAAACGTATCTTTTACTGCAGAGGAGAAATCTCGTCTTGCAGCGCCGCATACACTGACTTTTGTGTAATCTGACAGCAGAGCAATGCTTCTGTCAGAATGCACATCAGTGCTGCAGCTGATTGATCGCTTGGTCCACCTAGAAGGTAAAAAAAAACGCAACGCAATAAATTTTTTAACATTAACTTTAGAGAACATTAACTTTTATAAACTTTTGAAACAGAACAATAACTTTATTTACCTGTGATTTTTTTTTGATTTTTTTTTACCTTTATTGGACAAACATCTCCTTCCCCATGGGACAATGTGCAAAGCGCAAATCGCCCAAAGATGTGGCGAAGTGCATTATGCACTTTGTCCCAGGTGAAAGGAGAGGTTTGTGGCAGCTCTGTGTGAAAGGGCCCTAAGACCCCTGTGTGCCTGTCCTGTGTACGCAATCCCTATGCTAATAGTGTACCTGAGTGTGGAACTTGCGGAAACACTCCCCTATGCATAGGGCAGGCTGGTCAGGACAGTCAGGACAAAAAAAGGTGGTGTCACACCTTATTCCACCCCTGCTACAGACACGACATCTTTTTCTTGGGGAACGTTGAGTTGGGGTACCAGGATAGACAGACGGGAAATGTCTGCCATGTAGCCGGCTCACTACATCAGGGCCTTGGGGCACGGACCCTCCTGGATACAGGATTTCCGAAATGATCTCTTCCTGGAATTTTAGGAAGGATCCTGTTCTCCCAGCCTTACTGTAGAGAACAAAACTATTGTACATCGCCAATTGGATCAAATAAACAGACACCTTCTTATACCAGCGTCTGGTTCTGCGGGAAACTAAATAGGGAGCCAACATCTGGTCATTGAAGTCCACCCCTCCCATGTGAAGGTTATAGTCGTAGACAGAGAGGGGTTTCACAATTACACCAGTTGCCCTTTCAATTTGTACAGTCGTGTCTGCGTGAATGGTGGACAGAAGGTAAACGTCCCTCTTGTCCCTCCACTTCACCGCAAGCAGTTCTTGGTCACACAAGGCAGCCCTCTCCCCCCGTGCAAGTCGGGTACTAACGAGCCGCTGGGGGAAGCCCCGGCGACTAGGTCGCGCGGTGCCACAGCATTGAATTCCGACTATATGTAAGTGCCGAAAGAGGGCCACGCTTGAGTAAAATTGTCCACGTATAAGTGGTACCCCTTGTGGAATAAGGGTGACACCAAGTCCCAGACAATCTTGCCACTGCTCCCCAGGTAGTCAGGACATCCAACCGGCTCCAGTTTTGAGTCTTTTCCCTCATAAACCCTAAAACGATATGTATAGCCTGTGGCCCTTTCACAGAGCTTATACAGTTTGACCCCATACCGGGCGCGCTTGCTGGGGATGTACTGTTTTATGCCAAGGCGCCCGGTAAAATGTACTAGGGACTCGTCTATGCAGATGTTTTGATTAGGGGTATACGCATCTGCAAATCTGGATGACAAATGGTCTATGAGGGGCCGAATTTTGTGGAGCCGGTCATAAGCAGGGTGGCCTCTTGGATGACAGGTGCTATTGTCAGCGAAATGCATAAAGCACATGATGACCTCAAAACGTGCCCTGGACATTGCAGCAGAGAACATGGGCATGTAATGTATTGGGTCTTTAGACCAATATGACCGCAATAATTTTTTTTTAGTTAGACCCATGCTGAGGATAAGGCCCAAAAAAATTTTAAACTCTGAAACGGTGACTGGTTTCCACCGGAAAGGCTGGGCATAGTAGCTTTCCGGATTGGCGGTAATAAACTGTGTAGCGTAGCGGTTGGTTTCAGCCACAACTAGGTCATAGAGATCCGCGGTGAAGTACAGCTAAAAAAACTGAAGGGCCGATCCTAAATGAGCCGTCTCCAAGCGAACTCCAGACTGGGCGATGAAAGGGGGCAATACGGGTGCGGCGGAATCAGGGGATTGCCAATTAGGATTTGCCAGCACCTCTGGGAGACTAAGGGTTCTACGGGCCTGTGAACGCGGTGGCTGCGACGGGGGAGTTATTGCACGTGCCACCGTACCAGCTGGAACTGCCCTTCTGGTGCTCGCCACTTCACCAGGGAATACAGCAGTGCTGGTAGAAGGTCCAGGGTGTGCTGCGCTGCTGGTGTATGCCGCACCATAAGCAAGATCAGCGCTAGCACCACTCTGCTGCAAATGAGGATCATCATGCGGGGTATGCAGAACTCTGACATGGGATCGGGTACGCCTGACCGTAGCAGGGACCTCTACCTAGTCATCTTCGCTAGCGGTTAGAGTGCCACTGCTGTCTACAGGTTCATATTCTGAACCACTGGATTCAGCGGATAAGGCGTCCCCATCGCTTTCATCCATCACGGTCAGAATCCTGTAGGCCTCTTCAGCGGAATACCCCTTGTTTGACATTTTGGGTTCACTAAATTTAGGGGGTATTCCTCTGAGACTACCCGGGAAAAAGAGCAAACCTACCTAGTAAAAAGGAGTGCTTGCGAAGTAAAGCTGCGATCGCTAATAAAGATCCAAAAAGCTCAAAAGTGAATTTTTATAGCGGCGCAGCGATTTTACGGTTTTTGCAGTGATCAGAAAAAAAAAAATTCGGTCACTGCGGTGGGGCGGACTGAACGCAAGTGTGCGCACAAGATCAGGCCTGATCAGGCGAACACTGCGTTTTTTGTAGAACCTAAGGTGACCCTAATGTACTTATATAGATCTGATTGCGATCAGTATTGATCACTTACAGATACTATATAGTACTAGTGCTGATTAGTGACAGCGATGATCAGCGACAAATCAGTGACTGCGGTGCGGTGGGCTGGGCGCTAAACTACCTAGCAAGTAGCTAACTACCTGGCAGGGATGAGGGACCCTAACAGGGGGGGTGATCAATGACAGGGGGGTGGATAAGGGGGTGATCAGGGAGTCTAATATGGGTGATCAGGTGCTAAATAAGGGGTTAAATAAATGACAGGGTAATATCTAATGTGTAGTGTGGTGATTTGGTGCTACTTACAGAGCTGCCTGTGTCCTCTGGTGGTCGATCCAAGCAAAAGGGACCACCAGAGGACCAGGCAGCAGTTATATCAGACGCTATTTTCAAAATAGCGTCTGACATAACCATTTCATTGGTCGATTCAAAAATCCACAGCCTGCCAGCCAATGATCGCGGCCGGCAGGCTGCAGATGAACTTGTGAACTACGCAATCCTGTGAACGCGCACTCCTGTGAGCGCGCGTTCACAGGAAATCTCGGCTCACACGAGATGACGCCAATCGGCGTTAGTGTGACCTGGGAGCGCCGCAGCACTGACGCCTTTCGGCGTTAGTGTGACGGGAGGTGGTTAATGATGCATTCCTGCATCTATTAGCTGGTAGTAGTGTGATCCTTAGATCCCTCGGTACAATATTGTGTTCTAGGTAGTGTTCCAAACTCTGGACCTCCCTCCAGGACACAATTTTGTTCCCTGTATGCTTTTTCTAGCTCTCTAAAAGCCGCACTAAACGAGGGGGTATATTTTTTCTGTAGAAAGTTTCTCAGAAAAAAACTCCTTGGCCTCTGTCAGCCAATCATCTGCATTGAATCAAGTACTTAGGAAACCTGCCATATCCATAAATTAATAAACACTTATGTACAATAATGTATCTCTATGCACCGGGTATATATATGCAGAGATATGTCACACCTCACCTCACATGTGGACTGAGTATATTTAAAATATAATTTTTACTCTAATTTCACTAAAAGCACAAATTAACATACATACATACATATAAACACATATATTACCACCATCCAGAGTCATTTGTAAGATAATAATAATAAGTGGATCTTACCCCGTCCGGTAGACATACGATCAGTGGATGGTGGGTGGCGTAGTGCTCCCGTGTGGTAATAGGCAATGGTGACCAAAAATGCTTCAGATGATATGGCAGTCTGGCCCAAATGCTTCAGATGATATGGCAGTCTGAACACTCCTGTAATGCCCTGGTCTAGAGCCCTCCCTATATGGATGGTTAGGGGCTATCCTCATAGACCTGCCTCAACAACACGGAACACCCGCCCCGACAAAGGCGACCCCGTACGGAACCTGTCCCTAGATGGGGCCTATTCCCTGTAATTTCCCTCACTGTAGAGCCCTACATGCCATGTTTCGTTCCAATAGAAATGGAACTCATCAGGGGCTTATTGAAGTCAGAAGGTTTCTATCCTATCGGGGTGGTGCTCCGTGTCGTTGAGGCAGGTCTATGAGGATAGCCCCTAACCATCCATATAGGGAGGGCTCTAGACCAGGGCATTACAGGATTGTTCAGACTGTCATATCATCTGAAGCATTTTGGCCAGACTGCCATATCATCTGTAGCATTTTTGGTCACCATTGCCTATTACCACACGGGAGCACTACGCCACCCACCATCCACTGATCGTATGTTCTCCGGACGGGGCAAGATCCACCCATTATTATTATTATCTTACAAACGACTCTGGATGGTGGTAATATATGTGTTTATTTGTATGTATGTTAATTTGTCCTTTGTCCCACTGCAACCACTAATGCTTTTAGTGAAATTAGAGTAAAAGTTATATTTTAAATATACTCAGTCCACATGTGGTAAATAAAAAAATGAATCCAGCCAGCAAAGGAAGCAATATGGGTAATAACAATACATTAGTAAGTAGCTTGTATTAACTTTCTCTACATGATAAATGCCACCTACTGAAGTGAGACACAACCCCTTTAACAAGATGAGGGTTCTGAAAATCTGAACAAGTCCCTGTGTATACAAAAAAGGGGGTTGTTAAAGAAGACTCTTATGGTTCTGGTCAGAAGCCTCCTGCTCCTGTTGAGGTTTCCAAAATATTGGACGGTGCGAAGTGCAGTGCGGTGCCTTGAGGGTCCAGTGGCCCCTTGTAGAAGGCGAGTACTGTCATGCACTTACATGTCTGTGCTCCCACAATATGGCGTTGTCGCTCGCTTGCTACAGCAACCAGGGAGCCAGGACACTGGACCAATCAGGCTCTTGGACAGGGTCACTTAATTCCTGAGGCAGGCTATATAAACAGTTAGTTGCTGGTCACAGTTGCCTGTGATTGCTTTCCAAGCCTCACTAGCTAGCTCTGTGTTTGCTACTCTGGATCATTGACCTTTGCCTGTTTCTTTGACATTGCCTTTGATTACTGATTTTGCCTCTGACGTGACCTCCTGTTTTTGGACCCTGCTTGTTGTGACCTCGCCTTTGACTGCTGACTTTGTTTCTAACATTATCTCCTGGTTTCACTTTGCTGTGGATCTTGGATTTTGGATCTTGATCCGGTCATATTGCCCGTCTCTGTTTTTCACCTCTTTCTGTCTTACTACTTTTTTCCCCATTTTTGTTTAGGCCCCTGCACGTAGCTAAGAAGGAACTGTCATCCAGTTGTGGTCCATCACTTAGGACGGATCGTGCAAGTAGGTAGGGACAGTGGGGTGGGTGCAGCATTATGGTTGGTTACTTAAAAGTCCTGTCTATTTTGTTTTATTTTTTTAAAGGGTATTCAAGGATTTTAATATTGACTGTGTAACAGCGGCTGCTGTGCGCCACTGTTCTACTGCTTACTGCCGTGGTCCATGGACGCCGTGTTCAGTGGTGATCTGCTGCCAGTGTTTCCTTTCAGCCCTGGTCACAGCATGCTTGTTGGTTGTTTCCTGCAGTATTTCCTTAAGGGCCGGCATGCGTCACTTCCTGTGTTTTATGGGTTGGATCATGTGACCTCGCCAACATTCCTAGCCCTCCTGCACATAAGGCTAATTTCACACTCTCGTTTGGTGCGGATCTGTCATGGATCTACACAGATGGATCCGTTCAACCGTCTGCATCTGTTCAGAATGGATCTGTTTGTATTATCTTTAACATAGCCAAGACGGATCTGTCTTAAACACCATTGAAAGTCAATGCAGGACGGATCCATTTTCTATTGTGCCAGATTGTGTCACATAAAACTGATCCGTCCCCATTGACTTACATTGTGTGTCAGAACGGATCAGTTTTGCTCAGTTTCGTCAGACGGACACGAAAAAACTGGTGTCCGCCTCCAAAGCGGAATAGAGACGGAATGGAGGCAAACTGATGCATCCTAACTGGATCCTTTTCCATTCAGAATGTAATAGGGCAAAACTGATCGGTTTTGGACCGCTTGTGAGAGCCCTGAATGGATCTCATAAACGGAAAGCCAAAACGTCAGTGTGAAAGTAGCCTTAGTGGCTTAACACACTTCCCAGATGCCTTAGTGTCAAGGTCCTTGTGTCCTGCTAGGGTTCCTGATATCTGCTTCTGTTCCTGACTCGTACTTGTGTTCCTGGACTCTGCTACCTGTTTGATCCCTGCCTGCTTGCCTTGCCTCTCCTGTTGCCGACTCTGATTGCCTGACCTGTACCTGTGCCACCTGCCCTGACCTATTGCCTGTCTGACTTCGCCTCTGCCTCATCCTTTGATCCTGCACTGTTGCTTCTCAGCCTGCTGACTACACCTGTACCTCTGGTACCTTTCTCAGGTACCTCCTGGTCCACCTGGAACAGCTGCCTCGTGTGCCTATCCTCCTCAAGAGCTAGTGACCTGGTGTTCCCCTCGGGAAAGTCTATCCCCACCATCCTGGGTACTGTGAAGATATAGGGGTTCACTTAGACAACACCCTTAGAGGAGGCAGGACACGTAGCACAGTAGGTTCACACCAACTGGTTCGTGACAGACTGCCTGTTCTCTGGAGAGACCATCAATATCTGATCAGCAGGATCCTACATCCCGCACCTTTCTCAGCTGTTCCTGAGTAGCTCTAATGCCAGAACTACACTGCTCCATTCAATGGGAGCAGCGATGCATTAACCAGCTGTCTACTATGCAGTGGACAAAGCTGTGTTGTAATGACGCTGTTGTAATGACGCTGTGAACAGCTGATCAGCAGGGGGGTGATTTGTCCGCATCCTGCCAATTAGATATTGATGGTCTATCCTGAGAATAAGTCATCAATATTACAAACTTGGAATACCCCCTTAAGAACCAAACATTTTAGTTTTTTTTAAGCATTCCAAGAGCCATAGCTTTATTTTTCTGTTTTTTGTAACTGTATGAAGGCTTGCTTTCTAAGGGACTAGTATTTTTCAGTGATACAATTTCAGGATACATATAACTTATTAGGTTTTCTTAATTTTTTTTAGGGGGGGGAATGCAAAAAAAAGCTCTTCATGTGTACGGGTTGGTATGAGGATACAAAGTTAGTATAAATTTTTAGTACTTTTTTACTGAGACTTGTTTGTTGATGTTTTTGTATCACAATTTATCATATACTGAACCATAACTTTTTTATTTTTCAGTTGATGTAGCCATATAAGAACTTGTTTTTTGGGGTAAATATAATGAGGGAGAGCTCTCAAAACTCGTGCCCTAAGCATCCGTTCAGAATCCATCTTTCATTTTCCAGAAGCAACTAAGCCAGTTTTCCTCTGCACCATTTTTGATAAATCTCCCCAAATTTGTTTAGAAGATTTTATCTTTTTTTGTGTAGCTTGAGAAGGTCATGCGTCATGTGATATAAATAATAGGTTAAAGTGGTTTTTCCACTGTTTAATACTGATGATCTCAGGATAGTTCATCAATTCCTGATTGGTGGGGGTCCAACACCCTGCAACCCCGCTAAATAGCTGTTTGAAGAGGGTGTGGCACTCCAATGAGCACCGTGGGCTTCTCGCAGCTTGCCAGATACAGCGTCATCCATTGGATTTGGATGGCGCCTGCACTTGGTTTTGCAGCTCAGCCTCATTTATATGAATGTGAGTGAGCTGCACCTAGCCTATCTGACCAATGAGATATAACTATGAACTAAATTTTGCGTATATATGCGAAAATGTGTTTAACTGCCTGAATAAACGCTTAAAGGAAACTTTATTAAATATATATTAAAACGGCTTTGTGATCGAGCTACTTGACTTCATCTTGAACCACAATGTATTCACGTTTGATCGCAAGTTCTACCACCAGCTCAGGGGAGTGGCCATGGGAAGTCCATGTGCTCCGACTTATGCCAACCTCTACCTGGGCTGGTGGGAGAGAGAATGCGTTTTCAGTGAGGCTATGGAACAATGGACGTCATCTATTATCCTATGGATAAGATTTATAGACGACGTGTTCATTCTGTGGAACGGTACCAGTACGGCCTTCAGTGAGTTTGTGAAGGAACTCAACCAAAATGATCTGGGCCTATTCTTCACGAGTGAGAACAGCATGCAACTGACGTTCCTGGATTTATCCATCAGCATTGATGAATCCATAAAAATGATCACAAAAATGTTTCGGAAACTAACGTCCACAAACACCCTACTTAGATGGGAGAGTGCACATCCCACCAAATTAAAATATGGAATACCTAAGGGGCAATATCTGAGAGCCCGACGGAATTGCTCAGAATGGGTTGATTTTAAGAGAGCATGCTCTGACTTACAAAAACGATTTAGCCAGAGAGGATAGCCCCTGTCTCGCTGAAACATACCAGCACCCCTCAGCCAGCAATAGAGATGACCTCCTGGTCCCTAAAAAAATAACTATAGACAACAAAATAAGAATTATAGGTACTTATGACCAGGCCAACAAGGGGGTGAGAAACATCATCAGGGAGAACTGGAGCATCCTCAAGTCAGACCCGATAGTCGGACATCTTATAAGTGAATCCCCACTGATCACTTATAGAAGAGGGAGCAACTTGAGAGATCAGTTGGTGCACAGCCTATATAGTCCCTCAATACAATCTACTTGGCTTCCCAATAGACCACCCGGCACGTTTAAATGTGGCAAGTGCATTGCCTGTAAAGCCATCAAAAAGGGCAATGTGGTAAAATGCACAACCACAGGACGAGATTTCGTAATCAGGTCCTTTATAAACTGTAAACCGGTAGGGGTGGTCTATGTGGCCACGTGCATTTGCCAAAAACAGTATGTAGGCAAAACTAAGAGGGAGTTTAGGAGACGTATTGGTGAGCATTTGTTAAACATCACAAATGAGGATGATACGCCCATTGCCCAGCATGTGACGGAATGCCACCCAGGAGTGAAACAATGTATTTTGTTTCAGGGCATAGAACACGTCAGAGGATCCCCAAGAGGTGGGGATATAGACAATCTGCTACTGAAGAAAGAAGCTAAATGGATTTTCACATTGAGAACAGTGAAACCATTTGGTTTAAATTACCATATATCCTATACCTGCTTCATTTGATGGATTTCTCCCCTCCCCCCTCTAAAAAATTCCCACTCATACAGCAATGTGTGATGTGAACAACATGAGAGTGACAGGCCAGTCACTATACCATATAGATATCAGGATATATGGGATACCCTAAATATCATCTCAGGAATATGCTCTACTATCGCATGCAGCTCTAGTAGCTATGGGAGTATAGGGATCTTGAACCCATATACAGATGTGGTATTCCCTATATCCTTTGATTGCTATAATATCATCCTATGTGTCACTAGTTCTAAGGAACGACATATGGGACTGAAAACTAGAATATATAATATGGGGGATTCAGCCCGCACAACCCCTAGCAGGTGCAGATTGCTATGGCGAAATACAGATACAAATGCAAAAACACAAAATGCAATTGCACTCTGCAACCAGCACGCTGCCCTGCCTTTATGCTGGATGTTGAATAAGGCATTGGTGTACATTTTGGCCAAAGTGTAATAAGCCACTCACCGCGTCAAGGGTGTCTTAATGAGTGGTCCCTAACACTAGTTCCTACCTTTTATGGGCCATGACAACCACACAAAGTCGAGGGAGCGCAGGTACAGCATGCACGCCAAGCACACTCTGCTTTTAACCCCGTCCGGTGCTATTACAGCTTTCATCGGATCCAGGGATGCAAGTACCAACATGCATGCTGAGCCCACTATATACTTCTCCTGTACGCACATGCCGTTACAGTAGCGAGTGTAGATGACTACTATCGGGTCCAGACCGTTAATTGGCTTTTTGGTAGTCTTAGGTGATGGGTGTCTTAGCCATGGTCCCTCAGCTTACAGCAGTGTATTATGCAGGTTTTCAGCTGTTCACTCTGCTTACTTGTCTCTTAAGTATTTGCTTGAGTATGCTTTAGGTAGTTCTCTCTGGAGAATCTTTTACAGGAGCAGGAGTTCTGCAGTTTGCTTCCTCTCCTCTGTGTCTGCACCCCGCTCCAACAAGAAGGAAGGAACAGGTGGTTAGCTCTGTTCCTGCCAACCATACCTCTTATTGAAATGTATGGCCAAAGCATACAATATGCAATTCTCCCTGGTACAATACAACTATTTATAATACATTTGCAGAAACACCGAGATCTAGGGTACTGCATATACAGTATAATAACTGAACAGAGTGAGTCTTTTCTGTTTTGTTATAAGAGCAGAAATACTACAACAACAGCAGTTCCAAATCTATCATATGATGGACACCAACGGTGCCTGATGTACCCCTCTGGCTATAAAGGGGTCTGTCAGGTTTCTGTCATTTTACCTAAGAAGTTTCTGTCATTTTACCTAAGAAGTAGCTATTTTTGACAGAATTTACTACGGAGGCTCCTAATGGATAATCCTATGCACATATGAGCACAGCCTTAGATTTACATTAGGCAATAAATTATAATTATAAGACTGTGACAGTACAAAAATAGACTACTTCCTAGGAAATAAGGTCAGAATAGATAAAATAATACAAAGAAAAATAAGATCATGGATAATGGATAAAAAAAAATCATGTGTTGATGTAAAAAGTTGTAGACCTCATCAATAGTCTGCTGGCTGCATGCCTTTTGTGTACTGGCTGTGGGTTTCTGTGTAAGCTGGTTGCTTTTGGCTGTGTGCTGGCTGCGATATCTAGTGTGAACCTGCTAGTGTGTGTACCCCTTTTGGTTGTATCGTCTCCCTGTGGGTATGTCAGGTTGGTTGCGCTCTTGTGTACTGGCTGCAGTGTTGGTGCATACTGGGTGCTAGGGGCAATGTCTTGTATCGCAGCTTGGTATGCTGTGGTTTCTGGTTATCCCTGACCTTATTTGGTGACTCCCTGTTTTGTTCTGATGGGGTTAACCTCCCCTGATCTGTTCCTGGGTGTGTCCTTTCAGTTACGCTCCTGAGTTTGCTATTTCTGCCTTTGAACGTGGAGTGTTGGGGTCAGTCTGTTCTGTCTTGTCTTGTGGGTATTTCACCCTTCTGCACTTTGTAGTCTGTCTGTCTACGTTTGTCTTGCCAGATTTTGCCATTTGCTGCTGACCCAAGGGTCCTACCATCTGAACTTCAGTATGTTCCACCTGGTTCTGTATAATGTCACGTGCCAGGGGTCCAGGCAGACCTCTGGGACGACATGGAAGCAAGGAAAACAGGCCAAGGCCCATGGAACACATAATTTATTACAAAGGAACCAAGACCTCCAATGACCATAACAAAAGACCTCAGTGTACTGAAACTGATCAATGGATGTGTCCCCACTGCCACTGACTAGCAATACTCTAGAGGGGCATAACTAAGCAGCTACCTGGTCTTCAATAGAGCCTTTAGATGGTGAGGATAGGCTTGGGCCCTTAGGGTAGTTACCAGAGCGTAAACCGAGTCAGTGGTAGCAGGATCAGGCGCCAAGGAGATACCAGACAAGTTTCAGACAGTACATTAAGACCACAGACAGGCAGGAAGAACGGAACAGAGGTGGAAGCAGGTACCTGCGCCCCAAGCAATAGTAGCATGGTGGCCCCAGGAAGAGCTGCACAGAGACAGAGAATGGGCATTCTCCCTCCGGGGAACACAGGAACCCTCTTCCGAAGGCAGACATGGACAGACATGAACGAAACACCAGAAGCAGTAAGGACTGCCAGACAGACAATAACAGGTACATAGATCAGACGCAGATAAGCTCTGCTAGGCTATACATGAACGGAACAACAGAAGCAGTAAGGACTGCCAGACAGACAATAACAGGAACATAGATCAGACGCAGATAAGCTCTGCTAGGCTACACATGAACGGAACAACAGAAGTAGTAAGGACTGCCAGACAGACAATAACAAGACATAGATCAAACACAGAAAAGCTCTGGTAGGCTATACAGATACAGGAACAATACAAGGCAAGACGACAACAATACAGAACCAGGCGGAACATACTGAGGTGCAGATGGTAGAACCCCTTGGGTCAGCAGCAAATGACAAAACCTGGCAAGACAAACATAGACAAACAGACTACACAGAGCAGAAGGGTGAAACACCCACAAGGCAAGACAGAACAGACTGACCTCAACACTCCATGCTCAAAGGCAGAAATAGCAGCCTAACCAGTACACCTGAAAGGACACACACAGGGACAGACCAGGAGAGGTTAACCCGATCAGAACCAAACAAGGGGGCACCGTGACACTGTACCACAAATAAAAATCTACAGTTTTCAAACCAGCACCTGGATCTAAATACTTTTCTAAATACTTTTCTAATTTAATTGTATTAAAATATAATACAGCTGCTGAGCTATTCAATAAAATGTAGCTGTATAGCGCAACCTTCAGTTTGTTCTTTTTCTAATGTCCTGTCCACCTCAATTTGGTGGTCGCACATGCTCAATTTAAATTTTCAACTGTCACCAGCCATATCTTCTGTTAGAAACTGACATTTATAGGGCTGGTTGTAGCTTTGCGAGAAATAAATTATCATGTACTATATGATGTCTGATTTTCATTTTTTACATCAATCGTGGCATAACCCCTTTAATTATTTTTGGAATGTATTACATGTGTATTGCACACCACTAAGTAAAGGATCTGATATTATAAAAAATTGCAATAAATTACTATTTGTGTTTCATTGTAGGTTCCAATAGAGGCAGTTGTTGACATCTGAGGATATTTCATGAGGATCAAAATGTTCATCATAATGCCAGATGACCATTCAATCAGTATATTTGTTGACTGTGTAATGTACAAATTTTAAAAATAGATATTAACCCTAGTTATGCTGAATCTTGAATACAATCATCTGGTAATAAATTGTCTTTAGCAGATAAGCATGTATGATTCATGTTAATTAAATTAATGAAATAAATATTCCATAATCATTTGTGCTTCAATGTTATGTTGTATATAATAAAGATGTAAAGTGTATTCCAACTATACAAGCCATCTCTGGTCCTCGTTATATACTGCATGTTCTTTTCTGTGTATATGACCATTTGAGCTGTAGAATTTGCTGTATCCTCATCTAAAGCCCTATAATCAGTGTTTCTGGTGCCAAGCTCTCATGAGCCATGCCTGGACAAATGAAAAATATACATAACCTAGTCCAGTGCATATGCAGATTGACAGGAAACCGGAAGAAGCATAGGATTGCTAGAGAGGCGGGCAGCGGGGTTTTGCTTTGCATAACATGGGCATGAGGGCATAGAAGCAGTGGGGACCAACAGACCATAAGGTAGATCAATTCATCAAGAGACATATTTAAATCAAATCCTTAAGCCACGTGCACTGATCGCATATGGCGGTGTAACGGTCGCGTACACACACAGGGGGGAGGGAAGTAACCACTGCGCTCCACCCTTACCCCTGGCCCTGCCTACTTGCCTCGCGAGTCCTAATGACAGGGGACAACTGGACGGCAATCCCTAGCTTGAACTAAGTGCAGGGATGACAGACAGACAACAGAACGTGAACGGACCGAGTCAATACCAGGAAAGCTACAAAGTACAAATGGAGCAAGCAGAGAATAGTCAGAAGAAGCCGGGTCATAAATACCAGGAGAGTCGTGAAGTACCAAAGGAGTAAGCAGAGGATCGTCAGGAGGAGGCCGGGGTCAGAATACCAGGAGAGCAGCAAAGTACACAAGGAGCAGGCAGAGGATCGTCAGGAAACAGCAGGCGGTAAGTACGCCAGGAAATACAACGTCACAGGTGGAACCTAAATTAACAGGCAACCTGTGGCCAGCAGGCTGCCTGTATTTATAGTGGGGAGTGAGGGTCATGTGACGTGGCCAGCGTCACGTGACCGACAGACCAACCAGTCGAGCACCGAGTGATCAGCTCGGAGCAGGGAACCTCCCAGCTAGCAAAGCCGCCCTGGGAGCGAGGTCAAGCACAGATCCTTGCTCCCGAAGCTAAACAGCAGGTCTGCGGCTAATGGGAGACTGAGTGCACCTTCGGAATCCCGTTACAGGTGGGACATGGAGTCCATACAGGTCTGCTTTATGGACCCATAAGCACTCTATGTGCCTCTGCATACAACCTTTATATTACAAGCCTAATGCATTCTGCATAAATCAATGAAAAAAATAACTTGTATATCCGCATAAAATCAGAGACACATTGAGGTACAATATGGGTACATAGAAGTCTATGGCCGTTGTATTATACTGTAGATCTGTACAACATTGATATATAATATTGCCATGTGCATATACAGCATATGATTGTGAGATTATTTTCATAAACCTCTGCTTAATCATACCGTATCATTTATTGTTTGAGACAAATAATAAAAAGGCAAAACTGTGCAATATTCAATAAAAAACGTACAAAAGAACATCCATCTTCAATGAAGTTTTATAAATCTGAACCCATTATAAAAACAATGCCCCAACAGAAAATGACAATATATTTTGATGAGTATTAAAACTGAATTTTTTACGAAAAGATGAAGTGTAATACAATGACAAAATCACATATGTTGTCGTAAGTGAGGACGGTGAGAATGTGCTCTGCAGCTCCATTCAACACAGTGTTGAATACTTAAAGGGGTTGTCCGGGTTCAGAGCTTAACCCGGACATATCCCCATTTTCACTCCTCCGGCCCCTCTAACATGAGCATTGGAGAATATCATGCTCCAATACTCTCCCTTGCCCCGCGCTGGATCGCGCAGGGCGAGGGCTTGTTTGTTTATATTTTCATATTGTTAGGCGTAGGCTTCCACCTAGCAGTGTTCCCAGTGACGTCACCAGCACTGATGGGCGGATTGTAGCGCTGCTGTAGACATTTTACAGGCTAGGGCAGCACTGAAGCCCGCCCATTAGTGCCGGAGAAATCACCGGGCTCACTACCTCCATCTAGCTTAGCCTATGGATAGCACAATACATCACCGGATTGCCATAAAAAGCTTTTTCCTTGCGCGATTCAACGCAGGGCAAAGGAGAGCATCGGAGCATGAAATGCTCAGATGCTCATATCAGGGGGGCTGACTGGGTGAAAATGGGGATAAGTCCGGGTTCAGCTCTGAATTATTTAAAGGTGACAGCTCAGGTGGGTGGGGTTCTGCTGCAGCTGGTAGTAGTTGAAGAATGGAACTGAGTATGCATGTCAACCTCAGTGGGCTGGATGGAGAATTAAAAAAAGGGCAAACTTTTCTTCATATAACACTGCCGCCTCCGCAGCAGATAGTCCATGTACATAACACGTGTTGAGAAGATATCACAAAATGGCGGTATGATGTAGATGGTGGTTCAACTGTTCAATCTTGTCATTCAATATAAAATGGTGGATATATTTCTCTCTTGAGTAACTGTACTCTTACTTTAAGCTATTTAAGCTCTCTATGATCTCTCTGAGAGGTATATCTGAGGTCTAACTAATCGTTCACTTGCAGTATGCAGTTAGCAGTGACTATTTGCAGATTGGTTGAGTATGATCTGGTATGGCTGTATGCAATTTGGATCGCAATATGGAATCTGAATGCTTGCAATTTGTAGCTTGCAAATTGTATTTGAAATTGTATGGTTGCAATTGAATTTGATTTGATGGAACTGTATGTAAACACACATAACTGGTTCAGTACACAGTTCTAAACACAATACTGACAATAGGAACATTATATAACTGTTTTAAATACCTATTTTGACCTCTTGTCCCCATAAACTCAGCTCTCAGTGAAGTGAATGTCTCTTCATCTCCTGTCTCTGGTGAATAATGATTCTAGCAGTAGGAGCTGGGGGAATTCCCAGACAGGCTGTATGTGAGGCTGGCCGTGATTGGTGAAAACTCTTGCTGTGTGAGAAGCTGGCTGTGATTAGTCTAGACTTCTGCCTAGCAACAACAGATTTGCACTATGCTTTCTGTTGTTTCTGCTGTGTCACTAAGCTTACCTTACACTATAAATTAATCTTAAAGGCATATTATCTTTTTTGCTTCTGTGAACACAAACTATAACAGTTATGTGACATCCAAAACATGATGTCATAGAAAATAACTCTGCTTTTGTCTTTAACACATAAACATAGGAAATGTATTTAGGTTATTGGCAGGTCTGGCTATATACACATATAAGCTATATTAGCAACCTAGGACAGGTCTTAGCTGGCCAGCTACACAATTTTCAAAAAAATGTTTTTTTTTTAAAGCACCAATTCAGTTCTGAAGTGACTTCAAGGGGCTTACACAATAGAAACCACCCATAAATGACCCCATTTTAGAAACTACACCCCCTCAAATTATTCAAAACTGATTTTACAAACTTTGTTCCACAGGAATTAAAGCAAAAAAATTGTGCAGATTTTCCATTTTAATCCATTTTCCCTGTAACACAGCAAGGGTTAACACCAAATCAAAACTCAATAGGTATTTCTCTGATTCTACAGTTTATATAAACACCCCATATGTGGTCATAAATCTCTTCATGGGCACACGGCAGGGCTCAGATGGAGGGCAGACTTGCTGAAATGGTTTTTGGTTGCCATGTCACATTTGAAAAGACCCTGAGATACCCCTAGAAAGAACCCCCCCAAAAGTCACCCCATTTTCAAAACTGAGGGGTGCAGTGAGTGCTTGGACCCAACAAGTGTTTTACAGAATTTAGAAACATGTGGCTGTAAAAATAAAAACATTTTATTTCCAATGTTTCATTTTTACAAGGGGTAACAAGAAAAATAGCACCCCATAATTTGTCATGCTTTTTTTCTGAATATGAAAGCACCCCATATGTGGTCGTAAATTGCTGTTTGGTGGCACAGCAGAATTCAGAAGGGAAAGAGTGGCATTGGGATTTTCTAATGTGGAATTTGATGAAATAGCTTTTTGCCCATAACAATTTTATTTTTTTGTTGACTGAGCTGTGCGCGGGCTTGTTTTTTGCAGGACAAGCCATATTTTTTTGTACCATTTTGGGGTACAAATGACTTTTTATACAATTTTTTTAGGAAGGTTCATCATGCGGTATATATGATAATTGTATTTTGTGGGTCAATACAATTATGGTGATACCAAATTTACATATTTTTTAAGTTTTAAAACTTTTTCAGCATGAAATCACCTTTGTATTAAAAATAAGTGACATTTTATATCTCCGTATAAAATTCATAACATTTTTATTTTTTCATCAATGTAACTGTATGAGGGCTTGTTTTTTGGGGGATGGGTTATAGTTTTTATTGTTACCGTTTTGGGGTACATGTGTTTTTTCAATAACTTGTTATACCATTTTTTGGTAAGTTTGGTCGACAAAAATTGCAATTCTGTCAGTTTTTTTTATTTTTTTATGAGGTTCTCCATGCAGTGTATATATATCTGATATGATAACTTTGTTCTGTAGGGCGATACGGGTATGGCGTTACAAAATGTATACAGTTTTTTTTTATGTTTAATTTTTGCACAATAAAATCACTTTTACTATTCAAAATAGGCTATATTTTGCATTGCCATATACTAACATACATAATATTTTTCCGCTACCGTAGCTATGTGAGGGCTTGTTTTTTCAGGATGGGCTTTAATTTTTATTGGTACCACTTTGGGATACATATGAAGTTTTTATTATTTTTTTATTAAATTTTTTGGGGGGAGGTGAAGTAACAAAAATAGCAATTCTATTATTGTTCTTTTCTTTTTATTTTTTTTACGGCGTTCACCACGCAGGATTAGTAATATGATCATTTTATAGATAAGGTTGTTATGAACGAAGCAATAATAATTATGTGTAATTTAATAAAATTTTAATGAGTGGATATGGCAAAAACGTTTTTTTTAAAGAAGTTTTTATTTAATTTTTTATTACTTTTTTTTTTTATCAGGTACCACTTGGTTCTTCAAGATCCAGTGGGACTGATGGCTTTAGTCACCTATTGCAGTACAGTACTGCGAGTTTTACACTGACACTAAGCTTGATCAAAGCTGTAAGTGTGTATACACAGATAGTTTTCAGTCACTGATAGTTGTGCATGGGGCAGTCTTAATTTTAGAAAGAGCAGAGATTTAAATGTATAAATTACAAGTTTTACTGAATCTTTTCCCAAATAAACTAGATATAAATTTGCTCAGCTTCTCCTGCTCTATAACATGGTGCCTAAATTACTTTTCAGAATATATTGCCATGTGTGTATACCGGTAGGATGGATAACGCTATACCTGGCCATTTGATGACTTGTATCTGGTAGTTTTAGTAGTTTTCTCCTTTGCATGCTGCATCTATAATTCTCAGTTGTCTCTGAACTGGAGGGTGTAGATATGCTGCTGATCATAGACTACAAATGGAGATAGCAGATTCTGCTTTAATGTATGGGTTGTTATATGACAAGGTGTCTAATAATGCCATCTACACCTGATGTGGGGAGGGAGGAGGAGTCAGTTCCCCCTGCGCTGTAGACTGCAGAGGCATAGGCGGCGGCAGCTCACGTGTGCAGCCAGCGCATGTGCTGTATCAATGTGTGACCTGTATGTGTTGCTATGGTGAGATGAACACCAAGGCCTACAAAACGGAAGGTGGGGAGAGCATGTCTCCATAGGAATAGGGGGAACTATACATGATAAAAACAAGGGGCGGTCTCTGTGAATAAGGAAGAAGAGGCAAAATGAGATAAGAAAGAAAAGAAAACAAAGAACGGGATACACTTGTAGTCTATAAAGTAGACTAGAAGGAAGGGCAGGGCAATAAAAAAAAAAGGAGAGCAAAAAAAATAATAGAATAGAAACAATGGTGGAGGGAGAGAAAGGGCAAGGAAAAGAAAAGAAAAAAAGAAAGAAAACGAAAACAAGGGGGGAGGGAAAAGAAAAAAGCTGGGGATACAGGAGCACACCCTTCACATATTTGTAAATATCTTATTATATCTTTTCATTGGAGAACACTGAAGATATGACACTTTAATACAATGTATAGTAGTCAGTTTACAGCTTGTATAACAGTGTAAATTTGGTACGCCCTTAAAATAACTCAACACACAACCATAAATGTTCAAACCGTTGGCAACAAAAGTGAGTACACCCCTAAGTGAAAATGACCAAATTGTGCCAAAAGTGTAAATATTTTGTGTGGCCATCATTATTTTTCAGCACTGCCTTAACTCTCTTGGGCATGGAGTTCACTAGAGCTTCACAGGTTGCAACTGGAATCCTCTTCCACTCCTCCATGACGACATCACAGAGCTGGTGGATGTTAGAAACCATGCGCTCCTCTACCTTACGTTTGAGGATGCCCCACAGACGCTCAATAGGGTTTAGGTCTGGAGACATGCTTGGTCAGTCCAGCACCTTTACCCTCAGTTTCTTCAGCAAGGCAGTTGTTGTCTTGGAGATGTGTGTTTTGGGTCGTTATCATGTTGGAATACTGCCCTGCGGCCCAGTTTCTGAAGGGAGGGGATCATGCTCTGCTTCAGTATGTCACAGTACACATTGGAATTTATGGTTCTCTCAATGAACTGTAGCTCCTCACAGCGGGTAGCACTCATGCAGCCCCAAAACCATGACACTCCCACCACCATGCTTGACCCAACCCCTTTAACCTTTGCAGCAATGCTGGCAGCACTCATACGTCTATTTGGAAATGACAACCTCTGGATATGACGCTGAGCACATGCACTCAACCTCTTTGGTCGACCATGGCGAGGCCTGTTCTGAGTGAAACCTGTCTTGTTAAACCACTGTATGGTCTTGGCTGCTGTTCTGCAGCTAAGTTTCAGGGTGGCAATCTTCTTATAGCCTAGGCCATCTTTATGTAGAGCAACAATTCTTTTTTCAGATCCTCAGTTCTTTGCCATGAGTTGCCATGTTGAACTTCCAGTGACCAGCATGCAAGAGTGTGAGAGGGATAACACCAAATTTAACACACCTGTTCCCCATTCACACCTGAAACCTTGTAACACTAACGAGTCACATGACACTGGGGAGTGAAAATGGTTAACTGGGCACAATTTGGCCATTTTCACTTAGGGGTGTACATTAATGGCTGTGTGCTGAGTTATTTTGAGGGCACACCAAATTTACACTGTTAGGCCTCTTTCACATGGGTGAGATTTCTGAGGCGAGGTGAACGCATTGCACCCGCACTGAATCTGGACCCATTCATTTCTATGGGGCTGTGCACATGAGCGGTGATTTTCACGCATCACTTGTGCGTTGCGTGAAAATCGCATCATGCTCTATATTGTGCGTTTTTCACAACGCAGGCCCCATAGAAGTCAATGGGGCTGCGTGAAAATCGCAAGCATCCACAAGCAAGTGCGATTTTCACTAATGGTTGCTAGGAGATGATCGGGATGTGGACCCGATCATAATTATTTTCCCTTATAACATGGTTATAAGGGGCAATAATAGCATTCTTAATACAGAATGCTAAGTAAATTAGGGATGGAGGGGTTAAAAAAATAAAATAAGATTAAACTCACCTCATCCACTTGTTTTTGCTGCCCGGCTTCTCTTCTTTATTCTTCTTTGATGAGCTGGGAAAAAAGGTCCTTTGGTGATGTCACTTCTCATATCACATGGTCCATCACATGATTCATCACAATGGCAATGGATCATGTGATTGACCATGTGATGAGCACAGTGACGTCACCACAGGTCCTTTTCCTCCTGGGCGTCAAAGAAGAAAACAGAAGAGAAGCCAGGCTGCGCAAACAAGTAGATGAGGTGAGTTAAATTATTATTTTATTTTTTTAACCCCTCCATCCCTATTTTACTAAGCATTCTGTATTAAGAATTCTATTATTTTCCCTTATAACCAAACCCAAACCCAAACTTCTGTGAAGAAGTCTGGGTTCGGGTTTGGTACCAAACGTGCCGATTTTTCTCATACGCGTGCAAAATGCATTAAAACGCTTTACACTCCCGCATTTTCCCGCAACGCACCCCCATCTTATCCGGCCCTCACACGCGACGCCCGTGTGAAAGAGGCCTTAGGGTATTTTCACACTTGCGTTTTTCTTTTCTGGCACTGAGTTCCCGTCAAAAGGGCTCAATGCCGGAAAAGAACTGATCAGTTATATCCCCATGCATTCTGAATGGAGAGCATTCCGTTCAAGATGCATCAGGATGTCTTCAGTTCAGTCTTTTTGACTGATCAGGCAAAAGATAAAACCGCATCATGCTATAGTTTTAGCTCCGGCCAAAAAAACTGAAGACTTGCCTGAATGTATTAGTGCCAGATCCGGCATGCGCAGACCGAAAAAAAGGTGAAAAAAATAAATGCTGGTTCCGTTTTGCCAGATGACACCGGAAAGACGGATCCAGCATTTCAATGCATTTTTATGACTGATCAGGATCCTGATCAGTCTTAAAAATGCCATCATACGTTTTGCAATACGATGGAACTGCTTGCTGGATCACTCTGCCACAAGTGCGAAAGTAGCCTTATACAAGCTGTACACTGACTACATCACATTGAATCAAAGTGTCATATATTCAGTGTTGTCCCATAAAAAGCTATAGTAAAATATTTACAGAAATATGAGGGGTGTACTCAAGTTGCTGCTTAAGTTTTTATAATAGAAATTTGCATATACAGGTCCTTCTAAAAAAAAATAGCATATTGTGATAAAGTTCATTATTTTCTGTAATGTACTGATAAACATTAGACTTTCATATATTTTAGATTCATTACACACCAACTGAAGTAGTTTAAGCCTTTTATTGTTTTAATATTGATGATTTTGGCATACAGCTCATGAAAACCCAAATTTCCTATCTAAAAAAAATAGCATATTTCATCCGACCAATAAAAGAAAAGTGTTTTTAATACAAAAAAAGTCAACCTTCAAATAATGATGTTCAGTTATGCACTCAATACTTGGTCGGGAATCCTTTTGCAGAAATGACTGCTTCAATGCGGCGTGGCATGGAGGCAATCAGCCCGTGGCACTGCTGAGGTGTTATGGAGGCCCAGGATGCTTCGATAGCGGCCTTAAGCTCATCCAGAGTGTTGGGTCTTGCGTCTCTCAACTTTCTCTTCCCAATATCCCACAGATTCTCTATGGGGTTCAGGTCAGGAGAGTTGGCAGGCCAATTGAGAACAGTAATACCATGGTCAGTAAACCATTTACCAGTGGTTTTGGCACTGTGAGCAGGTGCCAGGTCGTGCTGAAAAATGAAATCTTCATCTCCATAAAGCTTTTCAGCAGATGGAAGCATGAAGTGCTCCAAAATCTAATGATAGCTAGCTGCATTGACCCTGCCCTTGATAAAACACAGTGGACCAACACCAGCAGCTGACATGGCACCCAGACCATCACTGACTGTGGGTACTTGACACTGGACTTCAGGAATTTTGGCATTTCCCCCTTCCCAGTCTTCCTCCAGACTCTGGCACCTTGATTTCCGAATGACATGCAAAGTTTGCTTTCACCCGAAAAAAGTACTTTGGACCACTGAGCAACAGTCCAATGCTGCTTCTCTGTAGCCCAGGTCAGGCGCTTCTGCCGCTGTTTCTGGTTCAAAAGTGTCTTGACCTGGGGAATGCGGCACCTGTAGCCCATTTCCTGCACACGCCTGTAAACGGTGGCTCTGGATGTTTCTACTCCAGACTCAGTCCACTGCTTCCGCAGGTCCCCCAAGGTCTGGAATCGGTCCTTCTCCACAATCTTCCTCAGGGTCCGGTCACCTCTTCTCGCTATGCAGCGTTTTCTGCCACACTTTTTCCTTCCCACAGACTCGTTATGCACTGAGGTGCCTTGATACAGCACTCTGGGAACAGCCTATTCATTCAGAAATGTCTTTCTGTGTCTTACCCTCTTGCTTGAGGGTGTCAATGATGGCCTTCTGGACAGCAGTCAGGTCGGCAGTCTTACCCATGATTGCGGTTTTGAGTAATGAACCAGGCTGGGAGTTTTTAAAAGCCTCAGGAATCTTTTGCAGGTGTTTAGAGTTAATTAGTTGATTCAGATGATTAGGTTAATAGCTCGTTTAGAGAACCTTTTCATGATATGCTAATTTTTTGAGATAGGAATTTTGGGTTTTCATGAGCTGTATGCCAAAATCATCAATATTAAAACAATAAAAGGCTTGAACTACTTCAGTTGTGTGTAATGAATCTAAAATATATGAAAGTCTAATGTTTATCAGTACATTACAGAAAATAATGAACTTTATCACAATATGCTAATTTTTTTAGAAGGACCTGTACTCCAGAATGTTATGGAGAGTGAGCAGATGAATTGTATAGTCCTTCTTTGCCATGAAAATTAAAGGGGCCCAAATTCCAATGAGTACCTTTTAGGAGGGCATTTTTTGACATTTGGATTCCAGACTTCTTCTCACACTTTAGGGCCTCTAAAATGCCAGGGCAGTATAAATACCCAACAAGTGACCCCATTTCGGAAAGATGACACCCCAAGGTATTCCGTGAGGGGTATGGTGAGTTCATGTAAAAAAAAAAATTTTGTCACAAGTTAGTGGAATATGAGACTTTGTAAGAACAAAAAAAAAAATAATATATATATATATATATATATATATATATATATATATATATAATTTTCCACTAACTTGTGCCACAAAAAAAAAAAAAAAATTCTATGAACTCGCCATGCCCCTCACGGAATACCTTGGGGTGTCTTCTTTCCAAAATGGGGTCACTCGTGGGGTATTTATACTGCCCTGGCATTTTAGGAGCCCTTAAGCGTGAGAAGTAGTTTGGAATCCAAATGCGTAAAAATGCCCTGTGAAATCCTAAAGGTACTCATTGCACCTAGGCTGCAAAAAAGTGTCACACATGTGGTATCGCCATCCTCAGAAGTAGGGCAATGTGTTTTGGGGTGTATTTTTACATATACCCATACTGTGTGTGAGAAATATCTCTGTAAATGACAACTTTTTAATTTTTTTATGCAAAGTTGTCAATTTACAAAGATATTTCTCTCACCCAGCATGGGTATATGTAAAAATACACCCCAAAACACATTCCCCTTCTTCTTCTGAGTACGGCGATACCACATGTGTGACACTTTTTTGCAGCCTAGGTTCGTAAAGGGGCCGAAATTCCAACGAGTACCTTTAGGCTTCACAATTTAGCCCCGCCCAAAATGCCATAACAGTAAACACACCCCACAAATGACCCCATTTTTTGCCAGAAGTTAGCAGAAATGGAAACTTTATTATTATTATTTTTTTTTCTCAGAAAGTGTCATTTTCCGCTAACTTGTGAAAAAAAAATAATCATACATGAACTCACCATGCCCCTCTGTAAATACTTTGGGGTGTCTTCTTTCTAAAATGGGGTCATTTGGGGGGTATTTATACTATCCTGGCATTCTAGCACCTCAAGAAACATGACAGGTGCTCAGAAAGTCAGAGCTGCTTCAAAATGCGGAAATTCACATTTTTGTTCCATAGTTTGTAAACGCTATAACTTTTGCGCAAACCAATAAATATATTATTGGATTTTTTTTTATCAAAGACATGTAGCACAATAAATTCTGACACAAACTTGTAATGTAGAAATGTAATTATATTTGAAAAATTTTACTAGAAAAAGTTAAAAATACACTTTTTTGAGAAAATTGCAGTTTATTTTGATTAATATCAGAAAAACTATAACTCTCAGCGGCAATCAAATACCACCAAAAGAAAGCTGTATTTGTGAGAAGAAAAGGAGGTCAAATTAATTTGGGTGCCAAGTTGCATGACCGAGCAATAAACCGTTAAAGTTGTGAAGTGCCGATTTGTAAAAAAGGGCCTGGTCATTAGGGGGGTATACCTGTGGTCCTTAAGTGGTTAAGGTGGTCAATGATACCGCAGAAAGAGAAATTTCTCTGAAAGTTTAAAGAATTGGTCAGGGACAAACAACAAAAGAAGGGAATGCATCGTTCAAAGTTGATTAATATAACACATGTTTTATCATACTATCATACTACTTATTAATGTTAGTGTCTAGTTTTAATATTATTTAAAGTTTGTGATTTCTAGTTTTCCCAATAAAAGTAATTAACATTGAAAAATCATATTTTTTGCCTCTAACCTCTGTGCAACCTCTAAATATTATCCAATCTTCTTGAAATTTGGTATTTGGTTCTGATAGGGCAGTATTTTGTGCTGTCCTAAGGTACTGCTGACCTTGCCTACTTCTATTGTCCCCGCCTACTTGTATTTTACCTGCTTTCTGTCAATTTGGACCTGCCTACAACATGGAGCCACTTTTAGTTTTTTTTTCCTGGTCTACTTTAAATTCTTAGCTTGCCTCTGCCATTCCTATCTGTTGGTTTAGAGAAAATGTCAACGGAGATGAGACCACTAGCATCCTTCCTTTCTATAGTGTCCAGGAATCAAATTTTACTAGTGTATGTATTTAGAGTAAATTTCCGCTCTAGTCTAACATGGTTGATTTTGATAAAGAAGATTTGTAAGCCTCTCAAATGAAGAAAATGGATAATAGGTCATACCCTTACCTTAGATAACATTGAACACTGAAATAAAAGCACAGAGCCATTTAACTTTGGAGAAATTTACTTTTCTCGGCCACTGCCTTTATTAGTACACCTGTGCATAAATAACTTCATAACTCAATGGTTAGATCAATAACAAATCAAGATACACAAGCTCAGCCATAAGCTTGAGCTCTAGTTAAAGATTTACATAACTCAATACACCCCACCAGCCTGCAGCTTATCAAAGCACAGCAGGCCCCACTCCACCAAAGGCTAGCTCAAGCCAATGTCAGATAAATGCACAGAATCAGTGAAATAAAGGCACACCACTTTCTAAATCAATGTGCCTAAATGTAAAACTCCACAATAAAGGTAAAAACCTGTTAATTCTACAATAAATTCTTTCCAAATGCTTCATGGAAGGTGACTGGAGCCAAAGTAAATGCGGGACCACCTAAAAAAAACTGTTCTAGCTTCCAGGAACAGTCGCCACGCCAACACCAAACCAGACTATCTGGAAAACTAAATAGATAGTACCTAACTTACCAATATCATTATTCCCAAGATGAATAATGATTAAATCCAGGTCAAGATACGCTGCTGACATAATTAGCAGTTGGTTCAAGAGGTCGAGCCATCTCATACACCTTACCGCATGTTAACAAATTTGAATGACTGCTGATGACATAGATAGATTAAGTCCGTAAGGTTGAACACTGGCTCCAATAAATGATATAATCAGCAACAGATCCACTGAATTGAAGACTCATCTAAGCCAAGCCGAAAAGCATTGGTCATGACTCCAATGCGAAAAGAATGGGAAGAAAAATGCTGATCACTCAAACCAAGAAATACCACTCAAATAAGAAATACCAAGTGAAAAAACAGCACGAAACTGAAACTGCATTAAAGGGGAACCATCTATATGAATCAAAAAATTAACAAACCCAGGGGGGCGTAATGACAAATAAGTGTCACGGACGGTGTACAGGAAACAAGACAATGCAACATGCATATATGACTCACTGGATCCAAAGCTAAGGAACCAAAAGGGAGACCCCTGCACAAGAGCTGGCACTTTCCCTGGCTGCTCAGCCTATGCAAAAATCCCAAAGGTGGATGGTTGCATATCCACGTACCTCGACTATATAACACCTGAACACCCTACAATAGTGAGGGGACACGACCACCGGCTCCCTACACCAGACACGGAGGGAGTCAGGGTCACCTGGGATCCAGCAAACAGAAAATAACAGATAAATGTACAGCACTTAACTTAGTAGCAGACTGGGAAATAGGATCAGCATGCACACACACTCCAGGAAGAAGTATAAGCCGCCCAGTAAAGCATTATGGGGAGGAATTTAAAGGGAAGCAATCAGTCCAACTACATGACAGCTGAGAGAGGCTAACGAGATGAGGAACTGAATACCACAACAAAGAAAACTCAAGGAGGAGGTTCTGAAAGGCCTCTGTCAGAGCTTCTCAGCTGTCTGGTTGTGACAGTACCCCTCCCTCTACGAGTGGACTCCGGACACTCAGAACCCACCTTCTCAGGATGGGACCTATGGAAAGCCCTGATAAGACGAGAGGCCTTAATGTCCGTCACTGGGACCCACATCCTCTCCTCAGGACCATAACCCTCCCAATGAACAAGGTACTGAAGAGAACCGCGGACAAGACGAGAATCCACAATCCTAGAGACCTGAAATTCAAGATTCCCATTAACCATAATCGGAGGAGGAGGCAAAGGCGAGGGTAAAATGGGTTGAACATAAGGTTTCAATAAGGACTTATGAAAAACATTATGGATCTTCCAAGTCTGAGGAAGAGCAAGACGGTAGGCAACAGGATTGATGACAGACAGGATTTTGTAAGGCCCAATAAACCTAGGACCCAACTTCCAGGAGGGAACCTTCAATTTGATATTCTTGGTAGACAACCACACCAGATAACCAACATTCAGGTCCGGACAAAGCACACGTCTCTTATCTGCCACACGCTTATATCTCTCACTCATGCTCTTTAGATTATCCTGAATCTTTTGCCAAATAGATGACAAAGACGAGGAGAATCTGTCCTCATCAGGTAAACCAGAAGACCCCTCTCCCGAGAAAGTCCCAAACTGCGGATGAAACCCATATGCACCAAAAAATGGTGACTTATCAGAGGACTCCTGACGACGGTTATTTAAAGCAAACTCAGCAAGGGACAAAAAAGAACACCAATCCTCTTGATTTTCCGCCACAAAACAGCGCAGAAATGTCTCCAGATTCTGATTGACGCGCTCTGTCTGGCCATTCGACTGGGGGTGGAAAGCAGAAGAGAATGACAACCGAACCCCCAAGCGAGAACAGAAAGCCTTCCAGAATCTGGAAACAAACTGCGTGCCCCTATCAGAGACTATGTCTGAAGGAATACCGTGCAATTTGACAATGTGATCAATAAATGCCTGCGCCAGCGTCTTAGCATTGGGCAAACCAGGAAAAGGGATGAAATGCACCATTTTGCTAAAACGGTCCACCACCACCAGAATCACAGTCTTCCCCGAGGAACGAGGCAGGTCCGTTATGAAGTCCATGGACAGATGTGTCCAAGGACGGGAAGGAATGGGTAAGGGAAGGAGAGGACCTGATGGCCGTGAATGAGGGACTTTGGCATGAGCACAAGTCTCGCAGGCTGCCACAAAACCCTCAACCGACTTACGAAGCGCAGGCCACCAGAATCTCTGAGCGATGAGATCCAGTGTGGCTCTTGCCCCCGGGTGCCCAGCAAGGACCGTATCGTGGTGTTCCTTAAAAATCTTGTGTCTTAAAGTGAGAGGCACAAACAACCTCCCAGGAGGACAAAGATCAGGAGCCTCTGACTGGGCTGCCTGCACCTCTGCCTCCAATTCAGAAAAAAGAGCAGAGACCACCACACCTTCAGCCAAAATGGGACCCGGGTCTTCAAAATTCCCGCCTCCCGGAAAACAACGTGACAGGGCATCTGCCTTCACATTCTTAACTCCAGGGCGGAACGTGACAACAAAATTAAACCTAGAAAAGAACAAAGACCATCTGGCCTGTCTCGGGTTCAGACGCTTGGCTGACTCCAAGTAGGCCAGATTTTTATGGTCAGTAAATACGGTAATAGGGTGTCTGGCTCCCTCTAGCCAATGGCGCCATTCCTCAAAAGCCAACTTGATGGCCAACAATTCCCTATCTCCCACATCGTAATTTCTCTCTGCGGAGGAGTTTTTTCGAGAAAAAGGCACACGGTCGCCATTTGGCAGGAGAGGAACCCTGAGACAAGACCGCCCCCACACCCACCTCAGAAGCATCAACCTCAACTATGAAGGGTAAAGAAATATCAGGTTGCACCAAGATGGGAGCGGAAGCAAAACTCTCCTTGATATTAGAAAAAGCCTTACGCGCCTCTACTGACCAAGAAGAAAAATCTACACCCTTTCTGGTCATATCAGTGAGTGGTTTAACAATAGAGGAATAATTCAAAATAAACTTCCTGTAATAATTGGCAAAGCCCAAAAAACGCATCAGCGCCTTCTGATTCTCAGGAAGCTCCCACTCAAGCACAGAGCGGACCTTCTCGGGGTCCATGCGAAAACCAGAAGCGGAGAGAAGAAACCCCAGAAATTGCATTTCTGGAACCGCAAACACATTTTTCCAGTTTCGCATATAATTTATTCTCCCGCAGGATGAGCAAGACCTGACGCAAATGTCCCTTATGAGTTTTGAAATCAGGAGAAAAAATCAAAATGTCATCCAAATACACTAATACAAATTTTCCCATCAAATGATAAAAAATGCTGTTCACGAAATGCTGAAAAATGGCTGAGGCATTCATCAAACCAAAAGGCATAACCAAATTCTCAAAATGGCCCTCAGGGGGATTGAAGGCCGTCTTCCATTCGTCTCCTTCTCTGACCCTGACCAGGTTGTATGCCCCTCTTAGATCTAATTTGGAAAAGACTTTAGCCCCAACAACCTGGTTAAACAGGTCCGGGATCAGAGGAAGTGGATAAGGGTCACGAATAGTGATACTGTTCAGCTCCCTGAAATCCAGATAAGGTCTTAAAGAACCATCTTTTTTCTTAACAAAGAAAAAACCAGCGGCAACAGGTGACTTCGAGGGTCGTATGTGTCCTTTTCTCAGACTCTCAGAGATATAAGCACACATAGCGATCCTCTCAGGTTGGGAAAGATTGTATAAACGAGATTTAGGCAGCTTGGCGCCTGGGATGAGATTAATAGGGCAATCGTACTCCTTGTGCGGGGGCAAATCCTGAACTCCACTCTCAGAGAAGACATCCGAAAATTCAGAGAGAAAAGATGGTACAGTCTTAGTAGCAACCTCAGAAACAGATGTCGTGAGGCAATTCTCTCTGCAAAAGTCACTCCAACCATTTATTTGCCTCGCTTGCCAATCAATGGTGGGGTTATGTTTAGTGAGCCAGGGTAGCCCCAACACTAGAGGAGTAGGCAAACCGCTAAGGACGAAACATGACACATCCTCAACATGAGCATCACTCACAATTAAACGGATATTGTGAACTATGCCCTTTAATGATTTCTGAGAAAGTGGAGCGGAATCAATAGCAAAAACAGGAATATCCTTTCCCAAAGTGCGCACCTGGAAACCATGAGTTATTGCAAATTGATTATCAATGAGATTGACAGCTGCTCCACTATCCACAAAAATCTCACAAAAAATGCTCTTGCTCTCTAGCGCCACCCTAGCAGGCAGGACAAAACGGGAACTACAAGCAAACGGAAAACCTTCAATTTCCGCCTCAACCCTGCCAATAGTAACAGACGGAACATTTTTAAAAGATGTTTTCCTGTTTGTTTCTTTATTACTCCCAGAAAACTGCCTGAATTTCTTAGAGGGACAAACATTTGCCAAATGATTTATACCTCCACAACAAAAACAAACCCTCCCATGCGAGCTGAATCTTCTATTGTCAGAAGCAATCAACCCCAGCTGCATGGGCTCCTGCTCAGAAGGGGCTGACAGCGACCGAGACCCCTGCGCACAGAATGAGACCGCTGCACTGTCCTGGGACTGAGTATGACAGGAAGGAGATATCTCTCCTCTCTCTCTAAGACGCCTGTCAATACGAACGGCCTGAGACATAGCAGAGTCCAAGGAAATAGGCCTCTCATGAAAGGCAAATGCATCTTTCAATCCCTCTGAAAGACCATGGCAAAATTGACTTCGGAGTGCAGCATCATTCCAACCAGTATCAGCTGCCCATCTCCGAAATTCTAAGCAGTATATCTCGGCGGATTGTTTACCCTGGCATAATAGACGTAGTCTAGACTCAGCCAGAGCAATACGATCCGGATCATCATATATCTGACCCAGGGCTAAAAAGAATTCATCCACTGAACGGAGAGGCCGTGCCCCCTCCGGCAGCGAAAAGGCCCAAGACTCAGCGTTACCCCTGAGCAGCGATATAATGATCCCCACCCTCCGTTCCTCATCACCAGAGGAATGGGGAAGAAGGCGAAAATTGAGTTTGCAAGCCTCTCTAAAACGCAGAAAATTCTACCTACCCCCGGAGAACGTATCCGGGAGCGAGATCTTAGGCTCAGAACAAACTATATGAACGCAAGCTGAACCGGTCACTTGAAGCTGAGAAAAATTATTACGGAGATCAGCTACCTCCAATGAAAGACCCTGGAAGCGTTCAGCCAAAAGTGAAACCGGATCCATGCTTGAGACGGTTTTGGCGGCTTATAATGTCACGGACGGTGTACAGGAAACAAGACAATGCAACATGCATATATGACTCACTGGATCCAAAGCTAAGGAACCAAAAGGGAGACTCCTGCACAAGAGCTGGCACTTTCCCTGGCTGCTCAGCCTATGCAAAAATCCCAAAGGTGGATGGTTGCATATCCACATACCTCGACTATATAACACCTGAACACCCTACAATAGTGAGGGGACACGACCACCGGCTCCCTACACCAGACACGGAGGGAGTCAGGGTCACCTGGGATCCAGCAAACAGAAAATAACAGATAAATGTACAGCACTTAACTTAGTAGCAGACTGGGAAATAGGATCAGCATGCACACACACTCCAGGAAGAAGTATAAGCCGCCCAGTAAAGCATTATGGGGAGGAATTTAAAGGGAAGCAATCAGTCCAACTACATGACAGCAGAGAGAGGCTAACGAGATGAGGAACTGAATACCACAACAAAGAAAACTCAAGGAGGAGGTTCTGAAAGGCCTCTGTCAGAGCTTCTCAGCTGTCTGGTTGTGACAATAAGGCATACAGAGACAAACCAGACACAATGAATTTGAATGAATGCAACCAATACGAAGCCAGCAACCTCTCCCCTCCTTAACCGTTTTAGAATGACTAATAAACAATTTAATACAGTCCGAAATACAAAAAACTGAGGATCTAAGCAAACCTGAAAATTGTTACAGAGACAAGGAAGAAGCTCACTGATCCGCAAAGCACCGAAGAACATAAAGACATAAACAGGCCTCAGACTCAGAAGAACAAATCAAACTATTCAAAACAACTAGAGACAACAATATATTTGGGGTAATAGGGGAGCTCCCATCTGTGAGATGGGGAAACAGCTATCATTGTTGAACACTGTTTATGTGGATTTAGTTAAATGTTCTGGACTGACGTTATGCTGTTTGGCCACAAGATGTCGCCGTTTCCCAGGCACAGCTACTGGATAAAACATATTTCCATACTTATAAGAGGTGGAGTTGCCAGGCTGAAGGTGAAAGAAGAAGTCACCATTTTGAGAGGACACAGAGAAGAGTGAATCCAGTCACATCCAAGCGTGGGATCAACATTTTGCAAAAACAGCTACAGTCAAGTTAAGCTGATCGCTGTTCAGGACCCGGATTCTGCTCAGGGGACAGAGGACTTCTGCCAGGAGTGCTGATGAGAGCTGAGGAACAAACTGCTTACTCTGCGGTACCGCACGTTTGTTGAATAGACTGCTTGTTTGGTTCGGAGTCATCAGCAGAGACAGATAATAGAAGAAATTCTGTTTTTTGGTGCTCCAAGACCCGGTCAAGGCAAACTTGAGTTTCAAACTTCTTTTTATTCTAATAAGATAGGTTTCCAAAAAAAGACCACTGGGCTGGGGCCACTGTAAGACAGCCGAAACCTTCCCAGGATCCATGGAGAACCCCTCAGCGGAAATGATGTAACCTAAGAAGGTTACCTGGGATCGGTGAAATTCGCATTTCTCAAGCTTACCGAACAGCTTGTTCTCTCGTAACCGTTGCAACACTCGTCTGACATCCAGAATGTGGGCCTCCATGGATTCAGAATATACCAAGATGTCATCCAAATAGACCACCACACACTGCTGCAACAGGTCACGGAAAACATCGTTGATGAATTCCTGGAAGACTGCGGGCGCATTGCACAACCCAAAGGGCATAACCAAGGATTCATAATGACCGGTCCTGGTGTTAAACGCGGTCTTCCACTCATCGCCCGCCTTGATCCTTATCAGGTTATATGCCTCCCTCAGGTCGAGTTTGGTAAAGACCGTGGCCCCTTTGAGGCGATCGAACAGCTCGGAAATCAAGGGTATCGGGTAAGCGTTCTTGATCGTGATGCGATTGAGACCCCTGTAATCGATGCAAGGCCTCAACTCACCGCCCTTCTTTTTCACAAAGAAAAATCCAGCCCCTGCCGGGGACGAGGATTTGCGAATGTGTCCGCGTGAAAGCGCCTCCCTCACGTACTCCTCCATGGCCTCATTCTCCGCTACCGACAGTGGATAGACTTTGCCACGAGGAGGAACGGCACCAGATTGTAACTCTATGGCACAATCATATGGGCGGTGCGGAGGTAGGGCAACCGCACGCACCTTATCGAATACATCCCGGTACTCCTCGTATTCAGGAGGCAACAGAGAGTCCGAGGAAGTACACAGCAACTTGACAGGCCCATGGATGCAACTAGCCCCACACTGCGGTGACCACGAGAGGATCTCGGCCGATCTCCAATCGAAAGTCGGATTATGCTTCTGGAGCCAGGGGTACCCCAAGACCACCGAGTAGTGTGGAGACGAAATAACCTGGAGACAGACCGACTCTCTGTGAACGGCACCAATGGCCATCCCCACTGGAAGGGTCTCCTGAGTCACGTGTGGCGGCAGAAGGGGTCTGCCGTCTATCGCCTCAAGAGCCAGTGGGGAACCTCGAGGCTGCAGAGGAATGGAATTGGCGGCAGCGAACACACTATCAATGAACAAACCACCAGCACCAGAGTCCACCAACGCCTGGGTCGTCACCGAGCCCCCGACCCAGGAGAGGACAACAGTAATCAGTGGTTTGTCAACACGGGAAACCGGGGACGAGGAGACTCCACCCAAGATCTGCCCCCGACAGGATCTCAGGTGCGAGCGTTTCCCGGACGGTTCGGGCATGCCAACCGAAAATGCCCACCGAGACCACAGTACATGCATCGGCCCTCGCGTCTCCAGAGTACCCTCTCCCCCTCGGACAGGCGAGCAAACCCCAGCTGCATGGGTTCACCCCCAGACAAGTCATCCCCAGGAGGCGTGGGAGGAGAGGGAGGCACGGGTGGGGCAGCAAACGTAGGCGCCAATCTGTTAGAAGACCTCCGCAGGCTCTCCTTAAAGGAAGGTCTCTCCCTGAGTCTGGTGTCAATCAAAATCAGGAAAGAAATAAGGGACTCGAGCTCCACTGGTAGGTCCTTAGCTGCAACCTCATCCTTCAAGGCATCCGAGAGACCATGAGAGAAAGCAGCGACCAGAGCCTCATTATTCCAGCCCACCTCTGCTGCCAGGGTACGAAACTCAATGGCGTATTCAGCTACGGATCGTGAACCCTGTCTGATGGACATAAGGAGCTTCGCAGCAGAGGCAGCACGAGCCGGCACATCGAATACCTTCCGAAGAGAAGCAACAAAACCGGAAAACTCGGCAACCACCGGATTGTTGTTCTCCCATAAAGGGCTGGCCCAGGCCAAGGCCTTGTCCGAGAGCAGCGAGATCAAGAAGCCCACCTTTGATCTCTCAGTAGGAAAGGCATGTGGCAGCAACTCGAAATAAATGCCCACCTGGTTAAGGAAACCTCGGCACTGAGTTGGCTCTCCCCCAAAGCGCTGTGGAAGGGGGGCAGAACCGGTCATACCCCGAAACACCGCAGGCGCAGCAACAGGTGTCGGGGTAGACTCTGGCGCAACAACCGGAGCGGCAGTAGGAGCGGGCCCAGGAGCGACAACCGACCCATCGGCAACGGACGCTAAATGAGCCGTGCGTTCAAGCAGGGTTTGCAACGCCACAGCGAACCGACCCAACAGGTGATCCTGCTGATCAAGTCTGGCAACCAGCGTAGGTAGCGAGGATGGCCCTGTACCGTCAGAATTCATGGCTTGGTCCTAATGTCATGGAACCATGAACCAGACGTACAATAAGAGATAAGTGAAAATAAGATGGCTTTATTAAATCAAGCTGTAAGGCAAAAAGTCCAAGCGGATGGCTAAACCGAAGCAGGGTCTTGCGAAGCCAGAGGTCAGGAACCAGAAGGGTAGTCAGACGAAGCCTGGATCAGGAACCAGCAGGGTAGTCAGACGAAGCCAGGATCAGGAACCAGAAGCAGCAGCAGTCTTAGAAGCATGTGAACACAGGAGGACCAAGCAGGGAACTGAAGCCACAGACCTCCTATATATATGAGCTAGGCATCCAGCTCCTCCCAGTGGGAAGGAGAAGCCGCAGGGTGGGAGGCTACAAGAAACCCAGAAACCAAGATGGCCGCCAGCACATGTCAAACGAAGGAGAACAGCAAGAAGGTAAGACCATGACAGATATAAATAGTAAAATGGAGTAGCCAAAAAATTAAGAAAAGTATAAAACAACAATCCAAAGGGGGGTAGCCTAAAAATAGTGAAGAGGCTAAAACAACAATCCAAGGCTGCATGATAAAAAAGATAAAAACCTACGTATGACGATGTATACATAATCTATTTGTATATATGTATATACAGTCCTGATCAAAAGTTTAAGACCACTTGAAAAATGGCAAAAAAAATCATATTTAGCATGGCTGGATCTTAACAAGGTTCCAAGTAGAGCTTCAACATTCAACAAGAAGAAATGAGAGTGAGACAAAACATTTTTTGAGCATTCAATTTAATGAAAACAACGAATAAACTGAAACAGACTGCTGATCAAAATTTTAGGACCACATACCTTCAAAAGGCCAAATCTGTGCAAAGATGTGGATTCATTGTCATTTTCTGTCAGGTAGTCACACGTGATGGCAGAGGCAAAAAAACTCCCTTTTTGAACGTGGTCGGGTTCTTGAACTGCAAAAGCAGGGTCTCTCACTGCGCGCCATCGCTGCTGAGGTGGGACGCAGTAAGACTTTCTTAAATGATCCTGAGGGTTAAGGAACAAAAAAAGTCAAGTGGAAGACCCCAAAAAATGTCCTAAGCACTGAGCCGGAGGATCCAATTGGCTGTCCGTCAACACACTGGACGATCCTCGACCCAAATTAGGGCCCTTACTGGTGCTGACTGCAGCCCCATAACCATCAGACGGCATCTGAGACTGAAGGGCTTCAAAAACAAAAAACGTCTTCAAAGACCTCGTCTCCTTGAACACCACAGAACTGCTTGTTTGGACTTTGCAAGAGAGCACAAACATGGGACATTCAAAGGTGGAAGAAATTTTTATTCTCTGATGAGAAAAGAATTTAACCTTGATGGTCCTGATGGTTTCCAACATTACTGGCATGACAAGTAGAGATGTCGCGAACATAACATTTTCCGTTCGCGAACGCGAATTTCCGTGAATGTTCGCGAACGGGCGAACCGCCATAGACTTCAATAGGCAGGCGAATTTTAAAACCCACAGGGAATCTTTCTGGCCACAATAGTGATGGAAAAGTTGTTTCAAGGGGACTAACACCTGGACTGTGGCATGCCGGAGGGGATCCATGGCAAAACTCCCATGGAAAATTACGCAGTTGACACAGAGTCGGGTTTTAATCCATAAAGGGCATAAATCACCTAACATTCCTAAATTGTTTGGAATAGCGTGCTTTAAAACATCAGGTATGATGTTGTATCGATCAGGTAGTGTAAGGGTTACGCCCGCTTCACAATGACAGACCAAACTATGACAGCCCAAACTCCCCGTTTAACACACCGCAAACAACCGCAAACAGTCCATTTGCACAACCGCAAACTCCCCATTTGCACAAGGTTGGATACCAAGCTAGCCATGTCCCATTCCTTGTCCTCACTGATGTCATTGAAGGTCTCTTCCTCCACTCAGCCACGTACAACACCAAAGGTCCCCGAAAGGTGACAAGCCCCCTGGGACGCCTAATGTGGTTGGTCTTCCACCTCCTCAAAGCCACCTTCCTCCTCTGACTCCTCTTCTTTAGACTCCTCTCTCTGCGTTGCCGCAGGTCCAGCAATCGACGACGACAAGGCTGCTTCTGGTGGTGATGGTGACCACAACTCTTCCTCTTCATTCTCATCTACGGCCTGATCCAGCACTCTTCGCAGGGCACGCTCCAGAAAAAACGCATATGGGATGAGGTCGAAGATGTTGCCTTGGGTTTGACTGACATCACCTCCGCAAAAGGACGCATGAGCCTACAGCCATTGTGTATGAGCGTTCAGTAACGCGGCCAAAAAATACCCAGCTCCGCAGAGGCTTTCCTCTTTTTTTAAATGAAAAAAATCAGTTCTTACCAGTTTAATCTCTGTTTTGTCCCCTATCAGGGGCCGGAGTATGGAATAGATTTTAGGAACCGGGAGATGGAAAAAGATGCTTGGTCGGTCCTCCAACTTCCAATTTGGGACACTAAAATGGACAATGTTTGAGACTTTGTCGCAATTGCACAACTGTCCAAGATTTCCAAGCAACTTCAAGAGATTTGACCTTACGTTTTCATTCCAGGAGTTACCCTAAGAAGTTGGTGTCCGAGGCGTATGAAACTGCCTTTAGAGCTAATCGCTCTGAACTTTTCAAACCTAGACACAGAACAGTGACCAAAAAGGTGTAAATTGTTACCCGATTCAACAACCAATGAAATGATTTATACAAGTTATTGAAGACACACTGGTATCTTTTACTCTGACGCCCAACTTCGGAACTATATTGAGGCACAACTAAGGATCATTGCACACAGAGCTCCCAATCTACGTGAAAAATTGGTATGCAGCCACTTTCAGAGGCCTACTCAACGTCTCTTTACTGGCACCAAACTGCAGGGTACCTACCCTTGCGGCACCTGTAATGTCTGTCAATTCATGATTGCCTCTGATAGTTTTGTCAACCCTATAGATTCCAGAAAAATGTGCCTCAGACACTATATTAATTGCCGTACCCGTAATGTCATCTATGCTCTCATCTGTAAACGTGGAAAAACTGGCCAAGAGTTATGTAAGCACATCCAGCAACATTTGTCCAACATCTCTTTGGCACGCTGCGACAGGAACAAGGGAGAGAAACCATTGACTTCTGTAGCCATGCACTTCTTGGATTATCACCAAAGCAACACCACAGACCTAAAAGTTGTGGGATTGGGTCTGGTACACTACAATTCCAGAGGAAGTCCGATCACCCCACAACTCCTGCGTCTTGAATCTAGATGGATTTTTTACCTTGATTCTTTGACACCTAACGGGATGAATGAAGAACTCAAGTTCACAGGTTTTTATGAGTAGCTTTGCTTAAAATTTATTTTCTATTTCCTTTTTACACTTTTCTCACCTTTATTTGTCACATTTGTGTTCATCACGTTTATTATTCATCACCTAGTCTTCCTTTTTCTGTCTTTTTCTCACCTCTCTCGCTACTCTTTTTCACCATCACTTTTTTATTTTTTATTAATTTTTCATCAGTTTACACATTTTGTCATCATCTGCATCAAACGGCTCCACACCTTGTTGGTACACATGGATGGACTTTTTCTTCACAACGTCATGCATCATGGATGCTCCTGAATTTCCTGGCATATTGTTATGCACTTAATATTTCATATATTTACACATAAAAAGCATTGGTCAGTTTCCAACATACAAATATGCCAACAAAAATAATAAAAATAACAAATTCATGGGAGGTCGTGGCGGTTTTCGGTGGTGGGGGAGAGGTGTGGGAGGGTTGTGTTTTTTCTCTTTTTGTCTTTTTTTGTTTTTTTCTATTTCTATTTTTCATTCATAATTTTTTTTCCTATTTTTTCTTTTCCTGTTGTGCTTCTGGCTGTCATTGTATGGCATTTTGTCTATGAGCTCATTGGGGTTTCTATTTTATAATGACAATGACATTTATTTGTGATTTTATTTTTTAACTTATGATAGACACTCTTGTGAATTTTTGGGATCTTTTGATCCCTACTTTTTTCTTGGTATTTATTGGCCAATAAATCACACTCTATTTATTATTATGTTTTATTACTCTTTATCTGTATTCAATCATGTATGTGATCATGGGTTTACATATCATGTCTTTCTTACTTTTATATATATATATTAATGTGGTTAGATGTATTTTATATAACATGTGATCTAATTATTGGTGGTGTTATATATAATTTTCGATCATGTGATTTAATTTTGTATTATTAATGTATAGGTTGTTTTTTTTATTTATCAATCATGTGTCCATTAATCCCTATTAGAAACCATTTTTCTTTGTCAATTGTTCCCCATCACCAAATTTTTGTCTATGCCGACACATTCCAATGTCATTATTGCTTGTGGAGTTGATCACAATGCACTCACATAGATCGCAAAACGTCTGGCTTCACATCACAAGTATCAGGTTATGTGTCTGCGAACATGCACGCCCACTTCCTTGCTTGTGGACCACATTTGGGTTCCACTGCCGGAAGGGACGCGCAATACACGTTCTCACAGATTTGCCACCGGCGCATGCGTGGTGAGCCATCGAAAACGCCAGTGGCACAACAGTTTTCTCCCCTTTTTCTTCTTGAATTGCACTCAGGTGACTCTTATTTATTATTGATTATGACTGTTTACTATAAACATATATATAGCATCTTGGGACACACTTACCCCTGTGGCAGCCGATCTCTACCGGTGATACGCGTGGAGCGATGTTCTCTTTTCTTTTATTTCCTGCTAGATTTGTTCTAACCGACATTGCACTCCACTTCCATTGTAGTGTGCCCCCCACCCCACTCTTCTGATAGGCCGTTTTATTTGTGCCCGCCAGTAGGCAACTAGTGCAATTCTTTCTGGCATCCATTTCAGTGCGCTGTGCTGTGCAGCACAAGGGTCTCGGCCTGCGGGCTGAGTGTATGTAATCCATTTTATGTCTCCAGAGGTTGGGGTTTGTGCTCAGTGTCATATTGCAGTAAAAAGACTGTTTTGCAAAAGCTGGTGTCTTAGTTGCTTTTCCCATCCGTGACTTTGCTTTATTCTCGGGGAGCCCACCCCGGTATATGGCTCACACATCCACGACCCAACTACCATTCTTATAAACTTTCAGCAGATGCTTAAGAATTAAAATTTCACCAATAGCCTTATTATCTAACAATTTCATAAAAAACTAAACCCCAGCTAAAATCCAACAGATGGTAGTATAAGCCAAATGATTCCGAAACAGCGACAAACAAAACGCTACAGCAGACTGTTCTGATAATACAAAAGGAGATAATGATAATGCAGACACAAACTTAAACCTTCTAGACCAAGCTCTTACATAATTTGACCAAGTAGATGGAGCAAATGACTGCTGCAATAGACGCATAATCAAGACCATATCAGGTCCCATAGATGAATTGTGCACAACAAATTAATAACCATATTACATTTTTGATGACAAACAATTCACAGCAAAGACCACACCTTTGTTATCCGGGTGAAGAATCAACCTCCTATTCTGAAACTGACACCCCCATAGTGCAATTGAAACAGTAACCGGAAATAATTCAAGCAGAACCAGATTCTTAACCACTCTCCTGTTAAACCACAAATGCGGCCATAGAGCAGCACACCACTTAACCTGAAAAAAGGGACCAAAACCAACTGAACCAGATGCATCTGTAAAAAGCTGGAAATCTTCTGCACAAATAAAATCAGTCTGCCAAATCAAGCGCCCATTAAAACTCTGAAAGAATCCTAACCAAACCAGTAAATCATTCCGCACCTCCTTTGGAACCTGAACATGAAGAACCAGGTTCCAAAAATCCGTAATAAGCGATGACAGAAGAGAAGAAAAAATACGGGCCAAAGGCATAACCCAAAAAATATGAACAAACCCAAAAGAGACTGAATTTCCTTAACTGTGGCTTTTGACCTATGAATCAACACCCCGATAGCCGTCACAGCCTTCTCAATTTTTTCATACAGTAAACTGAATTCACCTGCAACCGTATCAATCACTATCCCCAAGTACTCCAAACATGTACACGGAAAAAACATCTTATCCGAAGCCAGGGGAATCCCAAACTCATAAAAAAAAAATCACTGAAAAAAAGATACAAAACATCCTGAACTATATGATAGTAAATATGCGGATGTGCATGGCTACATTCATAAAGCACTAAAGCAATAGAAGCAAACATAATATATGGACTAAGCCCTCGCTCTAATGATAAAATCTGAGACTCTTAGCCAATATATTTTGATCAAAACACATCTGTGCCCACCTACCCAGCTCCACAGTGGTCTCAGGTCAGGCAGGTCCTAAGAGTCTCAGATTGTATCATGAGAGCGAGGGCTTAGTCCAAATATTATGTTTGCATCTATTGCTATAGTGCGTTTTTTCTGTGACTTTATGAATCCTAAACTCATCACAAACAGCCATAAAACACTTAAGGAGTTGAGCACAAGCCGGAAAAGAACCAGGACCAATGAACAAAAAATCATCCAGATAATGTGTTGCAGAACCCATAGGCATACGAACTGCCACTACCCACTTTAGGAAAGAAGAAAATGCCTCAAAATAAAAACATAACAGAGCAACCCATAGGTAAGCATCGATCAAAAAAGAAAAAAACAAAAAGATAAAAACCCAACAAATTAAAATCTGCAGGGTAAACCAGTAACAAAGAAATGCAGACGTGATGTCAGCCTTAGCTAATAAAGCACCTAAACCAAAATCCTTTACCAAGCTAATAGCGTAATCAAATGAAGCATAATATACTGACACCAAACTCTTATCAATCTCGTCATTCAAAGAAGACCCGAAAGGAAAGGAAAGGTGCTGAATAAGCCTAAGTGAATTATGCTATTTCTTAGGGACAACACCTAAAGGGGATATACAAAAATGCTCAAAACAGCCAATCCCAAAAATGCTCAAAACAGCCAATCCCAAAAAAAGCCCTCCCATATGCTGGACCCCCACGCTGAATATACTTACTCAGGTCCCTGCTCCCTGCGCAGCTCCTGGTCCCCACACCGCCGCTGCTGCTTCTCCCCGTGCCTGGATGAAAACATCCTGTGTCGGGAGGGGCAGCCAATGGTAGGCGGGGACGGGGACGAGCCTCTCTAACATCACGGCCTTTTTTTAGGATTGGATAACCCCTTTAACTATAGAACAGCCTGAATCTGAAAAACCTGGAATTAAAAAAACATCATGAAAACCACTAATTAACAACTCAGCCATCTGCCGGTTTGAATAGCAGCATGATCAACAACTTTACCCCAACAAATCTTTGTGGAGGGGGGCCCAGAGATGCTAGCTTTTTTAGATTCTGACCAGTGGTCGGTTTATGCACTGGGGAGTTACGCTGCAGCAACATTAAATTCAGCCAAAGGCCCACATCTTTTACTCCCTAGCGCATAGATTGATAGCTAATTTCTGATGGAAACCTTCATCATCCTAAAAATCATCCTAAACCAGAAACATTTTTGTAATCTTCTAATGCAATTTCTAGATGCTGAAATACGCCAGAACAAAACTCAAGTTTACTTTCACCCAACACGCTAGAAAATAACAACAAAATGCTTGCAGCCAGTTATTGAACTACCACAAAACAGGCCGCCTGCGGTCATCCGACCCTGATTTCTCATCCCCTTTTTCCAAAACAAAATCCTTTGAAGCTGGCAAAGGAGACAAAATATCAATGAACTCATTATTATTAGATTGTTTCCTTCACAGAGGTAGCTAAATGAAAACCTAGCAGTGACAATGTACATGTCACCGCCTCTTTGTAACAAGTTTCTGGAACACCCTTAGCCCTCAGAGGTGGAACTGGAATATTTTTATCCATCCCTGAACTACCCGCTTCCTGTGCACCTGGACCCTCTAAAAGCCATGCTGCACATACATCAACTGGCTGTGGAAACATAGCAGAACCAGCAGCACCGGTGAGAGGGAGAGAGGCAAAGGTGGATGGAGAAACAGCAGGTAGACTTTTCAAAGCATTTAGAACCTGCGACAGCAAAGGAACAAGCAAAGAAGTAACTGGTAACTCAACCTGCTGCAGAGACGCCGAGACTCCTGAAGAATTAGATGCAGCCAATGAAGTTGGTCCAGACAGTGTTCCCGCTGTTAATGGGTTCACCGCTGCAGGAGCTGCAGAATGACTGGAGGAAGGAGTTCTTGGGCAGGCATCAGCAGTTCCATAAGGAACATCCATTACTGAGACTAGGGACACAATAACAACATACATAGCATCATTATTCACCCTCACCCTCCGCAAAACATCTCTCACCAGTCCTGACGAATGTTCAACAAGTAGGGACTCCCCAGGAAGCAAATCCGGGTCTGGAGGACTACTGAAACCAACACTTGCAGCCACAGAATTAAACACTTGGCCAGCTGATGCCCCGGGACCCAACTCCAGCACGTCACTATCCTGCTGCCTCTTCACCCCCAACTCCCTAGGGACAGCAAATGCAAAATCCAGCGATGTATAGTATAGAGGAGAAGCCCTAGATGAATCCCGATCTACTGGCCGCTGTGAGGAAGCCGATGAGCACCGGAAACCAGCTGCAGCAGCAGGAACATCCAGCAGCCTTGATGTAGATATCCCGTGGCAATCCGCCACGTGCCGATATCCAGGAAAAGATGGGGTGAAGACACATCGACGTCTCTTCTGGTGCACAGAGCTCTGCTCACCTGACAAGAAAGCAGCAGGCAAGGTACCCAGAATCTCTGACGCAGATAGCGAAGAACCGGTGGAAGATAAATTCTGCAGGCAGGACTCCAGCCACTCTCCTTCGGCGGCACCCGCTCTTCTCCTCAGCTCCCCGATCAGCACATTCATCTTCAGGGAAGCAGCAGGAAACGACGATCATCCATTCTTCTGTGATGAGGTAGTGCTCCATCACCCTCAAAACTCTGATATCTATCCCCCTAACCCACTTATGAACACCAATGAGAGCCTTGTTACCAAGGCAGAAATACTAATAATAGCCATAAACCCCATTTGGCAATCCCTAGAACCAATAAAACTATCGTTGCCATGCCAGGGCAAAACTGCCCAAGCGGTGGCAACACCAATCAAAATCATGTTGCCATCCCTGGTAATCTGCCCAGCGATGGCATGGTGGGAAATATTCCCGCCAACAACTACTGAGAGAGACCGCACATGGCTGTGAATCAGCACAGCAGCACATGCTGGGAGGAAAATATCTTTTTTCCCAGACCAAACCTCTCACTGTGTCACAATGCATACATTTCTCCAAATGAGGATATGTACGAGTTTACAAAGGATGGATCAATGTTCAAACCTATTGCAGTTCTGCTTGTAAAAGTCATTGCCAAAGAGAAAGTAATTTTCTCTTAAGACTAGGGATAATAATAGATCAAGGCATGGGTCTATTGAATCACATGAAAGGTTTGTACGGTTGACTAAGTTCTGTACTGCTCCCAGGTGTAGATGTATAGAGGCAGTTAACATACAAAGTGGCACCCCAGCTTGCTTGTGAATTCATTTTAGAAAATGGCTAATGTCTAAGAAGAACAATTGGATTTTCTTGATGAGGGGATTGAGTGTTTTCTCTATAAATATTAATAAAGGCATTAAAATGGAGTCTGTGGAGACTGCAATCGGCCTCCCTGGGATTTATGGGGGGACTTATGTATCTTTGGTAAGACACTGATCATTAGGATTATAGGATGTGGTTTGGGAAGGTAAGTATATGTTTTATCAATTGTATCTCAAGATAAGTGTTAAATAACTGTTTGATCTTAGGACTGATAGAATAGGTAGGGTCTGAGAGGACTCTACAGTATGTGATGGTATTGAACAGTTGATGTTGTATCTATTCCATATGATCTTTGTGGTCCATGACCGATGGCTTAGTTCAAAGCTCCTGTATGAGTACATAAAAATTAATATGAGATGGTCACCTGTGACAGGATGTTGCTTGTAGTTGGTCCATCATAAGAAAATATTTCACTAGACATCTAGCTGCAGCAGGGGTGGACTGGGAACATAAAGTGGCCCTTATGTTGTAGGCAGGTCCAAATTGACAGAAGGCAGGGCTACACAAGTAGACAGAGTCAGCAATACCATAGTGCAAAATACCATTCCAGCAGAACCTAATAACACAGTGCAGCACAATATAATTCCCCAAAAGCTGTCCCTCTGTGGTATTCAGCAATAGCTGCCATTGTCTGTCCTCCTCCAGTTGTCTCTGATTAAGGTAAGGCTTAGGAGGTAAGATGCAGGCCACAGCAGTTAAATTCAGGATGGCATGTGCAGTTGCTGGTTGGGTATATGAGTACCTAGTTCTCACAGCCTAAGCTGATTATGTACCCGACCAGCGGCAAAGAGGAGGACTTGGGCGGTCCCTGGGCATCAACCCACAGGGACATTTCCCTGTAGGGTGTATGGCCAGTCCACCCCTGGGCTGCAGTGCCCTAATCCAAAAATTAGTTAGATAGCACGCAAAAAGGTGAGGTGCTCTTGCAGCATACGGGTAGGCTACCCGACACTGCTAGATTTGAGTGTGTAGTTCCCTTTAAGCCAGTCAGGCCGGTTACCGGCAATCCTTATCACAGCCAGCAGAGGGAGCCCCCAGTTCAGTATAAATAGGCTAGGGCCTAGCTCAGGAAGTTAGAAGTTTCCAGACTCAGTGCAGAGAGGATTCCCTCCTGAGTCCATGCATAGAAGTCAGAAGGGCATAGCTAACCAGCCAAGACACAGATTACCACAGAGGCCGATCAGATAAAGCAAGAGGTACTCAAGATAACAGAGGAGGTACTAGATAAGGACAGCTTCAAGGGTACGCCGGATAAAGGGCATTAGACCTTGGGGAGAAAGTCACATGTAGCAGGACCAGTCAGGAATAGTGAGTAAGCCGCCTGTACTGCATCTCCTGTAATCAACACTCTGTATAATGCCTTGCTAAGACCGGCCATTCTGTACTTTCAAGAACCAGCTGTATTCACTGATAATCAGTAAATGTTCCAGTTTTTGTTGGCTACCCTATGCTTGCTTCATTCTTTTATAACATCATACACGGCGTGTCACCATTTAATTGACACTGGCGTCACGAACTCATCAACTACCTGCCTGTTCCAGCATTCGCCCCGATTTGAAGACGACAGTGGATCCCAGGTTAGTGGTCAATCTGCACTACAAAGCCCAGCATACACTACTGACCCCCTGGGACACTGCATCGCTCTTTTTGGCGTCACGAACAGGATCCGCATACTTCGACAGTGCAGAGAAGTGTGAACTGTGTGCTTTAACTATTCCACCACCGTATTGCGAGGACTGCACCCTTTATTTCCAAGCCGGTGGATTGAAATTGTGCCTGGGAGGAATCAGAGACGCTGTACTGTGTTGCGCTACCCCCAGAGAGAAAATCGTATTTGTGGACTGTGATTTATTGGACTTTGCAACACCCTGCTTGCTGTCAGGGAATCGTGATCAAGATGGCCACCGGCCGCCTGGAGTAAAGTTTCCCGCGCTGCTGAGGACCTCCGTGGGCGGATCCCTTCAAAGACACAGAGAATCCCGCCCCTCTTCATCATCGCACCGCCGCGGCCCTGCTTTTCCTGCGTCAGCAACGTCACCGCGTACACAGGACGTCCGGAGTCTCACGAGATTTGGCCTGCGCGAACCCGCCGATACCGGTAAGAACTTGTATCCGGAGGGAAGGGGATTGTTCCGGCCCCTTTAGTCACCAGCGGCCACCTCGTAATAAGTTAACATGTCAGATCCGGGAGTTGCCGAGCAGCCGGACCCGGGAGAGCTTGCGGCTCCTAATCATCCTATAGCCCCCAGCATGATGCCCTTTACCATGCCTTACTATTTTGGGGCCCCATGGTTTCCCCGCTATAACGGAGAGGCCCATACCCTAAGAGACTTTAAAGAAAAGTTGTTGGCCTTATTCAAACTGTACCCCATAAATGCCGATCAGCAAATGGAAATCTTGCTAGCGCAACTTGAGGGGGCTGCCCGCAGAGAGGTATTATCCTGGCCTGCTGCTGAAAGGAGTACTCTAGAGCAGATATTCACCCGCCTCAGGGCCACTTTTGAAACGAGGACTGCCTCAGAGATAAAGATGCACTTCTTTGGCAAGAAACAGAAGTCCGGTGAGTCCCTCCGTGACTATGCCCTATCACTTCAGGAGGCTTTGGGGGCTGTAATCCAGATAGATCCCAAGGAAGCTGATAACCAGGATCAGACCCTGAGGGAACAATTTATTACCGGAGTGTCTAGTGAGCAAATAAGGACCCAATTAAAGATGCTGTCTGCCCAACACCCTAACAGTACCTTTCTGGACTTTAAAGAACTGGCTATAAAAATTCTGGGGTCAGCAGTATCTACAGAGTTGAGCCCCCCACCTGAGTTATCAGCCTGCAGGTCAAAACCGCTTATCATTAACCGAGCTGAGGCCGGTCAAGCTGTTCAAGCTACAGCTACCGATACTATCGCCATGCTGACAGAGCAAGTAAATCACCTCACTAAAAGCCTAGAGAGAGTGTGCAGAAAAATGGAGGAATGGGAAAAACCTATGATGTCAGAAGAGGAGTTCCTGTCACCCTCTAAGCCGTTCCCACCTCCATACCAAGAGACTCACCCCAGGGATCCTGGGAGGCGCACTAGGTGTCGCAAGCGGCCCGTGTGTACATACTGCAAAAAGATGGGACACACAGAATCCACTTGCTGGCAGTTAAACGGGCAACCCCTGAGGCTGAGGACCACCCCTCGGGAGGTAGAACACTAGGTCCAAAAGATCCAAATTGGATGCCACGGTATGTAGGATCCCATCCTAAAATCAATGTGGAGATTAACGGGGTCCCCTTTGAAGCCCTATTCGATACTGGGTCTCAGGTCACTACTATTCAGCTGCCCGCCTTTGAAAGATTCTGGGACACCAACCAATTGACCCAGCCGCCTGAATCCTGGGTAGAGATTATCGCCAGCAATGGCAAACCGGTAAAGATCCATGGATACTGGGAACCCACCCTGCAGGTGGGAGAAGTAACCTTGCCTCAACAGGGGGTGATAGTAGTACAGGCCGGCGACAGAGGAGGACATCCTGTCATTCTAGGCACCAATGTCTTCAAAAACTGTTATGCAGAAATCCTTGCCGTATTACACCAGACTCTGCCCACCGCTTCCTCTGCATCCAAGAGGGTGATTCAAAAGACTATCACTGTGTTAAGTGCCCAGCAGAGGTTTGCTAACGGGAAAGGAGAAATTTGTACTGCCAAGATTCGTGATAATAAGCCTGTGACTTTGCCTCCTAATTCCCAAACTCTCTTATGGTGTCGTGCTGTCCTGGGAGTCCAAGGCCAAGATTATCCAGCCCTGGTGGAACCTATCCAGATGGAGAACTACCCTTATGTGAGAGCTGCCAAGTGCCTGGTGAATGTCTCCCAAGGTAAAGTACCTGTCCGTCTGATTAACCTGAGTGACCATCCTGTTGCGCTTACTAAGCATTACCCTGTTGCCCAGCTTTCTCAGGTGTTCTTCCAAGACATCATCCGTCTTCCAGTGACAGAAAAGCCGCCAGCTGCAGTCAGCGGATGTCCGCCGGTGCCTCAGTCACAAGTACCCTGGTGGGAAGAGCTACATGTCGGGGACGAGACTACCCCCCAACATCAACAAGAAGGGATACTACGGCTTGTCAAAGAGCACCACCAGGCCTTCAGTAAACATGCTGCTGATTATGGAGAGGTTAGTGCCATACAACACACCATACCTACTGGCTCTCATCCTCCTATCAAGGAGAGATACCGACCCTTACCGCCTACTTCATATCAGACTGTAAAAGAAATGATCCAAGAGATGAAAGACTCTAATGTAATCCGGGACAGTCGTAGCCCGTGGGCGGCACCCCTGGTCCTTGTAAAGAAGAAGGATGGTGGTATCCGTTTCTGCGTGGACTATAGGAAGATTAACCAAATAACCCACAAAGACGCGTACCCACTGCCCCGCATTGAAGAGTCACTAACTGCTCTGGGCTCCGCTGCCTATTTCTCCACATTGGACTTGACCAGTGGCTACTGGCAAGTACCCATGGCCCCGGCAGATAGGGAAAAGACTGCTTTCACCACTCCCATGGGCCTGTTTGAATTTAATTGTATGCCGTTCGGGTTATGTAATGCCCCAGGAACTTTCCAGAGACTAATGGAGCGGTGTTTGGGTCACAAAAACTTCGAAACAGTGCTGCTGTATCTAGATGACGTCATTGTGTACTCAAAAACATATGAAGACCACCTGAAACACCTAGCAGAGGTCTTTGAAATCCTTGTCAAATATGGCCTGAAGGTAAAGCCATCTAAATGCCACTTGCTCAAACCTGCGGTAAAATACCTGGGGCATGTGGTAAGCGGAGAGGGCGTACAACCTGACCCTGATAAGTTAGCGGCTGTCCGTAACTGGCCGGTACCCACTACCGTCAAAGAGGTGAGGGGTTTCCTTGGTTTTGCCGGCTACTATAGACGTTTCATCCCCCATTTTGCTCAAATAGCCGATCCTATCCAGGAACTCTTGAGGGGGCAGCCCAAGAAAAGTCCTAGAACTCCAGTGCTCATTGAGTGGAATGAAAAAAGAGAGATAGCGTTCCAGTTGTTAAAAAAGAAACTGACCGAGCCTCCCGTGTTAGGTTATCCAGATTACAGCAAGCCCTTCCATCTGTATACTGATGCTAGCAAACGAGGCCTGGGGGCTGTGTTAGCCCAGATTCAAGAGGGAAAAGAAAGAGTGATAGCTTATGCAAGCCGCTCCCTGAAAGGAGCTGAGAAAAATGACCAGAATTATAGTTCCTTCAAACTAGAGTTCCTGGCATTAGTGTGGGCGGTGACGGAAAAATTCAAAGATTATCTAGCCGCTACCCCATTCATTGCATTCACTGATAATAACCCTCTGGCACATCTAAATACAGCTAAACTGGGGGCTTTGGAGCAAAGATGGGCCTCTCGCCTCGCCAACTATGATTTCTCTGTAAAATATCGTGCTGGACGTACTAATGACAATGCTGATGCTTTATCCAGACTTCCCACAGAGACAGCTCCTGATGATGTGCGAGATGCCTGGGAAGATGTAGAAATGCCGGCCTTCTACCATAAATTTGCTCAACAGGATCAGGCTCGGGCTACCAGTAACAGCGCTGCAGTTCCTTCACCCTCCAGTAGGCCGGAACTCAAAGAAGAAAGGTGGGTGAAACTACAGTCTGAAAGTAGAGTGCTGGGTGAATTGCTGGACTTCATTACCAGTGGCAGAACCCCTGAGAGGATTCGGCGTAAGAGTACAGATCCTGAGCTCATCAAACTGTGGAGACAGCGCCATCAACTCTTCATACAAAAGGGCCTGCTGCTACGGAGAAGCCTAGACCCAGTGTCCAACGAAAGAGTGCATCAAATTCTCATACCCCGACGAGATGCAGGTATGGTGTTGGAGATGTACCACAATCAATCCGGTCACTTTGGGGTCCAAAAGACTGAGGCAAATATCCGCCAGCGGTTTTACTGGGTGGGCATGAGAGAAGACATGGAGAAGTGGTGTCGGGAGTGTGTAGCCTGTGCCTTGAAACGAGGTGAACACCATGATCAGAGGGCACCACTGAGACCCATTGTAAGTACTCGTCCTCTTGAACTTGTTGCCATCGACCATGTGAAACTGGAGCCTAGTCGCTCAGGGTATGTGTACGCTATGACTATTATTGACCATTTCACTAAGTTTGTTGTAGCGGTGCCTGTGAGAGACCAGACGGCCAAGACTACAGCCGAACTGTTCTGGAAACACTTCCTCCTGCCCTACGGTTGTCCAGAGAAGATCCTCACCGATCAAGGTCCTGCTTTTGAGTCCCATCTGTTCCATGAACTGTGCCGCCTGCACAACTGTAAGAAGATCCGGACGACGGCCTACCATCCGCAAGGTAATGGATTATGTGAAAAAATGAATCAGACCTTGATAGAGATGCTGAGGACCGTGCCTCCTGAAACCAGGGGAGATTGGCCTAATCTGTTGCCACAGCTCATGTTCACATACAATCATACCATACACTGTTCCACCGGGTATACCCCCTTTTATTTGATGTTTGGGCGCCAAGGATTATTGCCTGCTGACCACTCCTTGGATGTACTCGTACCTGATTGCATCAACCCATTCCCTAATACCGACTGGGTTGCTGAACACCAAAGGCGATTGAATACGGCCCAAGCTATTGTTCAGGAACGTATGGACTATGCTAGAGACCGGCAGCAGAGAGACTATGACCAAGCAGCCCATGCAGAACCCTTGACAATAGGGGCTGTGGTATGGTTAAAAAATAACCGCCGTACCAGTAAACTGGACAGTAAATGGGAGCAAAGTCCTTATGTTGTCACTGCAATCCCAAATGTTGGAACTCACACTTATGAGATCACCCGGGAGGGCAGGGGATCCCAAATTGTACACCGAAACCGGTTAAAGCTCTGCCTGACACCAGGACCCAGTGCCGAGAGTTCTATATCTGAACCCCCTGTGTCAGAGTCATCGATACAGCCTGAGGATCCTATGCAGGCTGTCCGAAATCTAAGGTATGACGCCGATCCCATGCATTGGCTTCTGACACCATGGTTGAACTTGTTGGTGCCCGCTCCGGCACCTACTGTACCTTTACTTCCAGAAGAGCCGGTTCAAGATGCCCCGGATCCAGTTCCCCCTCCAGTGGATCCTGTTGTTCCTGTTGTTCCTGTTGTTCCCGTTGTTCCTGACCAAGGTCTCACGGATGGAGATCCTCCTGTTGCTACTCCCTCTTCTACCTCGGTGCTAAGGGAAGAGGAAACCCCTGTGTTGAGAAGGTCCACCCGGATGACCAGGGGACGTCCGCCAGTCCATTTAAGAGACTTTGACTATGCTGGTGGTGTCTCCTCCCGAACAGTTACTATCGGAAATAGCCTGCTTGATGTTTGTGCGCAAGAATGGACTCCTCCACGTGAGCCCTTGCCTGTTCTACACCCACGGGGAAATCCTGTGTAGTTCCTTATTATACCTCAGTCAAGAAAAATAGACTAACCTGGTTCACCTTAAGTCCGCTGTGCCAGGTCAGCGGCCGTGCCTAAGGAGAAAGAAGACGCCCCTTTTTCTTGCGTCATTTATTGCAAATGTTATATTTTTATGTGAAATAGTTGTTTATTATATTTATAATGTAATGTTTAAATTATGCATCAGCTTATGTTGGTTCAGGCATGTGTGTGAGTACGAGGCCTTACTCACGTTAAAGTCTGGGGGTGTGCAGCATACGGGTAGGCTACCCGACACTGCTAGATTTGAGTGTGTAGTTCCCTTTAAGCCAGTCAGGCCGGTTACCGGCAATCCTTATCACAGCCAGCAGAGGGAGCCCCCAGTTCAGTATAAATAGGCTAGGGCCTAGCTCAGGAAGTTAGAAGTTTCCAGACTCAGTGCAGAGAGGATTCCCTCCTGAGTCCATGCATAGAAGTCAGAAGGGCATAGCTAACCAGCCAAGACACAGATTACCACAGAGGCCGATCAGATAAAGCAAGAGGTACTCAAGATAACAGAGGAGGTACTAGATAAGGACAGCTTCAAGGGTACGCCGGATAAAGGGCATTAGACCTTGGGGAGAAAGTCACATGTAGCAGGACCAGTCAGGAATAGTGAGTAAGCCGCCTGTACTGCATCTCCTGTAATCAACACTCTGTATAATGCCTTGCTAAGACCGGCCATTCTGTACTTTCAAGAACCAGCTGTATTCACTGATAATCAGTAAATGTTCCAGTTTTTGTTGGCTACCCTATGCTTGCTTCATTCTTTTATAACATCATACACGGCGTGTCACCGTTTAATTGACACTGGCGTCACGAACTCATCAACTACCTGCCTGTTCCAGCATTCGCCCCGATTTGAAGACGACAGTGGATCCCAGGTTAGTGGTCAATCTGCACTACAAAGCCCAGCATACACTACTGACCCCCTGGGACACTGCACTCTGTGAGAAGGAGGGATCTAAAACCACTAAACAATCAGCAGGTAAATATTCTCAGCCCACTCCAATTATGATGCAAAGTTAACAGTTTTATTGCTTGTGACCATCCAAAGGTAAAAACAAATGTAATGTCAGTGTTCAAATCACCAAGTGTTCAAATTATAGAAATGCGCACACACACACACACACACACACATATAAAAAGACGTTTCCTTTTTTCCTGTTTTGCCTTTTTTCCTTTTCTTTTTTTTCCCTTTTCTCCTTTTTCTAACTTTTTTCCCTTTTCTTTCCTTTTTTCCCTCCTTTTCTGTTTTCCTTTCCATCTCACCACCCTTTCTCCCCTTTCTTTTTATTTCTCTCTTCTAAATTTGTATACATTTTTCTTCCCCTTGCCTCTAGGGGCATAACTATAATTCATAGGGCCCCAAAGCAAAATCACATGGGGCTCCAACCACCTAGTGTAAGAAAGTTAAAACTGGTGTACCATTTTACCTAACATAGTAACATAGTACATAAGGCCGAAAAAAGACATTTGTCCATCCAGTTCGGCCTGTCATCCTGCAAGTTGATCCAGAGGAAGGCAGAAGAAACTACGAGGTAGAAGCCAATTTTCCCCACTTTGGAGGAATTTTTTTATTTCCCTAATCAGGCAATCAGAATAACTCCCTTCATCAACGACCCCTTTCTAGTAGCTATAGCCTGTAATATTATTATACTCGAGAAATACATCCGGGCCCCTCTTGAATTCCTTTATTGTACTCACCATCACCACCTCCTCAGGCAGAGAGTTCCATAGTCTCACTGCTCTTACCGTAAAGAATCCTTTTCTATGTTTGTGTACAAACCTTCTTTCCTCCAGACGCAGAGGATGTCCCCTCGTCACAGTCACAGGCCTGGGGATAAATAGATGATGGGATAGATCTCTGTACTGACCCCTGATATATTTATACATATTAATTAGATCTCCCCTCAGTCGTCTTTTTTCTAAAGTGAATAACCCTAATTTTGATAATCTATCAGGGTACTGTAGTTGCCCCATTCCAGTTATTACTTTAGTTGCCCTCCTCTGGACCTTCTCCTGCTCTGCTATGTCTGCCTTGTTTACAGGAGCCCAGAACTGTACACAGTACTCCATGTGTGGTCTGACTAGCGATTTGTAAAGTAGTAGGACTATGTTCTTACCACGGGCATCTATGCCCCTTCTGATGCAACCCATTATCTTATTGGCCTTGGCAGCAGCTGGATCCTTTTCCATGTCAGTGCTACCGAGTGTTTTGCCATTTAGTATGTACGGGTGACTTGCATTATTCCTTCCCATGTGCATAACTTTACATTTGTCAGTGTTAAACCTCATCTGCCACTTATCTGCCCAAGCCTCCAATCTATCCAGATCCCTCTGCAGTAGTATACTGTCCTCTTCAGTGTAAATTACTTTACACAGTTTAGTGTCATCTGCGAAAAAATTTATACTTTACTATGCAAGCCTTCTACAAGATCATTAATAAATATATTGAAGAGAATAGGGCCCAATACTGACCCCTGAGGTACCCCACTAGTGACAGTGACCCAATCTGAGTGTGTACCGTTAATAACCACCCTCTATTTTCTATCATTGAGCCAGTTACTTACCCACTTACAGATGTTTTCTTCCAGTCCGAGCATTCTCATTTTATATACTAACCTTTTATGTGGTACAGTGTTAAATGCTTTGGAGAAGTCCAGATATATGACATCCATTGATTCGCCACTGTCAAGTCTAGAACTTACCTCCTCATAGAAACTGATTAAATTAGTTTGGCATGACCGATCCCTCACAAAGCCATGCTGATATGGCGTTATTTGCTTATTTCCGTTGAGATGCTCTAAGATAGCATCTCTCAGAAAACCTTCAAACTGTTTACCAACAACAGATGTTAAACTTACCGGCCTATAGTTTCCAGGGTCTGTTTTTGGCCCCTTTTTGAATATTGGCACCACATTTGCCATGCGCCAATCCTGTGGGACATTCCCTGTCAATATAGAGTCAGCAAATATCAGAAATAAGGGTCTGGCTATGACATTACTTTATTCCCTTAGGATACGGGGGTGCATGCCATCCGATCCTGGCGATTTGTCCATTTTAATCTTTTTAAGTCGCTGATTTACTTCTTCCTGGGTCAGACAGGACACTTTTAATGGGGAATTTATTTTTACATTCTGCATGTCATCTGACAGTTTATTTTCCTCAGTGAATACATTGGAGTAAAAAATATTTAAAAGCTTTGCTTTCTCCTCGTCGCTCTCTGCGACTCCCCCCTCATTACTCTTTAAAGGGCCGACACCTTCAGATTTATGCCTTTTAACATTTATATAATTGAAGAACATTTTAGGGTTAGTTTTACTCTCTTTGGCAATTAATCTCTTGGTCTCTATTTTGGCCGCTTTTATTTGTTTTTTACATGTTCTATTTTTTTCCTTATAGTTTTTCAGTGCTTCTGTGCTTTTTGTCATTTATTTCTTTCTTTACAGTTCTATTTCTCCACATTGGTTTCTTTTTGTTCCTTAACCTTTTATTCCCATACGGTATGTACCTCTCACAATGAGATTTTAGGATGTTTTTAAAGATATCCCATTTTGTGGCTGTACTTTTATTTTTGAGGACTTTGTCCCAGTTAGTTAGGCCTATGGCCTCTCTTAGGCTACTTTCACACTAGCGTATGGGGCTCCACTTGTTAGTTCCGTTTGAAGGCTCTCACAAGCGGCCCCCGAACGGATCCGTCCAGCCCTAATGCATTCTGAGTGGATGCGGATCCGCTCAGAATGCATCAGTCTGGCACCGTTTGTCCTCTGCTCCGCTCAGCAGGCGGACACCCGAACGCTGCTTGCAGCGTTCGGGTGTCCGCCTGGCCGTGCGGAGGCAAACGGATCCGTCCAGAGTTACAATGTAAGTCAATGGGTACGGATCCGTTTGAAGTTGACACAATATGGCTCAATTTTCAAACGGATCCGTCCCCCATTGACTTTCAATGTAAAGTCTGGACGGATCCGTCTGAGCAACTTTCATTTTTCGAAACTATAATGCAGACGGATCCGGTCTGAACGGATCCCAACGTCTGCATTATAGGAGCTGATCCGTCTGTGCAGACACCAGACGGATCCGCTCCGAACGCAAGTGTGAAAGTAGCCTTAGTTGGCTAAATTTAGCTTTTTTGAAGTTTGGTATTTTTGTTCTTCCCTGTAGAAACGCTCTTTTGAATGTTAATTGGAAGGTTATTACTTTATGGTCACTATTTCCCAGGTGTCCCCCAACCTGCACGTCTGTTGTTCTGTCAGGCCTATTGGTTAATACTAAGTCCAGTATGGCAGTCCCTCTAGTCGGGTCCTGAACCAGTTGGGAGAGGCAATTGTCTTTGGTTATTGCCAAGAACCTGTTTCTCTTATGAGATATACAAGTTTCAGTTTCCCAGTCTATATCTGGGTAGTTGAAGTCCCCCATAATAACCACCTCATTATGATTTGCCGCCTTGTCTATCTCGTTTAGTAGTAGATTTTCTGTGGACTTTGGTATATTAGGTGGTTTATAGTAAACTCCTATTAGTAATTTATTGTTGCTTTTAACTCCATGTATCTCTACACACAGTGACTCCACATGTTCATGTCCCTCACTTATATCTTCCCTGAGTGTGGGCTTTAGACAGGACTTTACATAAAGGCAGACCCCTCCCCCTCTCCGGTTTTGATGATCTTTTCTAAACAGACTGTAACCTTGTACATTAACTGCCCAATCATAGCTATCATCCAGCCATGTCTCAGTTATTCCCACTATGTCATAGTTCTCCTCACACATCACTAATTCCAGCTCCCCAGTTTTTTTAGTCAGGCTTCTGGCATTAGTATACATACATTTGAGAGGTTTATGTATATTTTTTACCCTACACCTTTCCTTCTGAACTGTTCTAGTTCCTCCTTCCATTCCTCCCCCAGTCCCACTACCTTGCCCCCGATCTCTATCTGCACTATCTTCCCCTCCTATAATGTAATTTCCCTCCCCCAGTCCCTAGTTTAAACACTCCTCCAACCTTCTAGCCATCTTCTCCCCCAACACAGCTGCCCCTTCCCCATTGAGGTGCAGCCCATCCCTACGATAGAGCCTGTAGCCGATAGAAAAGTCTGCCTAGTTCTCCAGGAACCCAAACCCCTCCTTCCTACACCAGTTCTTAAGCCACTTGTTAATCTCCCTAATCTCCCGCTGCCTTTCTTGTGTGGCTCATGGTACAGGCAGTATTTCGGAAAGTACTACCTTTGAGGTCCTTGCCCTAAGCTTTTGACCTAAATCCCTGAAATCATTTTTAAGGACTCTCCACCTACCTCTAACTTTGTCATTGGTTCTGATATGGACCATGACCGCTGGATCTTCTCCAGCCCCTTCCAGTAATCTGTCAAAAGCAAGGCTTCTCAGGGCTCGTCTGGGATTTGAACCCGGGACCTCTCGCACCCTAAGCGAGAATCATACCCCTAGACCAACGAGCTTCAGCTACCTGATGAGGGAAGTAAATTGCCTCTTAAACGTGTTTTTTAAATAAACACATACAATTTGCTACACCTCTACCTGCGACCATACCACTCCATTTGATATCGCCGTCAAGTCTGAAGTCCTTTTTACTTCTTCATTACTTACCAAAATTAAAACAGCAGCATAGTAGCAATAATTAAAATTATGTATAATAGCACAATATAGCATAAAATCCATATTATAGCAAAAAAATAAATCAACATTATTCCCCACAAAAAGGTAAACTGTTCTTGCACCTGATTAGACTCCTTAACCCCAGGTGCTAATGCTGCTATGACTAAATTTATGCCCATGACCTCCACTATTCTTTCTATTCCAAACACTTATACTCCTATAAGTTATATTTAAGCATCTTTGGTTCACGTTGGTAGTTGGTTCTCCATAGAAACATAGAATGTGTCGGCAGATAAGAACCATTTGGCCCATCTAGTCTGCCCAATATACTGGCTACTATGAATAGCCCCTGGCCCTATCTTATATGAAGAATGGCCTTATGCCTAATCCCATGCATGCTTAAAGTCGGCGCAGGTGCAGTGAGGAAGCCGGCACCAGAAGAGCATCCTTCACTTACTGCGCCTGCGACGAATACAGAAGTGGACGGCGCAGGCACAGGATTTCGTCAGCGATGCTGCAAACTCAGACGTCACTCAATAGGAGCGTCGCAGGCTAGACGGAGGACCTGGACGAGAAAAATGGTTAGTAGACGGAGCCTCTAGGTGCTGAATCAACGCCCACATAGCACCTAGAGGCTCATTAGCATATTGTAAAAGTGTGGTTTTTTAGGAAAACGGCCGCAAGGACAAATGTCAAAAGAACACTGTTCTGTACTGCTGACATTAGCACATTGCTAATGTCAGTCAGCTACATAACAGAAATTCTGATGGTAGAAACCCTTTAAACTCCTTCACTATATTTGCAGCTACCACTTCTACAGGAAGGCTATTCCATGCATCCACTACTCTCTCAGTAAAGTAATACTTCCTGATATTACTTTTAAACCTTTCCCCTCTAATTTAAAACTATGTCCTCTTGTAGCAGTTTTTCTTCTTTTAAATAATCTCTCCTCTTTTACCGTGTTGATTCCCTTTATGTATTTAAAAGTTTCTATCATATCCCCTCTGTCTCATCCTTTTTCCAAGCTATACATGTTAAGGTCCTTTAACCTTTCCTGGTAAGTTTTATCCTGCAATCCATGTAAAAGTTTAGTAGCTCTTCTCTGAACTCTCTCCAAAGTATCAATATCCTTCTGGAGATATGGTCTCCAGTACTGCGCACAATACTCCAAATGAGGTCTCACTAGTGCTCTGTAGAGCGGCATGAGCACCTCCCTCTTTCTACTGGTAATGCCTCTCCCTATACACCCAAGCATTCTGCTAGCATTTCCTGCTGCTCTATTACATTGTCTGCCTACCTTTTAGTCTTCTGAAATAATGACCCCTAAATCCCTTTCCTCGGATACTGAGGTTAGGAATGTATCACTGATTTTATATTCTGCTCTTGGGTTTTTACGCCCCAGGTGCATTATCTTGCACTTATCAACATTAAATTTTAGTTGCCAGATTTTTGACCATTCCTCTAGTTTTCCTTAATCCTTTTCCATTTCGCGTATCCCTCCAGGAACATCAACCTTGTTACAAATCTTTGTGTCATCAGCAAAAAGACACACCTTACCATCGAGGCCTTCTGCAATTTCACTGATAAAGATATTAAACAATATGGGTCCCAGAACAGATCACTGAGGTACCCCACTGGTAACAAGACCATGGTCTGAATATACTTTATTGATTACAACCCTCTGTTATCTGTCCCTCAGCCACTGCCTAATCCATTCAAAAATATGGGAGTCCAAGCTCAAAGACTGCAATTTATTGATAAGCCTTCTATGTGGGACAGTATCAAAAGCCTTACTAAAGTCTAGATAAGCGATGTCTACTGCACCTCCGCCATCTATTATTTTAGTCACCCAAACAAAAACAAAAAATAAGATTAGTTTGACATGATCTCCCTGAAGTAAACCCATGCTGTCTTGTATCTTTCAATCCATGGGATTTTTGATGTTTCACAATCCTCTCCTTAAGTATGGTTTCCATTATTTCCCCACTATTGATGTCAGGCTTACTGGCCTATAGCTGCCCGATTCCTCCCTACGACCTTTCTTGTGAATGGGCACAACATTTGCTAATTTCCAATCTTCTGGGATGACTCCTGTTACCAGTGATTGGTTAAATAAATTTGTTAATGGTTTTGCTAGTATGCCGCTAAGCTCTTTTAAAAGCTCTGGATGTATCCCCTCAGGCCCCTGTGACTTATTTGTATTAATTTTAGACAGCTGATTTAGAACCTCTTCCTCTGTAAAGACACATGCATCAAAAGGTTCATTAGCCTTCCTTCCTAACTGAGGTCCTTTTTCTTAATTTTCCTTTGTAAAAACTGAACAGAAGTATTCATTGAGGCAGTCAGCTAGTTCTTCATCTTATTCCATATACCTTCCTTCTTTTGTTTTTTATTTGGTAATTCCATTTTTAATTTCCTTTTTTCATTGATGTATCTGAAGAATGTTGTATCACCTTTTTTCACTGACTGAGCTAATTTCTCTTCTGCCTGTGCTTCAGAAGCTCTTATAACTTGCTTGGCCCCACTCTCTCTCTCTCTCTCTCATTTCCCAGTATCCTCTTTTTCTTTTTTTTTCTTATAATTACTAAATGCTATCTTGTTGTTTTTAATGATTTTGGCCACTTCTGATGAGTACCACAGTGGACTCCATTGAAAGTTCCAATTTGATAGGGACTCGTATACCACTAATCTAATTTTAGAAAAGTTTTTCTAAAATATAAAACTTTTGTTTTTGAGTGGTGTGACTCAGTCACTGCACTTATAGTAAACCACACTCACTAGATCCCAAGCTTTCACCTACAGTAATATCAGATACCAAATTCCCATTTGTGAATACTAAAAATGGCCTCCTTCCGGGTTGCCCCCCCCCCCCCCCCCTTAACTACTTGCAGTAGAGATAATCCCAGTAGGGAACTTAGAATATCTGTACTCCTGGCAGAATGAGCTATTTTTGCTTTCCAGTTTACATCAGGAAGATTAAAGTCTCCCATAATGATAACTTCCCCTTTCAATGTGTTTTTAGCTATTTCCTCAACTAGTAGATCATGTAATTCTTTGACTTGGCCAGGTGGTCTATATATCACACCTACACAAGTTACCTTATGATTATCAAGCTGCAACGTAACCCAAACTGACTCTAAATTGGTCTTGCTAACTTGTATTAGATTAGATTTTATGCTATCTTTCACATACAGGGCCACCCCTCCCCATTTCTTGCCTTCTCTGTCTTTCCTATATAGAGAGAACCCTGGTATTGTTATATCCCAGTCGATACTCTCATTGAACTATGTGTCAGTAACAGCCACTAAATCTATATTCTCAGATGCCATTATAGACTCAAGTTCATTGATCGTATTCCCTAAACTGCGAGCATTTGTAGACAAGACTCTAAGTTTGTCATTTCTTAACCTATGTGCTACTGGCATCTTCTGGCATTGTTCCGGGGGGCAGTCGGACTGCTGGATTATCACTCTTTTGCCTCCCTTTCGTAGTTTAAGCAACTACTTTTAACTGTTCACTGAGGACATTTGATCCCTTGAGAGAAAGATGCAAACCATCTTTCTTGTACAGTTCTTTTCCATTCCAACTAGAGCTAAATATGAGACACAAAGCCAAACCCTTGGTTCAGACACCATTTACCAAGCCATACATTGAATTCCTTAATGAGCATCTGTCCGTCATGCTGAAGGTTATGCACGGGCAAAACTGCAGAGAATGAAACAGTCGATGCAACCTCTCGTATATAATTTCCAAGTTTGTGAAAAAGCTTCCTTCACCTTTGAAACATCATTGCAAGCCAGATCATTTGATGGACAATAACATCCACCTCCCTTTCCTGCTTTGCTTGCCTAACAATATTAAGGATACGTCATCTGTCCCTGCTAGCGGTAGCACCAGGGAGACATCACACACAAAAAATTTCCTCAAACTTCACACCTCTTATGATAGAATCACCCACCAACAGCTGCTCACTATCAGTCCTTTTTGTCTTTGGCTGGAGTCTTGCATACCGTACTTTAGGCATAGGAGATGATTGATCCTCACCCACTGTTCCTGAGCCATCCTCTATGTTGCTATTGCACTCTGAACGCGCTGCAAATGAATTTTGGAGAGCCACAGACTGTGGGAGATGTCTTCTCCACAACTCCATCTGCAGACAACCCTGCTTCTGCGTCCTTGTGCCCGACACGTGCCTATCTCCCTCTCTAACCCTCTGCCTGAACTTTTCTTACCCAGCCTAAATCAGCATCCCTGTTAGCCCCTAGAGATGGCCTTGCAGTTCACCCGGCGGTCGTTTCGCAGCGAACTTTGCGTGTTCGAGATTCGCCGAACATGCGAACATATGGAGAAATTCGTGCCTGCCATATTCTTTTACATTATGAAGAACTTTGACCCATGACATATCCATCAGGTGGTACAGGACAGCCAATCGAGACATTTCAGCACATGGACATACACCCTACCTTATAAATAAACCTGATCTGGCCGCCATTTTACATTCAGTGTTTTGCCAGTGTAGGGAGAGGTTGCTGTGTGGAGTAGGGACAGTCTGTTAGGGACACCAAACGCTAGCTAATAGGGCCACAAAAGTCATTTTAAGGACTAGTATAGGTGTGCTATCGATAGGTGTGATACACAGAGGGGTGCAATATACTTATACTATTATAATAAGTCAAAAAAACATAGATCTATATAGTCATCACCTGGAAGTCAGGGGCCTAGGGGCTTATTAGGGCCATTTTTATATAGGGTAAGGGTCTGGATGGGGTCGCTCTTATCAGGGCGGGTGGTCTGTGGTTAGGCTATCAGGGCCAGAATAGCACCCCCTGTAGGGCAATATCAGGGACAGTTCTTTGCCCACCCTGTCTTTTAATACCACACCATCATCTAGCCCAGGGATAGATGTTTTTTGCTTTCCCTTCGGGATTCATGGATGTGCACTGGAACCCCCCGGATTGTGGTAGGACATATGGTTTCTGATTTGGTGCCGCTGAGCACCTAATTTAGTGCTGCCAAGCACTTGTTATTGCCTACTACATCTATGCTTTTTGCTTAAAGGGGTTCTGCACTTTGTTTTAACTGATGATCTATCCTCTGGATAGATCATCATTATCTGATCGGCGGGGGTCCCGGGTGTCAGCTGTTTCAGCAGTGCCGCAGTCTTCTCGCTGTTTACCGCTGGCCCAGTGACGTCACGACTAGTATCAACTAGCATGGGTGGGGCTAAGCTCTGTACACTTGAATGGACCCCCGCTGATCAGATGCTGATGATCTATCCAGAGGATAGATCATCAGTTAAAACAAAGTGCAGAACCCCTTTAACTTTCATAATTGAATTTATTTTCATTTTGAGGGATATCTTTTCCATTCACACGTCCGCAAAATAGGTCCACATCCGTTCCGCAATTTTGCGTAACGGGTGCAGACCCATTCATGTTCAATGGGCCTGGAATGTGCTGTCCGCATCCACATTTGCGGATCCACACACATTTGCGGATCCGCATAGAACATGTCCTATTTTTGTCCGCAATTGCAGAAAAGATTAGGCATTTTCTATGATAGTGCCTGCGATGTGCAGTCCACAAATTGCAGAATGCACATTGCCGGTGTCCGTGTTTTGCAGATCCGCAAAACACTTACGGACGTGTGAATGGAGCCTCATAGTAAAATTATTAAAGGTTAAGTTTTATCTTTATGTATATTCTAATGGATTGCCTTCCTTGTACAATGTTATAATATACTTTTTATGTTAGAAAGTATATTATAGTGCATTTGTATTGTGCGGCAGTTGTGTACGGTTCTGCTGCAATACTGCAGGTATATACAGTTGCAAGAAAAAGTATGTGAACCCTTTGGAATAATATGGATTTCTTCACAAATTGGTCATAAAATGTGATCTGATCTTCATCTAAGTCACAACAATAGACAATCACAGTCTGCTTAAACTAATAACACACAAAGAATTAAATGTTACCATGTTTTTATTGAACACACCATGTAAACATTCAGAGTGCAGTTGGAAAAAGTATATGAACCCTTGGATTTAATAACTGGTTGAACCTCCTTTGGCAGCAATAACTTCAACCAAACGTTTCCTGTAGTTGCAGATCAGACGTGCACAACGGTCAGGAGTAATTCTTGACCATTCCTCTTTACAGAACTGTTTCAGTTCCGCAATATTCTTGGGATGTCTGGTGTGAATCGCTTTCTTGAGGTCATGCCACAGCATCTCAATCGGGTTGAGGTCAGGACTCTGACTGGGCCACTCCAGAAGGCGCATTTTCTTCTGTTTAAGCCATTCTGTTGATTTACTTCTATGCTTTGGGTCGTTGTCCTGTTGCAATACCCATCTTCTGTTGAGCTTCAGCTGGTGGACAGATGGCATTAAGTTCTCCTGAAAAAGGTCTTGATAAACTTGGGAATTCATTTTTCCTTCAATGATAGCAATCCGTCCAGGCCCTGATGCAGCAAAGCAGCCCCATGATGCCCCCACCACCATACTTCACAGTTGGGATGAAATTTTGATGTTGGTGTGCTGTGCCTCTTTTTCTCCACACATAGTGTTGTGTGTTTCTTCCAAACAACTCAACTTTTGTTTTATCTGTCCACAGAATATTTTGCCAGTACCACTGTGGAACATCCAGATCCTCTTGTGCAAACTGTAAACATGCTGCAATGTTTTTTTTCGGAGAGCAGTGGCTTCTTCTGTGGTATCCTCCCATGAAATCCATTCTTGTTTAGTGTTTTACATATCGTAGATTCGCTAACAGGGATGTTAGCCTATGCCAGAGACTTTTGTAAGTCTTTAGCTGACACTCTAGGATTCTTCCTCACCTCTTTGTCTGCGCTGTGCTCTTGCAGTTATCTTTAAAGGAAGGCCACTCCTAGGGAGAGTAGCAGCAGTGCTAAACTTTCTTCATTTATAGACTTTCTTCATTTATGGACTGATAAACAGCAAGGCTTTTGGAGATGCTTTTATAACCCTTTCCAGCTTTTTGCAAGTCAACAATTCTTAATCTTAGGTCTTCTGAGAGCCCTTTCGTGATAGGCATCATTCACATCAGGCAATGCTTCTTGTGAAAAGCAAACCCAGAACTGGTGTTTGTTTTTTATAGGGCAGAGCAGCTGTAACCAACACCTCCAATCTTATCTCATTGATTGGACTCCAGTTGGCTGACACCTCACTCCAATTAGCTCTTGGAGATGTCATTAGTCTAGGGGTTCACATACTTTTTCCACCTGCACTGTGAATGTTTACATGGTGTGTTCAATAAAAACATGGTAACATTTAATTCTTTGTGTGTTGTTAGTTTAAGCAGACTGTGATTGTCTATTGTTGTGACTTAGATGAAGATCAGATCACATTTTATGACCTATTTGTGCAGAAATCCATATAATTCCAAAGGGTTCACATACTTTTTCTTGCAACTGTAGAGGGACAAGGCATTATTGGAACAAACAATTTCTACTGGTGTGATATACCAGTCGCCCCCCCCCCCAAAAAAAAAATTATTGAATTGGGGTGTTATATACCAATATACTTTCTTTATAGTGCATTTGGGTACTGTATAGTGCATTTGCGCATGCGCGTACGCAAAAAATATATTGCCGATATTTCGCATTGAAAAAATAATAAATGGAGATCGCAAATTCAAATAATACATCTGGTATGTCACTGTCCATGTTGTGGGACTATTTGTGCAATTCTAGTAATTATTTCCTGGCTGCAAATATGAGCTGAAGGTTTTTCAGGTTCGCATGCCATTAAAATAAATGGGACCCGCCGCAAACTTGCGGTTCGCGAACATTTGATCGCGTTTGCGCGATCGCGTTTGCGTTCGCGAACCGTCCTGGCAGATGTTCATCCATCACTATTAGCCTCTTAAATTTTGGTTTCATTCTAGAGTGAGAACTTAAAGGGGTTATCCCATGACTCATGTAAAACATCAAGCTGAAAGCTCAAGGGGATTGTCTTTTCTGCTGCAGCTAAGGGGGCGTGTCTCAGCTCTCCCTATAACAGCTCAGTAGAATGAAACTGAGCATGGGCGGCCACCTCAGTGAGCAGGTCAAAGAAATAAGAAAAAAAACAAGAGCAGATGGCGCTATACAGATACATTTTTTTGAATAACTCAGTGGCTATGCTAAATTTTTAATCACATGCCAATACAAAAGTAGTCAGATACAGATGCTGGTTTGAAAACTGCAGAATGTTTTTCGTGGGACAACCCTTTTAAAGGACAGACAGTGTGGAGCTCTGCTCTTCAGTCTGGGCCTGGTAGGATCTTCACGTTCAGGTAACATGACCAGTGTTGATCGAGCATGCTCGGCCGAACACCAGTTCGGATCAAGCATCTCGATGCTCGGCACATGGCGGTATTCGTCCGAATTCCACATGTGCTCGAGCGCAATGCTCGAATCTCCTCACCGCACGTTTCTTGGCTGCAACGCCATGTTGCCATGTAATGCCGTAGCCATGTTGGTTACTGGCATTACAGCGATTGGCTAGCCGGAGCACCTAATCGGGTGCTATATAGCACCCAATGACGCGTGTTCGGATCAGTCTTAGTCAGGGAGAGCTGTGCTGAGGAAGGGACAGACAGTGTAGTGAGTGATATATGAATATTTTTATAGAAAAACTTTTCAAAGACCCAAAAGTCCTTTTAAGGAATATTGTTGTGTGTGGCAGCAACAATATATATTTTTGGCGCAACCTGCGCTAAATTGCTAAAACTTAACAGACTTAAAAGTCCTTTTAAGGACTGTTGTGTGTGGCAGCAATATCTATTTTTAGCGCAACCTGTGCTAAATAACGTGCAATAGTTAGGCAGCTGCAGACAGCGACATTAGCTGCGCCACATCTCCTGTGTAAAGTGTGCATCCAATAAATATCTGTGACATCAAGTGTATTTTTTCCGTAGACGGTGTCCGCTGTGGACAGTGACATTAGCTGCGCTACATCTCCTGTGTAAAGTGTGCGCATCCAAAAAATATCTGTGACATCCAGTGTCCTTTATCTGTAGACGGTGTCTGCTTCGGACAGTGACATTAGCTGCGCCACATCTCCAGTGTAAAGTGTGCACATCCCAAAAATATCCTTGACATCCAGTGTCCTTTATCTGTAGACGGTGTCTGCTTCGGACAGTGACATTAGCTGCGCCACATCTCCAGTGTAAAGTGTGCACATCCCAAAAATATCCTTGACATCCAGTGTCCTTTTTCGGTAGATGGTGTCCACTGCGGACAGTGAAATTAGCTGCGCCACATCTCCAGTGCAAAGTGTGTGCATCCAAAAAATATCTGACATCTAGTGTACTTTTTCCATAGACTGTGTCCGCTTTCCATAGACTAGTGTACTTTTTTCGTAGACGCTGCGGACAGTGACATTACCGGTGGTACCTCTCCTGTAAAACATTTTCTTATCCCAAATACCTGTGACATTCCCTGTAATTTTGTATTAGCTGCTGGTGACAGCATTGGCATTATCTGCAGGATATCTCCTGTGTGACGTTTCCACATCCTAAATACCTTTTTAATTTGACAGACTTTCAAGCATATATAACATTTAATATGAAGAAGGCGAGCAGTAAGGGATGGGGCAGTGGCCGTGATGTTGATGGTGCACGCACAATCATCCACGATACCTAGCTTCATGTCCCAGTTTGCAGGGCGGTGCAGGACACCACTCTTGAAGTCAGACCAGTGCGACCAGGTGGTCGGTTGGATTGCAGTAGATCAGGCATGCTCAACCTGCGGCCCTCCAGCTGTTGTAAAACTACAACTCCCATAATTCCCGGACATCCTACAGCTATCAGCCTACAGAGGGGCATGGTGGGAGTTGTAGTTTTACAACAGCTGGAGGGCCGCAGGTTGAGCATGCCTGCAGTAGATAATGCTGCACCATCAGCGGTTAAGCACCACCCTGTCTTCCACCAAGTCCAGTCTCAGTAGCCAAGAGTCTGCTCAACACAATCCTCACCCTGATCCTCCTTCCCCCACCATGGAGAGTCTGGACAAACAAGTGATCCCACACTCGGATATTCTGAGTAGCTCTTTTCAGCACCATTCCTTGATTTGGCCCTCTCGCCAAGCATGCTTAAAGAGGGACAGATCGTGTGCCCGGATTCCCAAACTCTTGAGCATCCACAGTTACAAGAAGATGACGGTGGGGAACGGCAATTACTGTTTAATGAGGTAGATGATGATGAGAACCAGTTGACAAAAAGTCAACAGCAATTACTGTCTCAAGAGGTTGATGAAGAGGATGAGACACAGTTGTCAATCACTGAGGATGTGGTTAGTTCAACAAGTCAGGAGGATGAGCAGAGTGAGGAATTGGAAGAGGAGGAGGTGGACGATGAAGTCACTGACCCAACCTGGGAAGGTGGAAAGCCGAGCGAGGGCAGCAGTATAGAGGGGGAGGGATCTGCAGCCCTGCAACAGGCTGGAAGAGGAGGGTGGAAAGGGAAAAGGGAGAAGAAAGGCCACACCAAACAGGCCCACAACTGTTCCACGGAGCAACCCCTTGCAGAAATCTCCCTTGCCAAGGGGTAGGTGTTCCATGGTATGGCGCTTTTTTGAGGAAAGTGCAGACTACAAAAGAATAGTAGTTTGCAACCTGTGCTGTACCAAAATGAGCCGTGGTGTGAACACTAGCAACCTCACCACCACCAGCATGATCCGCCACATGGCATCCAAGCACCGTAATAAGTGGGACGAATGCCTGGGTCTACAATCTGTGTCTGCGGGTCACACCACTGCCTCCTCTTCCCCTGTGTTACGTGCTGGACAATCCTCTGTGGAAGGCGCAGGCCCGGAGGCCTCCCACCCTGCACTTGGACCTTCGCAAGCACCATCATCGACCACATCCACTTCCGTGTCCCAGCGCAGCATACAAATGTCCTTACCCCAAACATTTGAACGCAAGCGCAAATACCCAGCCACCCACCCACAGGCCATAGCACTAAATGCGCAACTTTCCAAATTACTGGGCCTGGAAATGTTGCCATTTAGGCTTGTGGACACTGAGGCCTTCCGCAGCCTGATGTCAGGTGCCGTCCCGTGTTACGCAGTCCCCAGCCGCCGCCATTTTTCAATTTGTGCCATGCCCGCCTTACACCAACATGTGTTCCATAACATCACACGTGCCCTGACCAACGCAGTTACTGGGAAGGTTCACTTAACCACGGACACATGGACAAGTGCATTCATCCAGAGATGCTACATTTCCCTGACGGCACACTGGGTGATCGATGTGGAGGCCGGAAGCAAGTCGTACCCTGGGATGGCACAAGTGCTACCAACGCCAAGGATTGCGGGCCCTACCTCGATCAGGGTTTCCGCCAGCACCTACGTTAGTGGCTCCAACCCCCACTTCTCTTCCTCCGCCTCCTCCTCCACTTCCACCTCCGAATTATCCACATGCAGCACCAGTCAGCCATCAGTCGGTAGCTGGAAGCAGTGTAGCACTGCAGTGGAGAAGCTGCAACAAGGAATTGGAACTGAAGCTGATATGCTTAGGTGACAAACAGCACACCGCCGCAGAGCTGTGGCGGGGGTAAGAGACCAGACTAAGCTGTGGCTCTCGCTGTTCAACCTAGAACCAGGCATGGTGGGGTCTGTTAATGGCCGTAACTTGGTGGCAGCTTCGGAGCTCCGCAAGCTCACACACATCCCATGCCCAGCCCACGTCTTAAACTTAGTGGTTCAGTGGTTTCTCAAAACCTACCCCAATTTGCCTGAGCTACTGGCAAGTCATCGACAGCTTCAGCCAGTCTGTCAACGCAGCAGCAGCGCTGGAAATTGCCAGCTCATCCAATATTACCTAAACACCAGTAGCTGAATATGTGTGTATAAATTGAATAGCTCACCAAAATTTTTAAAACACACATATAATGTAACTTCATCCTTTAGTAATAAAAAGACATGGAACACACAGAATCTGACATAATAAATAAACTAGCAGCAATACAGGAAAGTGCCATGACAAAAACGGTTCCCCCAGCCACAAAAGGTCAGCATATATGTGTCAGGAGTGTGCAATCTATGTATGTAACAAAAGACACAAGAAATGTCAAGTACTAGTTGTAACTACACATGGTCCTCCATTATGCTATAAACATACTTACACAAGCCCATGAACTCAATGCCGATAATCATTTGCAAATGATTCCAACCCAGAGATACCTAAATAGGTGATAATACACACTACAAGCAAGAAAAGGCAATGGAAGGGCAATAAACAGTATTAATAAGTAGCACAATAAGAGTGATATACTGGGCTATATGCCTATGTAATTTGATTTATGTCGGAATAAAATCAAGACAACTGAGGAGGAGGATTAGAGAACATGTCCTATCGATTGAGGCAGGTAAAGATGAGGAGGGCCTTACACAATTACAGTCCATACCGAGACACTTTAAGGCTACTTTCACACTAGCGTTCGGGCGGATCCGTTCTGAACGGATCCGCTCATAATAATGCAGACGGAGGCTCCGTTCAGAACGGATCCGTCTGCATTAAAATGGCAAAAAAAAAGCTAAGTGTGAAAATAGCCTCGGACGGATCCGTCCAGACTTTCAATGTAAAGTCAATGGGGGACGGATCCGCTTGAAGATTGAGCCACATTGTGGCATCTTCAAACGGATCCGTCCCCATTGACTTACATTGTAAGTCTGGACGGATCCGTCCGAGGCTATTTTCACACTTAGCTATTTTTCACACGTTCAGCTGTCCGCCTGTCCGTGCGGAGGCGAGCGGAGCGGAGGCTGAACGCCGCCAGACTGATGCAGTCTGAGCGGATCCGCTCCATTCAGACTGCATCAGGGCTGGACGGCTGCGTTCGGGTCCGCTCGTGAGCCCCTTCAAACGGAGCTCACGAGCGGACCGACGAACGCTAGTGTGAAAGTAGCCTAAAGAAAGACACAACTCGGATGGATCCCTTTTGCAGTTCAGAGGCATCGACTGGGTGATGATTTCCCCTAGATGAGGCAAATGGAGTAAGATACTTTGTCAAAAGGAAACTAAATGGATCTTTACTTTAAATACGGTTACACCTTGGGGACTAAATGAGGGCAATAGTTTTGCCCCTTTTCTTTGAATATAATATATGGGACAGTAAGTAGGGCAATGGTCTTGCCCTAGTCCTCCATGTGCAGCGATGTTTTAGATTGGATGGTGTCATAGTGGTGCCCTCTGACCCGGGCCGGGGCTTGACGCATATAAATATGGTCTTAACAGTTGTGGTTTTATTGATCTTTTCACTGTTTTTAGGGTACTTTCGCACTTGCGTTTTTGTTTTCCGATATTGAGTTCCGTCACAAGGGCTCAATACCAGAAAAAAACTGATCGTCTTATCCTAATGCATTCTGAATGGACAGAAATCCATTCAGTATGCATCAGGATGCATTAGTTCAGTCCCTCTAAAGGGCTTCTGTCATCAGAAATGAGGCCTATAACCTAAACATATGGCGATGTCCCTAGTAATACACTGAATCCTAAAGTGACTTTATGCTCCTGTGGCTCTACAGGGAGTGCAGAATTATTAGGCAAGTTGTATTTTTGAGGATTAATTTTATTATTGAACAACAACCATGTTCTCAATGAACCCAAAAAACTCATTAATATCAAAGCTGAATATTAAGTAGTTTTTAGTTTGTTTTTAGTTTTAGCTATTTTAGGGGGATATCTGTGTGTGCAGGTGACTATTTCTGTGCATAATTATTAGGCAACTTAACAAAAAACAAATATATACCCATTTCAATTATTTATTTTTACCAGTGAAACCAATATAACATCTCAACATTCACAAATATACATTTCTGACATTCAAAAACAAAACAAAAACAAATCAGTGACCAATATAGCCACCTTTCTTTGCAAGGACACTCAAAAGCCTGCCATCCATGGATTCTGTCAGTGTTTTGATCTGTTCACCATCAACATTGCGTGCAGCAGCAACCACAGCCTCCCAGACACTGTTCAGAGAGGTGTACTGTTTTCCCTCCTTGTAAATCTCACATTTGATGATGGACCACAGGTTCTCAATGGGGTTCAGATCAGGTGAACAAGGAGGCCATGTCATTAGATTTTCTTCTTTTATACCCTTTCTTGCCAGCCACGCTGTGGAGTACTTGGACGCGTGTGATGGAGCATTGTCCTGCATGTACCACTTCCTGTACCACTGCTTGAAGAAGGTGTCTTCCAGAAACTGGCAGTAGGACTGGGAGTTGAGCTTGACTCCATCCTTAACCCGAAAAGGCCCCACAAGCTCATCTTTGATGATACCAGCCCAAACCAGTACTCCTCCTCCACCTTGCTGGCGTCTGAGTCGGACTGGAGCTCTCTGCCCTTTACCAATCCAGCCACGGGCCCAGCCATCTGGCCCATCAAGACTCACTCTCATTTCATCAGTCCATAAAACCTTAGAAAAATCAGTCTTGAGATATTTCTTGGCCCAGTCTTGACGTTTCAGCTTGTGTGTCTTGTTCAGTGGTGGTCGTCTTTCAGCCTTTCTTACCTTGGCCATGTCTCTGAGTATTGCACACCTTGTGCTTTTGGGCACTCCAGTGATGTTGCAGCTCTGAAATATGGCCAAACTGGTGGCAAGTGGCATCTTGGCAGCTGCACGCTTGACTTTTCTCAGTTCATGGGCAGTTATTTTGCGCCTTGGGTTTTCCACACGCTTCTTGCGACCTTGTTGACTATTTTGAATGAAACGCTTGATTGTTCGATGATCATGCTTCAGAAGCTTTGCAATTTTAAGAGTGCTGCATCCCTCTGCAAGATATCTCACTATTTTTGACTTTTCTGAGCCTGTCAAGTCCTTCTTTTGACCCATTTTGCCAAAGGAAAGGAAGTTGCCTAATAATTATGCACACCTGATATAGGGTGTTGATGTCATTAGACCACAGCCCTTCTCATTACAGAGATGCACATCACCTAATATGCTTAAAGGGGTTGTCCAGGTTCAGAGCTGAACCCGGACATACCCTTATTTTCACCCCGGCAGCGATTTAGCGCAGGGCAAAGGAGAGCAGCGGAGCATGAACTGCTCCGATGCTCATGTCAGGGGGGCTGCTGGGGTGAAAATGGAGGGCTGTCCAGGTTCAGCTCTGAACCTGGACAACCCCTTTAATTGGTAGTAGGCTTTCGAGCCTATACAGCTTGGAGTAAGACAACATGCATAAAGAGGATGATGTGGTCAAAATACTCATTTGCCTAATAATTCTGCACTCCCTGTATATATATATATATATATATATATATATATGGGAGGTATTGTCTCCCCTAGTGGTAAGCTCAGTGTAAATGCATGCTAATACACTTGTTAGTAGGCATTATGCATAAGGACACATTGCAGTATACAAACAGGTGATATAAGGCATATAAAGTATAATACTTTGCAGAACCCACGAGGGTAGTGGGACGCTGCACATAAAGGCACTTTAAATGTGTTGTTTATAATGTACTAAATACACTGTATTCCTATGTACGCCTTCCACCACAAACAAGAGTATATGGTTGAATATTCCTTTTCTTATCCTCCTCCTCCTCTTTCATCATATCAACATGCTACTCTTTAACACGATTTGGCCAATCATAGTCATCTGGATCTGCATGGCGCAGTGCAAATTGCAGGCATTATTGCAAGAATTCAGACACCAGCCAGCAATTCTACTGAGAGAGACTTTAGTGTTGCCAAACGCCATACATTGCTATCTGGGAAAGGAATTGTTGTTGGATGTACAATAACTCCCATTTTACACTAGAGTAAAAAGATACATTTATTCTGTTTAAAGCTGGCCTGGTTTTCTGATTCCTACATAACCACAGACTGGTTATTGCATGCTCTACACACCCTGCACCCATACGAACATTTAACATCTCAAATTACCATCAAGCAGGAACCCCAGCGACAAGGACTGCACCGAGGGAAGAAATGGTACACCCTCCATTCACTGCACTGGTCCCTGGGAGCAACAACCTTAGGGAAACCACTGTGACACATCCTATAGTCAGAGCCACTACTACTCCCATCCTCCGCTCTGGTTCCTCAAGGGCTAGCTGCAAAGGCTGTGGGCCCTAACAATACAGCTTAATTTAGTTTAGTTTTTTTAATAGCATGTCCTCGTTATGAAAAAAAGTCCCCGGTGGTGTCCTTGTGCATTCTAGCTCCACTACTGCATGTAACAGAATTCACTTGTTGATCTGCAGCAGTAACAGCTAATGGCTGCTATAATAGCTGTAACCACAAGATGGCAGAAATCGTCACAGAAAAATCAGGTATGGTAAACAGAAAATAAATAACAAAGACTTGCTTTAAATACCTTTATTAGGATGCATTCACATGGCGTTTTAGCCCTGCACAGGGCTTTTTATTGGGGGTATACGTCTCAATGTTCCTTTCCAGAATTTTCAACAGACATAATAGCATAGTCTACCATGTAGAAAATGCCAGAAAGGAAAATAAAACTGTTCAAACGGAGTCCAAAGATGAATCCTTTGAACTATGTTTAACCCATTAATACAATTTTTGGGTATTCAGACTTATACATCGACGGAAAGCCCTGTAGAGGGCTAAACACTATGTCAGGGATGGCCAACCTGCGGCTCTCCAGTTGTTGCAAAACTACAACTCCCAGCATGCCCAGGCTGCCTACAGCTATCAGCCTACAGCAGGGCATGGTGGGAATTGTAGTTTTACAACAGCTGGAGAACCACAGGTTGGCCATCCCTGCACTATGTGATTGCAGCCTTAGCATATGAAATATTTTCAGTGGTAGCACGCACATTATTTTCAGCAGTTATTCAATATGAATTTTGCTGCCATACAGAATAAATATCATAGAATTTAAATCTTTAGCTTTTTACTTGTATATTTCTGGGTTCATCCCTGCCCTCTGTTTTGCTTTCAGAATGTCCCTGATTTTACATTACATAAATTCCACAAATGTCTCTACAATATAGGCATATTGGCCAGTGGCTAAAAATGTCATGTTAGTACATTTATAATACACACTTGCTTCACTTTTTCTCAAAGTTGCTTTATGTGGTTGAAAACTGGGAGCTGTGTTATTTTTTTGGTAACAAAATGCCTTGTACAGACAAGAAATTGCACCTGAGAGAAAAAGCATCATCTCAGGCTACCTGGTGAGTCAAAGGAATGAATGAAAAAAATTCTAAATAAAAATGTAATATTAATATTAGGGGGGAAGAAGACGGAGGATCACATGATGACACTGGGATAAAGTGGAGAGCAAGATTTTCCCTGATTGGCTTAGAGGATGCAAGACAGTCTCATTAGCCAATCAGGGAGCAGTAGGCTGAACCAGCAGAAGCGCCATTGTGTGTTCACCTTCCAACCTGGAAGTAGTGTCTTTGCAGCGTGTACCAAAAAACGATTATGGAGTATAAAGAGCCATAAGCAACTATTGTAGTGTGATAGGGACACTATAGGGAAAGAATAGAAAGGTGTCATTGTGTAGATTCTGTCAGCCAGATTTTAGCTACAGAGCTTTTCACATAATCACATCAGTCTCCTCGATCTAGATAAAAAATATACTAGTTTTACCCCCACATCTAAAATAGCTTTTATTCATATGCTAATTACCTTTATAAGGAGCCCAAGGGGCTGTCCATCTGGCCGTTGGAGCCCAGCACTGCCCCGCTGTTAATTATTCACTCCTCTCCTCACAGATATTTTTTTCTAGTGCGCTCATGCGCCCCGGATCCACTCGTCAGGGCCCGCGCGGTGTCCTGGCAGCAGCCTCACCGAAGGAAACACGGATGTGCGCTTCGTTCGTTGAGGCTGCTGCTAGGACACCGCGCAGGTCCGGGCGATTGGATCCAGGGCACATGCGCGAGATTATGGCACACAAAAAAAAAATCAGTGAGGAGAGGAGTGAATAATTAACAGCGGGGCGGTGCTGGGCTCCAAGACAATGGGCGCAGCTGGGCTCCAATGGCCAGAGGGACAGACCCTGGGCTCCTTAGAAAGGTAATTAGGATATGAATAAAAGCAATTTTTAGCCTAAATGACAAGATATGTTGGGTAAAACTAGTATATTTTTATCTAGATCAAGGAGATTGATGTGATGATGTGAAAAGCTCTGTATCTAAAATCTGGCTGACAGAATCCCTTTAAGCTGCTTGCTGCTGTAGCCTATCAGGTCTACTTTACAAAACCGACTCCCTGCAAGAATTTTTTTTACATAAACATAGAGACAGGTTCTTTTGCCTAAACTTCAGATTTCTATAGTCCCAAATAGCATTCAGCTGTAAACACTGAGCAATTGCACTTTTCTCAGTGCATTACATCTTATTAAACGCATTGCATTATAGCAAAAGCATTTTTTGGCAATAACACATTTTTATACAAGTGTTATTGAACGCCTAGTTATATTCGTGTTAGCAGACACATTACTACATAAGACATTTTTAGTACAAAAATGTAATTGTTGAAACAGTATGATATTAAAGATATACACTGCATACATTTCACTGACTGAAGAGACGTCCAACATCCAACTTACACGGGGGGTTCTCTATCTATCAAATAAATCAACTGAACCTTATTTTTGGGGGGTAAAAAAGGGGGGGAAGCCACAGCTTTATTACAAAGATAGGAGGACCTTGTCTACCCATAAATGCCAAGCCGCTGCACTTTCTTCGTCACCTCGTATGCCTGGTCACCGTGGCCACGGAGCATGTCTTTGTGGAAACTTCAGGTGACATCCACTTCTCCATCTTCTTCTTAGACAAGGCCCTCCCTCCGCCACCGGAGCCAGGTGTAAGCCTACATCAAGCTCCGATACCCCCCCAAACAAAATGAAGAGGGCTCTGTCAATGGCATCCTGCAACCCTGAAAGAAATATGTCCAGACCTATGTCGTTAAGGTGCACTCCATCGCGCAGCATTAAGTTACAGTTGTCTCCCTCCAACTGACGGTGGCGAACCACTACCCCACCTTTTGACCTAACGTGTCTAGACACCCGCATATTCAGAAAGCGGTGTGCCCTCTCGATGCCACTGTTGTTCCTCGCTCAGCTCCACAATACATGGGGAACTACCTCGGACCAAACAACTAAATCATTAAATAAGGCCGAGAAACAATCAAAGTCCGACCGCATAACAGAAATCAGCTCCAAAATCCAAACTGCACATAAATCGTTGCCACAGGCGTGGATATCCAGCACCGTGGGTCCACGGGATTCCAAACTAATGGTCACCACTTCCGATAGCACCTGCAGACATTTAAGACCCCCGAACACCTCTTCAGGACACGTCCGCTTGCAAGAAACCCAATTGCAAGCCTCCTGGGCGGTATGATGCCCTTTGCGTGGCCCAGTAAATGTAAGAGTGACCAAGCAACCACACCGCCGGCCTCCTCAAACCTAAAGGAAAAAACAAACAACTATTAACCGGTTAATAAATCAGGCCTTATATATCTGCAAAAAAAAGATTTCCATCTCCCAAATCTCTTAACTTGCACCTCCGCCATACCCGCCGCATCTGCGACTGTACAGGTGAAACTCGAAAAATTAGAATATCGTGCAAAGTTCATTTATTTCAGTAATCCAACTTAAAAGGTGAGCCTAACATATGAGATAGACTCATTACATGCAAAGCGAGATATTTCAAGCCTTTATTTGTTATTATTTGGATGATTATGGCTTCCAGCTTATGAAACCCCAAAGTCACAATTTTGAGGTACCCTTTGCTCAGGGGATATGGATTAATTAGCTGACTAAAGTGTGACACTTTGCGCCTAGAATATTGAACTTTTTCACAAAATTCTAATTTTAAGTTGCATTAATGCAATTCCTTTTAATTAGCATTACTGAAATAAATGGACTTTTGCATGACTTTAGCTGCCCCGAGGCGAAACAAATGTGTACCAAATTCTGACGGGGACAAACCTGACTTAGCAATACAGTGTTTGAAGATCGTTGTAAATTGATATTTGCAACAGTCGACATGAACTAAGAAACTATGGGCCCTTGGACAGACGTCGGAAAGAGAACGAACCACATGCACTTGCGAAAATACGCCATCAATACCAGAGATAGACTTGCCCATAAAAATCTGTTTTCGAACGGCGAATGGGTACCTTTACTGCATCCGGAAAAAAGCACATGTCCTCCGCCAGTAGCGGAGACTCGGTGGTACGTGACAGGGCAACTAATTCTCCGAGATGCAGTGCGCAAAAGAAACATAGCACAAAAGCACATGAAAACAGCCACGATTCAAATTTGGAAGAACAAACAAAAGGAAGGACATCACAAAGTCTCCGTAGTAAAGCAAATGATACGGGTCGCCATTTGTCAACTGGACAAGATTCCTTCCTCCACCCTTTTATAATCAAAGAAATGGCAAAATCTTTAGTGATGTCATGGATACCAAATAGACAAAATGCGAAGGAGACGCCCGATAGCCGTTTTTGAACCACGCCCAATGAACACCCCTTATCACGAAGATGATACAAATTTAAATGTGTGACCCTATGGCAATAGTCAGATGTAAGCAATGCGTCTGCCTCAGCCAATGCCAACCATTCAAACCATTCCTTACCATGACTGGACCAGGTGGAAGGAGCCACTGCATTCTGAATCAGCGGCCTTAACCTGTCTGCGGAAAGTCTCATAGAAAATGAGGCCATGGGAAGCCCACAGGGGTCCGCAGTTGGATGCAGCGTCCTGAAACGATGAAACTACAAATGAGAAAGAGCATCAGCCATTACATTACACTTACCCAGCACATGACACGCCTTGAAAACCACGTTATGGCATAAACACGTTAGAACAAGCTGACGATGAGAGGTTAAACTATTGATCGCTATAACTGCCCCTTCATTGTCCAACCAAAACTGAATACGCTTGTTCCTAATCTGAGGACCCCATACTTCCACCGCCACCACAATCGGGAAGAGTTACAAAAAGGTAATTTTTTTTGTCAAACCGCAATCCGACTAATCTGAAGGCCAAGGCTCTGCTGACCAGCGATCTCCAAATATCGAAGCGTAGCCCAAAGAACCCACCGCATCAGTAAAAAGGTGAAGTGTGTCGCTGTTGATTTACGGTTCTGGAAAACACGAAACACCATCGTAGGAATGCAGTAACCGCAACCAAACTCGAAGGTCATCCTTCAAAGGTTTCGGTAATTGGATAAAATGGTGTGGCTGCCAAATGCCCGCCATTGCCAGCGCCGTGAAAAACCCGCCCAACAGGAAAAACACGGCATGCAAAGGCTAACTGACCTAGGAGAGACTGCAATTCTCTAAGCGTAATCTTTTGTGCGTCAAGACAGTTATTGACGTCAACACGCAAGCGCAACAGCTTATCCTGTGGCAAAATAAGCAAGACCCTCTCTTTGTCAATTTGGATACCTAGAAAGGAAAGACAACGCATGCGACCTTCAGTCTTTTCCTCGGCTAACAGAACTTTGAACTGCGCTGCGAAAAAAACGAAAAGTCACCAGCATTGACCTCAGACCAGCTTGGACCGATAAAAAGGAAGTCGTCTAGATAATGCGCGACCAAAATGTTACCAGTCTCGACTTTTACTACCCACTCTAAAATACAACTAAGCATCTCGAATTACTTACAAGAAATGGAGCAACCCATTGGAAGGCACAAGTCAAAGTAGAAGAAACCATAAAACTGACAACCAAGCAGATGGAAGCAATCCGGGTGGATCAGCAGAAGCCGGAAGTCTGATTCTATGTCTATTTTTGCCAAGAGGGCCCCCGAGCCAGCTTTCACAATTAGGCGTAAAGCTGCATCAAAAGAGATATAGGAGACACCCGACTCTTCCTTTGGGATCGCATCATTGACGGAATCCCCTTCCGGAAATGATAAATGGTATATTAAACTAAATTTTCCAGACTCTTTTTTGGGCACCACATCAATAGGGGGACACCCGTAAATTGTGAAATGGGGGTTCCTCGAAAGGACCAGCCATACGACCCAAGCAACCTCCTTGTCTACTTTCACCTGCGCCTCCCCAGGGTGCTCCAAAACTGACTTCAGATTACCTGTGAACACAACCGAGAGATGGGGTACATGAGGAATCCAGAAACCGGACTCAAAATCTTCAAGGAGCCTGACGGCCTCCTGTCGCCTGGGATACTACTAGAGCCACTGGAGCATCCTTTGCACATTCACTGGGGTCCTCCGCTCTGTTAGGAACTGCCCTGGCCGTGAAAGTGTTTTTTTTTTTTAAGCACCTGAGGACCGAATGGGACCCACCGCCAAGGGAGCACTCATGCCGGCTCTTGCATGATGCAAAGAAGCGACAGTGACCTTCGTGAAAGAGCCAACAAGCTCCAGGCCAGCGACCTCCTGCTATGGGGCCATAGGAATCCGCAGCGGGAGGTGTCTGAAAGGACGAGGAAGGGCGGGATGACATAATTAATTGGATCCAGACATCCGTGGATTCTGACGCCCAACCAACCTCAGGTCTCAATGCCAGACGGCGTCTGAACTCCTTGTCATAACACCTCCACGCCATACCACCATGTAACTTGTGGGCCAAATAAATTGAGTCAACATAAGTGAACAGTTCCCACGCTTTGTCTGGGTGACACTGACTATATAAACCAGCCAATATAGAAAAAGCCTGTAACCAGTCTTGGCGACCTTGGGCTTCCTATCATCAGATTTCTCTACATGTTTTTCTTTATCGAAAGTCAATTGATCGACTGCCAACAAGGACCAAATATCCACGTACTAAGAGTTAGCTATTTTTTCTTTAACCTCCTGAGTGACCTGACCACCTAACGGGAACCGGAGGGGAAGCAGCACAGGAGCGTCAAGAGCCATAACCACAGGCGCGGACCTAGCCACCTGTGAAGGGCTGTGAGAACGCCTCCCGCAACTTCATCTCCGTCTGCGACTATCCCCCCTGGAAGAACGGCCACGATATTCCACACTGGAATGCGAGGAAACCAATCTCTGTGCCTCCTGGAGCAACGGGAACTGCAGTGTCTGCGAACAAGACACGACCGCCCACCGTGGTCCGACCTCTGGCTGTGAGAACTACGGACTGCGCTCCGGCTGCGAGATACGCTACTGACCAAGTCAGATGATGATACATAGCGACGCACGCCCCAACGACTTCGGCCACTGTCATTAAGAGCCGAGAGCTCCCTCTGGTGGCCAACAGGAGTAACCGCAGCCCCAGACTCAGAACGAGCAGGAACTGCAACAGGAGCCGGTAAGTCACCCTGTGGGGCCATTGCGGGGGGTTAGAACCAGCAGGTGGAGGGGGCACTGGCTGGCGTCCAAACCATCTGGCCCGCCTGCCTGGTGGGTTATTATCAGGCTGAACGGCCCCAGGAGGAAACACAGGCTGTGCAACCTGCAACACAGCCTGGGCTGTCTCAGCTAAGCTGACTGTTGGGGGATATGTAACCGTGGCTGGGCAGTGTCGGGAGGCAGGTGTGCAGCAGGCAGGTGCACTGGACGGGGCACATCTTCCTCCATCGCAGGAGCATTACGACCGGTGTATAAATCGACGATCCTAATAAATGACCCCCCATAGTTTAAAAACATCTTGTCACAAAAAACATTGCACTATTATATTCTTGTTAGACACATCGATCACTTGATAAAGTGCATCAAGTAGAAAACATCCCACTAGCTCTCCACCAACTCCAATTGGGCAAGGTGGTCAGCGACAGTGACAGGAATATCATGGCTGTGCTACATTTGGGGAAAATAACACATGCTCCCTTCATGGCAGTCATGCAACACATTTTGAAAAAGTACACTGACTTGCAGATGGTGTTAGCAATGTCCAGGAGACAGTTCTTGCATTTCAGCCATTCTCATGTGGCAAGGAACACCCTCCTGGACTTGCAGCAACAGAATGGTATGCAACGTGGAGTTTCCTCCACGACATTAGAAATCATTGAAATTCCACCTTGCATATGCTAGAGCGTCTGTACGAGTAGAGTAAAGTAGTGAATGATTTTGTCATGCACCAGACCACCTCATCAGAAGGAGCATGTGTTGTTTTGAGGTCAGACAGTAGCAGCTCATCAGAGATGCCTGTCGCATACTCAGATCCCTCGAAGACTCGAAGAGGCCACCGGATTTGTCAGTAGGTACAACTGCAGCATCAACAATGTCATCCTCCTGATTTTGTATCTTAGAACAGATTCTCACGCTAATGCAACAAGGGAAGGCAGGAGAACAATGGCTTATGCATTTTGCTGGCCACCATATACAGGTCCTTCTAAAAAAATTAGCATATTGTGATAAAGTTCATTATTTTCTGTAATGTACTGATAAACATTAGACTTTCATATATTTTAGATTCATTACACACCAACTGAAGTAGTTCAAGCCTTTTATTGTTTTAATATTGATGATTTTGGCATACAGCTCGTGAAAACCCAAAATTCCTATCTAAAAAAATTAGCATATCATGAAAAGGTTCTCTAAACGAGCTATTAACCTAATCATCTGAATCAACTAATTAACTCTAAACACCTGAAAAAGATTCCTGAGGCTTTTAAAAACTCCCAGCCTGGTTCATTACTCAAAACCGCAATCATGGGTAAGACTGCCGACCTGACTGCTGTCCAGAAGGCCATCATTGACACCCTCAAGCAAGAGGGTAAGACGCAGAAAGAAATTTCTGAACAAATAGGCTGTTCCCAGAGTGCTGTATCAAGGCACCTCAGTGGGAAGTCTGTGGGAAGGAAAAAGTGTGGCAGAAAACGCTGCACAACGAGAAGAGGTGACCAGACCCTGAGGAAGATTGTGGAGAAGGACCGATTCCAGACCTTGGGGGACCTGCGGAAGCAGTGGACTGAGTCTGGAGTAGAAACATCCAGAGCCACCGTGTACAGGCGTGTGTAGGAAATGGGCTACAGGTGCCGCATTCCCCAGGTCAAGCCACTTTTGAACCAGAAACAGCGGCAGAAGCGCCTGACCTGGGCTACAGAGAAGCAGCACTGGACTGTTGCATGTCATTCGGAAATCAAGGTGCCAGAGTCTGGAGGAAGACTGGGGAGAGGGAAATGCCAAAATGCCTGAAGTCCAGTGTCAAGTACCCACAGTCAGTGATGGTCTGGGGTGCCATGTCAGCTGCTGGTGTTGGTCCACTGTGTTTTATCAAGTGCAGGGTCAATGCAGCTAGCTATCAGGAGATTTTGGAGCACTTCATGCTTCCATCTGCTGAAAAGCTTTATGGAGATGAAGATTTCATTTTTCAGCACGACCTGGCACCTGCTCACAGTGCCAAAACCACTGGTAAATGGTTTACTGACCATGGTATTACTGTGCTCAATTGGCCTGCCAACTCTCCTGACCTGAACCCCATAGAGAATCTGTGGGATATTGGGAAGAGAAAGTTGAGAGACACAAGACCCAACACTCTGGATGAGCTTAAGGCCACTATCGAAGCATCCTGGGCCTCCATAACACCTCAGCAGTGCCACAGGCTGATTGCCTCCATGCCACGCCGCATTGAAGCAGTCATTTCTGCAAAAGGATTCCCGACCAAGTATTGAGTGCATAACTGAACATAATTATTTGAAGGTTGACTTTTTTTGTATTAAAAACACTTTTCTTTTATTGGTCGGATGAAATATGCTAATTTTTTTAGATAGGAAATTTGGGTTTTCATGAGCTGTATGCCAAAATCATCAATATTAAAACAATAAAAGGCTTGAACTACTTCAGTTGATGTGTAATGAATCTAAAATATATGAAAGTCTAATGTTTATCAGTACATTACAGAAAATAATGAACTTTATCACAATATGCTAATTTTTTGAGAAGGACCTGTAGCTATTGGGGACCCACAAAGTCCTGTGGAGGAGAAGGATGAGGAGCTACCACTTCAGGAAGAGGAGTCGTTGTGGAGCAAAAGCAGGAGGCTGATGATGAGACGACACCCAGTCATCTCAGTGGTAGGCAGAGCTGGAAAGAACTAGGCTGGCCGGAATGGCAAGCTGTATGATTGCTTGTTTAAGTAATGACAGTAGTATCCTTACCATCAAGCAGTCTGATGATTACTGGATAACCATGCTTTCAGATCTTCATTATCAAAGCAAAATGGGGGAATGTTTTCATGTTGTCAAAAGGGAATCCAAATTACTTTATTACCAGGAAACACTGTGTATGCAGTTTGCTGCAGCTTTTTGCAAGCAGCCACCGATATATCAGGCCCCTCTCCACCCTCCGTAGATTCACTCACCACACAGTTTTCACTACCATAAGCAGCAGAAGTCATAGCAGTAGCTGGTTCAGTATTATCAACATGATGGAGAATTTTTTTTGATGTGCCAAGCCAGGTTGATGCAAATCAGCAAACAGAGATGTGGCGAAAATAACCTCGCCACTGGGTTTTGGAGGGGCCTGTTTGCCAGCCTCTTGCCTCAGGACTATGGCCCATATACTAACTTTGAAGGAGAAGACAGATTGGCCGTACAGCCTAAATCTGTGGAACTGTTTTGGGCAGGAAAGCCATGCTTGCAGTCGGCCAAATGTGACTTCCATGGAATTCGGGGACCCCTGCTCGGATATGGATGATTTTTGGATATGTTGTTCACCCAGATCAGAGATATCCATGGATGTATAAATTATGGGGATATGGAGGGTTTTGAGGTGGTCTCTGTGTTTTGGGGGAAAATGTGTGTTTTATGCCTGTGAGTGATTAAGTTAGCCCGTTATGTTTGGTAGTTGTATCACAGGCAGAGCCCATTATGTTTTGGTAATTGTATTTTGTTGATTGCGTCACAGGCAATGCCAGTGTGTTTGTTAATTGTGTCACAGGCAATGCCATTGTGTTTGCTGAATGTATAGTTTTTGTGTTTAAACTGTAAAACTGTAAGGATTGGCTGCTATGTTATGTCCTCAGTTCCCAACCAGGTCCACGGAGGTGCTACCCAGGTTGGAGAATGTGTATATAAGTCAATGCTTGTGTGTTCAATAGAGAGTTCCTGTTTTACCCTTCATCATGTTGAGGCTGGTGTTTGGGTAACTGATCGACAATGGGGAATGCTATACGCTATATACTCCCCTGGCTATAACTCCTAGCTCTTGTAAGAGCTGTTCCTGTTCCTTGTTCCTGTGGTCGTATCGTTGTCGAGTGGAGTGCTTGGAGTCCTCGGGAAGCGCTAGGAGCATCCATCAACGGAGGTATCCAGTCGGGGTGCCAGGAGATCCGTTCCAGGAGACATACCGCCTTAACACCCATGCTCAGTCCTACCTGGACTGTGGCATTTCTGTGGCGCATACCATGTTCCCTGACCCCATGAACTTCTGGGCAGGCACACTTGAAGAGTGGCCTGAACCAGCCTAGTATGCTCTCTCCGTTCTCTATTGTCCAGTCTCCAATGTTATCTCAGAAAGGGTTTTTAGCGGTGAATGGGGCATTGTGACATCCAAACAGACGAAATTGTCCCCCACCAGTGTACAAAACATCACTTTTGTCAAAATGAACAAGGCATGGATCCGGCAGGATTTTCAAATTCTGCTAGCTGTGGCCAATGAATAGATTTGTCGCTGCCCCATCATGCCACTGCCGCTGTCTGCCTGCCTACCATCATATTCCTTACCTTATGGCTGCTGCTGCCACCACTGCCACAGCTACTACTCCCTGCTGCTAATCCAGCATCTGCCACTTCCATTACTGCTACACAGCTTCCATTACTAGTACTATGCCTAAACACTCACATCTACTCTCTTATTTTTTCCAAGCTGCGCTGTTCCTGCTGCCACTACAATTGCAGCAAGATGCCACTATTACCCTATCCTTTCTACATCCACACTATACTGCTGCTGCTCCCAATTAAAAGGGAGAATTTTTTTTCCAGGCTTTAGAACACTGTTTCTTCTGACAATTAACACTTGTACGTTTATAAATGCAGGCAAGCATTCTGGCACAATTAATGCATAATTTTTGGGCACTTGTGCAGTACAATTCTACTCTTTGTGCATGACTATAAACATGGGCAGGGATCTGCCCCCGTTGAGGCATAATTTTTGGATGCTTAGTCCCAACAAGCCACTGTTTCTTGCCATAACACCATGTGTGTTTAAACACCACCTCACCTTGATAAAGGACAATTTTGGAAGCTTTCTAATATGATTAGATGGTGGTACTTCTGATGGTGCAGTGATAAGCTCAGATTTATCATAAGCTCGTCAGAATAATTGAGTGAAACATTTGCTAATCTCTAGACAGATTTACTATTGCGACAATTTAAAAAGTCGCAAAAAAGTTGCAAAAAAATGCGCAAAAGCACTCCAGGGTGGACCATTCTTATCTTATGCGACTTTTTCGTAAAGACGTGCGACTTTTAAAATGCCGCTTATTGACGGATAAACTGCTACTGTCAAACCACATTTATCACAGTCTTAAAGGGCCAATCATAAATCTGACTCAGCTAAAACTGACTTTAGCCATATGTGAAAGTGGAGTGAGTTGTCAGAGTAATGATAAATCTGGCCCACTGTTTCTTTATTCATAGCTGTTGTATGGATTTGCTCTGGTAGGCAGGGTAAGCAGACGCAATACAGTGGCAAGACCATGGTTGAAAAACAAAAGTCCAGTGTTTATTCACACAGAAAAGAAAAAACAATGCTTTACAGTCCAGTGTTAATTCACACAGCAAGAGTCCCCAGAACAACATAAATCACCTGGCAGACCACAGCAGGCTTTAGGGCGCCTGACTCCCACGTCTCTCATGCGGCTCTCAGCCGTACAGTATGGCGGATCTCCTCAGCTCCCCCCCAAAAAAGAGCTTCCACAGCTCCACTATCACTTGGAGGATCATACCACACCCAGCTTAGCTGCTGGCTGGGTTTTTAAACCCAGCTCAAAACCTGGCCTGGATATGGGGAACAGCCACCCTCCCTGCTCTTTGGCTGCTCCCAATAAGAACCGGCCCGGATCGGCTTTACAGCCACACTAAGTAAAATAGTGTCAGGGAGCACCAGCTGCCGCTGACACACAAAATTACCGGTTCCTATCTTTACCGAGACCAGGAACCTCGGTGACACGTACCTTCCGTCAACGACGGACCCTTGCGCCTCCCTACACTATATATGTCAGTGTCAGTCTGGTATTATTTGCTATTAGTGTCAGTCTCTTCAAGAGCTTAAAAAGTGGGAGGGTAGTGCAAAAATCAGTCTTCACACTGGGCGACTGCACTGAGAGTACAAGCCTTACCTACTGTTGTGGAAATTTTATTATGCGGACATTTTATCTTAGGATGTGTGTGTGTTTTATAGATTGTCATCATGTCTCTCAGTGGTAATGGTAGATTATTGTATACATGTGTTTGTATGGGGTGTGTCTGCACAGCCACATTGGCTGCCCCTCCCTGTCCTTTGATATGTCATCACTTCCTGTATCCTTGTCTTGGGCCAGCCCCTTTTACACCTTTTGTTTTAGTCAATAAAAGACGGATACTGGGCAAGGAGGAGGGGGGAGTTGCTCAGAATTGAATGAAGATGGTAGCATTTGTGTGGTTCTCTGGCTGCGGCTGAGGGAAGATGGAGTTGCCTTTTCCTTACAATAACTATGATGCGGGCTGATTACAACTATTAATATTTTTACCACAACAGATGGCGAGCTCAGAAAGGAAAAAAAATTTTTTCCCTGTTATCAGCAGAACTTGAAGGAGACACAATTTAATTTTCAAAAAGCAAAAAAGGCCGGCATAAGGTAATATCCTTTTCTTTACTCTAATTTTTGAGAAAGTTTTGCTCTTTGTGAACTGAAATCTGTGTCCTCCAATCTGCTGGTATCAGAGGAAAGAAAAATCTGTTCAAGCAACCTATGTGGTTGTTGTCTGCCGCATCAGAGGGTGTAGGGATAAGGTAAGTGTTTTTCCATTGTGTTGATTGTACAGAGATTATATGATGAGCAGTACAGGGAATTGTGTTTTTTGTAACTTTTAACTTTTTATGTTACTGTGATTTTGTAAGAGGCGATTTTATAGAGGCAGCAATTGGTTTTAGTGTCTGTACATTAGAGACAGCGTTCCGTTCAGAGTGGTTTTTGTATTGTTAGCCTGTAAATCACCCATAGAGTGGAGGTTTTGCTCTGGTTTAAACATAGGGAAATATAAAAACTGTTTTTATTGCTGGATATTGTAGACACTATCTTGATTTCCTTTGTGTGACCATGCTTGTAGGCCATCTTGACCATGCTTGTAGGCCATCTTGACCATGCTTGTAGGCCATCTTTACCATGCTTGTCGGCCATCTTAATTAGTTTGCTATGGGAAGCGATTTGATTATTTTTGCCTGAAATGTTAGTTTTGTTGAATAGTTATCTTGTCTTTTTGTAACCTTTCTATGTACAGTTTGATTTAGTTTTAATAAGTTTTGTGCTGATATCGGTTTAGTGTTCATTTATGGTATAGCTCAGTGACCAGTCTGATACAGGAACCATTGTGTGAGCATTAGTGGCAGTTTAGTGGTGAAATCGTCCTATAGTTGATGATTCTGCTTAATGTTTGTGTATCTGTGGCTGTTACACTGAATTGTAGACCTGTTTGGCATAATTAATGTGGGTATTACAGTGTAGAAAGGAGGTACTTGTAGTTCTGTGCCAAAAGTATTGGGACAACTAGTACTAGTGTTTTGTTTTTTGTAGCAACCATTGTGGTGTTTGTTTTCTGGTGCAATGGAAAGTAGAATGAAGGTTTATCTGGAAGCCTGATGCATGCACAGGGTGCTGTAAGGGAATTGCCAGAGTTATTGAAACAACCCTTGGAGAGTAATGTGTCTGGGATTAAAGGCAATGTATGGTCACGATATTGTAATGTTGCTAATGGCAACAGACACAGGTATGTTGAGTACCCCAGAACCACACCTAGCGGCGAGGTGGGGTAATGGTCCCAGACATGGTTCTTTGCAAAGGCAGAGAACCCAGGGACAATCAAGGTCATTTATCAGTGAAGCAGATTTTAAATCACAATATGAACGGTTAAAATGTGAAAATGTGAAGCTCAGAGAGGAAAGAGATCGGTTCTTGGAATTCAGTAGAGTTTCTAATTTTTGTGTGCCAAAGAAGGGTACATTAAGGGCTTTGGAAACTATTTTAACTTTTAAGACCTAATTTGAATAGAATCCCTCCTCCTAGGAAAAACCGGTTTTGGGACCTTGTGATGTTAAATCCTGCTTCTCTGGTCAAATGAATCTGAAGCTGTTTGGGGCTGGGCAAATTAACATTTCAATTACTGGGTGGGTAGAGTTTCTCTTGTACGGTTCCAGGGGAACCCTCCAGGACATTGATTTGTTAATTCAGTCCTATACAATTGTATGTGTTCCTAAGGGTTTAGTTTTTGCATGAGTTTTGGGTTTTAAGGTAAAATTATTTTTTTACTGAAGCTCAATGTAGATAATCAAGTGTTTTGTTCCTTTTTATTTTTCAGTTATATTTGTCTATTTTTGTGTGGGTATTTCTTTGATTAATTTATATTTACATTTTTCTTCTTTTACTCATTTTTATAGGTTTTTATTGCATATTTGCTGCTTTTCTCTCTCCCTCTCTTTTCTCTGTAGATTTGGTTAGGAGTACTGGGGGTCTCATGATATTGTGTGGGAACTACTGTGAATTCAAGGGTTGCTGCTGAGCGAGAGGTTTTTGATCAGTCACTGCAAAAAGGGCTTTGTGTGCTGTTCAGCTTGACTATATAGAATCATATCGGCAAAGGAAAGTGAGTTGATGAGCATTTTTTTAAGGAGACAAGGTGATGTATATCACCTGGGCATACCAATACCTATGTGAGTAACCCCATTCCCCACAGGAGTACTGTGTGTTTGTTTCCTGTGCACCCCTCGTCCCCACAGAAGGCACTGTGTGTTCTCTGTGCACCCCCCTTTTTCACTCCAGGTCAATTGGAAGCCCTATCCTGTGGTCAGGTCACTATTCAGAGCCAAAACCGAGGCTGGTATATCTCATTAGGAGACTCAGAGGGCCGCCGTGTGTCGGCGAGAGCCCTTTTCCTCACACTGATTACTCCTTTTCCTGAGGTCTATCTAGGGTGAACGGAGTCCGTGTGTCGGTGCCAGAAACCCTAGGGCAACTCAGAGGCGAACGAAGAGGAGTAGCAGCCGTCCAGGCGTTTGTCGCAGGACACTGAAGGTGGACGCACCTACTTTTAGAAAATTCCGTGCGTAGGTCGCAGGAAAATTTATGCTCGAGCATGGGTTTAGGGAAAATTAGGGATCAGAAGGGTACCACTTCTGACTACTATAGGACAGCCAAGCAGTACATGAAATCCATCTATAGAGGAGGAGTTGTTAAGCCTCCTCAAAGATTGGCACCAAGGGACTGTAGGTTCAGAGTGGATCATCCCCAAAGAAGGGACCTTTGAGGTCTGGATTGGGAAAAAGTTTGTCCGTAAATTCCCCACTAGACTCCAAAGCCATAGTTCCCTCCAGAAAGCAGAACTGTGGCTGCACGAATCCATCGATCTCCAGCAACAGGACATTCAAAAGTCCCAGACAGTGCGAACTAACACTGTCATGTACTCCCATCCCGCTAGGACTGCAGAGTCCAAGAGAAGCGCTTTTCTTTTTCTCTTTCTCTATCTCTCTCTCTCTCTCTCATCCCTCCGTCATCTCTCCATCTAACCTTGAGACGATGCACCATGCTAATCCAGCTTCTCTTCGTCCTGGTTTTAAGGCCGATGAGAAGGGGGGAAAGTGGTGCAGAAATCAATGATCTTCAAACTTTCTAACCTCTCAAATGTCAATCAATCACAACTGCCTTTTCTTTGCTGGTACTTGGGTCAGATTTTTGCAAAGTAGGTAAAAATCACGGCCGATCCATGGCCTGAATGTTCCGCTGTAACCCTTTTATTCCATCAGGTATCCCTCCAAGCAGCCCCACGGGTTATCACCCGATGTCCACCATCGGGTTCGGGAATTGCTCCCGGACCCAGACTCAATAACCAGTGTTCATTCTAGCCAACCAGGTGATTGGGTCATGCTAAAGAAACATCCGAGGACGGGACTAGAGCCGAGATATCTTGGGCCATTCCAGGTGATGCTGATGACGCCAACCTCTCTGAAGTTCGGGGGACGAGACAACTGGATCCACACCGGTCACTGCAAGAAGCTGCTCAACTAAGTCAAAGAATGCAGAGTATCACTTTTGTTTGTTTGTTACAAGGAGGCATTTGTTGATAGACAATATTAATATTAGCTCTGGCTCCTGCTCCTCGCTTGTTAATCCTGTATGGGTGTCCGGGCAGCTAGGCGACCCGTAGATTTGGGATCCTCCAGTTGTGAGGAAGGTATAGGGTTATGCCAGGCTAGCAGACACCATTGACAAGGGTCAGGCCCATACTGACAGGAGCAGGGCAGGGGCGGAGCTATGACTAGTGAGAGTCAGAATCCTTTTTAAAGCCTTGGGAGGTCTTGGGGCTCACTGGTTTTCCATTGGATCCGGGCGAAAGGAAATAGGACATATACTTATGTTTTTTGTCTCCATTCCTTCTATACACCGGAGTGAGATGTTCCTGATGTCTAATCGACTGATATACCGAAGCCCGAACAGACAAGACGCCCTGAAGACCAAACCATGGACCAGATGCAGAGGATTCCAAACCAGCCGGCGACCAACGCGAAACGCCACCTCCTAAGTCACCTCCCGAAGAAAAGAAGCTACGTGTCAAGATTGACTTTCTGTTTTCCATCATCTGTTTTGTTTTATGGATTCAGGACTTTTCGTAGACAAGACTGTTTTTTTTTGCAAAGAAGAAGATCAAGATTCGTCAAGGGACACTGGGGAGCATATGACAAAGAGGAGGGACTGTTGTGGAAATTTTATTATGCGGACATTTTATCTTAGGATGTGTGTGTGTTTTATAGATTGTCATCATGTCTCTCAGTGGTAATGGTAGATTATTGTATACATGTGTTTGTATGGGGTGTGTCTGCACAGCCACATTGGCTGCCCCTCCCTGTCCTTTGATATGTCATCACTTCCTGTATCCTTGTCTTGGGCCAGCCCCTTTTACACCTTTTGTTTTAGTCAATAAAAGACGGATACTGGGCAAGGAGGAGGGAGGAGTTGCTCAGAATTGAATGAAGATGGTAGCATTTGTGTGGTTCTCTGGCTGCGGCTGAGGGAAGATGGAGTTGCCTTTTCCTTACAATAACTATGATGCGGGCTGATTACAACTATTAATATTTTTACCACAACACTACCCAGCCCATCCCTGCTTAGAAACCAGTTTTATATATAAAGCAAGGTATAGCAGGGTCCGATATATTGCAGCAGGTAATTTTTTTGTAAGCAGGAAAAATGGACAAGTATAAGGATCTGAGCAACTTGTGCAAGGGCCAAATTGTGATTACTAGACAACTGTGTCAGAGCATCTTGAGATTAACAGGTCTTTGGGGGTCTTCCTGATATACAGTGGCTAGTACCTACCAAACGTGGTTCAAGGAAGAACAACTGGTAAACCAGCCCAGAGTTACATGCCTTGGATGATCAATGATGCACCTGGGAAATAAAGGCTTGACTGTCTGGTGCGATCTTACATAAGAGCTACTGTAGCACAAAATGCTGAATATATTATTTCCAGCTATGATAAAAAAGGGTCAGAACACAGTGTCTTACAGCTGCAGACCGGTTAGGGTGCCCTTCACCCCTGATTTGCTAAAGCAAAGATACACACAGTGGTGGAACATAGGCTATTAACCCTCTAAAACACATGAGAAAATGCACCCGGATATTTATAATATACATAATAAGGCTAGAATTTTTGACCAGCAGATGAAGCTAATGATTGTCAGTACAATCATCTGATCTTCAGTGGAGGAGACCTCTGATATTACATGCACTGACCTCCTCCACAGTATGGGGATTGCTAATGTCATTGCTCGCCCCCATACAAAATCATTATTTGCCTGCAGCAGACCATGATTAGACAGTATGATCTGCTGCTGGCAAGCAATGATTTTTCAGCCTGCTCAAAAATTGATCTGCAGGCAGCATGTTGTAGAGCAGGAGGTGGTGTGCACAATCATATATAGTTTTGTGCAAAAAGATTTTTTCATTTCTAACCACGCTCATTCTGGGCTTTGAAGTAGAAGAGACAGTCCTATCAGTGATTGACAGCTATTTTTGTATACACAGTCATAGAGGCAAGGCTGTCAATCATTGATAGGACCACCTACTGGACTCCAAAGCTTAAAATGGGCAAGTTCCTAAATGAATAAAATACAGGTTATACTGAATCTTTTCCCATAAAATTATTTTTTAATCTGCTCTGCTCCTCATGCTCTATAACATGCTGCCTTCAGCTCAGATGCCATGTTCAACGTGACGGGTTCCCTTTAAGCAGGTAGTTTTAACGTTATGCTGATCAGTATATATTGTAGCCATATCATAGTATCCCTTGAAGAAGATTCAGAAAAGTAGAAATGACTCAAGTTATTGAGAGAAAAAACTATTAAATGGGGTTTTCTGGGGATTCTGTGTTCTCTATATCAGCTTGGCGATGGTCCAACTCACAGCAACCCATGCCGATCATCTGCAGGACCTGGGGTGCCGCAACCAGGTACCCTGTGCAGTGGCCGTGCCTGGTTATTGCAGTGCTGCTGCCATTCTCTTGACAATTAACAATATTAAAGACTTGGAAACCCCTTTAAGATCTGCAAGAGGTAAAACTGGACTCATGTTGGCTCATTGTGTGTATTGTACCTGCACCAAGCAGTACTTGTCAGAGTAGGCTTCACCTTGCTGCATCAGCTGTTACAGGACTCAGCACATGCCATGCTGTAGCTGTGTGCGAGTGCTGACGGCTGGCATGGTCTCAGCAACTGCTGGTATAGTAATATATGTGACAGAGCAGCTGGTGCCCCTTTCTTGACAGTCTTGCTAGAGGGGAGGTGACAGATGACAGATACATAAGCTGAAACACTGATCTCTATCCTAGAGGGAAAATCTCACATACTTTCCTCAGTCTCCTTCCATTCCGCTGACCTTCGTTTTTCACATTTTCCTTTTTTCTCTTTCCTGTCTCCCCCTTCCCTCTCTCTCTTTCTCTCGTACTTTCTCCCTCTATTATTATTCTCACTTTGCCGTGTGGGGGCGAAAATGACCTGAAATTAACATAATTACAGAAGACACCCAGAGAGAGCCTGAAAGAGAGAGTGGGAGTGAGCGGGGAAGTGGCAGATATAGAGCGGTGGGGCACGGACACGATTGTATTTACTATACATGAGCTATGAGAAATAATGACGGTTTTATACTAACATTTGTGTTAAAGACAATGGCATTCTAATATCACGGTGGCTCATCAGGCAGCACAGGTGCCTTGTAATGCTGGAGTCCTGGATTTGAAACCAACCAAGAACAACATCTGCATGGAGGTTGTATTTTCCACCATGTTTGCTTGTGTTTCCTCCAGGTACTCCAGTATACTCCCACACTCCATAGGCATACTTTGGAGGGTGTGTGAGTGACACCAATCTCTGTACATTGCTGCAGAATATGTAAGCGCTACATAAATACTACGTGTCCCTATGTATGGTGTGAAGACAGACAATCTGGATTTTATTTAGACTGTTGATATTATTTACATATTCTTCAGGCTTTGAACTGTATTTCATGCGTTTGTCCTGTTACAGGTCCTGCACAGAAGACCTCTAAGTCCTCTTTTACACGAATTATATGGATTGTGTCAGGATGCATTCAGGGTGCGATCATTGAAACTCACACCATTTCACAAGCAAGTTCAGTGTGTGTTTCAGTTTTTTTCTGCGCGGATGTAATCAGTTTTGATGCATTTTTCACTGAAGATATATATAATTTATATATGTACTGTATGTGTGTATATACTGTATATATATATATATATATTTATATATATGACATAGTGGGAATAACTGAGACATGGCTGGATGATAGCTATGACTGGTTACAGGGTTACAGTCTGTTTACAAAGGATCGCCAAAACCGGAGAGGGGGAGGGGTCTGCCTTTATGTAAAGTCTTGTCTAAAGCCCACAGTCCGGGAATATATAAGTAAGGGACATGAATATGTGGAGTCACTGTGGGTAGAGATACATGGAGCTAAAAACAATAATAAATTACTAATAGGAGTTTACTATAAACCACCTAATATACCAGAGGCCACAGAAAATCTACTACTAAATGAGATTGACAAGGCGGCAAATCATGAGGTGGTTATTATGGGGGACTTCAACTACCCAGATATAGAGTGGGAAACTGAAACTTGTATATCTCATAAGGGAAACAGGTTCTTGGCAATAACCAAAGACAATTACCTCTCCCAACTGGTTCAGGACCCGACTAGAGGGACGGCCATACTGGACTTATTATTAACCAATAGGCCTGACAGAACAACAGACGTGCAGGTTGGGGGACACCTGGGAAATAGTGACCATAAAGTAATAACCTTCCAATTATCATTCAAAAGAGCGTTTCTACAGGGAGGAACAAAAATACCAAACTTCAAAAAAGCTAAATTTAGCCATAGAGAGGCCATAGGCCTAACTAACTGGGACAAAGGCCTCAAAAATAAAAATACAGCCACAAAATGGGATACCTTTAAAAGTATCCTAAAATCTCATTGGGAGAGGTACATACCGTATGGGAATAAAAGGTCAAGGTACAAAAAGAAACCAATGTGGATAAACAGAACTGTAAAGAAAGCAATAAATGACAAAAGAAAGCATATAAAACACTAAAACAGGAGGGTAGCACGGAAGCACTGAAAAACTATAAGGAAAAAAATAGAACATGTAAAAAACAAAAGTGGCCAAACTAAAGACAGCGAGATTAATTGCCAAAGAGAGTAAAACGAACCCTAAAATGTTCTTCAATTATATAAATGTTAAAAAGTATAAATCTGAAGGTGTCGGCCCTTTAAAGAGTAATGAGGGGGGAGTCGCAGAGAGCGACGAGGAGAAAGCAAAGCTGTTAAATATTTTTTTTCTCCAATGTATTCACTGAGAAAAATAAACTGTCAGATGAAACGCTGAGTGTAAAAATAAATTCCCCATTCAAAGTGTCCTGGAAGAAGTACAACAGTGACTTAAAAATATTAAAATAGACAAATCGCCAGGACCGGATGACATACACCCCTGTATCCTAAGGGAATTAAGTAATGTCGTAGCCAGACCCTTATTTCTGATATTTACAGACTCTATACTGACAGGGAATGTCCCACAGGATTGGCGCATGGCAAATGTGGTGCCAATATTTAAAAAGGGTCCAAAAACAGAGCCTGGAAACTATAGGCCAGTAAGCTTAACATCTGTTGTGGGTAAACTGTTTGAAGGTTTTCTGAGAGATGCTATCTTAAAGCATCTCAATGGAAATTAGCAAATAATGCTATATCAGCATGGCTTCATAAGGGATCGGTTATGCCAAACTAATTTAATCAGTTTCTATGAGGAGGTAAGTTCTAGACTTGACAGTGGCGAATCAATGGATGTCGTATATCTGGACTTCTCCAAAGCATTTGACACTGTACCACATAAATGGTTAGTATATAAAATGATAATGCTCGGACTGGGAGAAAACGTCTGTATGTGGGTAAGTAACTGGCTGAGGGATAGAAAACAGAGGGTGGTTATTAGTGGTACACACTCAGATTGGGTCACTGTCACTAGTGGAGTACCTCAGGGGTCAGTATTGGGCCCTATTCTCTTCAATATATTTATTAATGATCTTGTAGAAGGCTTGCATAGTATAAAATCTATTTTCGTAGATGACGCTAAACTGTGTAAAGTAATTAACACTGAAGAGGACAGTATACTACTTCAGAGTGATCTGGATAGACTGGAGGCTTGGGCAGATAAGTGGCATATGAGGTTTAACACTGACAAATATAAAGTTATGCACATGGGAAGGAATAATGCAAGTCACCCGTACATACTAAATGGTAAAACACTCGGCAACACTGACATGGAAAAGGATCTAGGAATTTTAATAAACAGCAAATTAAGCTGCAAAAAACTGTGTCAGGCAGCTGCTGCCAAGGCCAATAAGATAATGGGTTGCATCAAAAGGGGCATAGTTGTCCGTAATGAGAACATAGTCCTACCACTTTACAAATCATTAGTCAGACCACACATGGAGTACTGTGTACAGTTCTGGGCTCCTTTGAACAAGGCAGACATAGCAGAGCTGGAGAGGGTCCAGAGGAGGGCAACTAAAGTAATAACTGGAATGGGGCAACTACGGTACCCTGAAAGATTATCAAAATTAGGGTTATTCACTTTAGAAAAAAGACGACTGAGGGGAGATCTAATTACTATGTATAAAAATATCAGGGGTCAGCACAGAGATCTATCACATCATGTATTTATCCCTAGGACTGTAACTGTCACGGGGGGACATCCTCTGCATCTGGAGGAAAGAAGGTTTGTACACAAACATAGAAAAGGATTCTTTACGGTAAGAGCAGTGAGACTATGGAACTCTCTGCCTGAGGAGGTGGTGATGGTGAGTACAATAAAGGAATTCAAGAGGGGCCTGGATGTATTTCTAGAGTGTAATAATATTACAGGCTATAGCTACTAGAGAGGGGTCATTAATCCAGGGAGTTATTCTGATTGCCTGATTGGAGTCGGGAAGGAATTTTTTATTCCCCTAAAGTGAGGAAAATTGGCTTCTACCTCACAGTTTTTTTCCTTCCTCTGGAAAAACTTGCAGGATGACAGGCCGAACTGGATGGACAAATGTCTTTTTTCGGCCTTATGACTATGTTACTATATATATATATATATATATATATATATATACACTCAACTAAAGAATTATTAGGAACACCTGTTCTATTTCTCATTAATGCGATTATTGTCACGACCATGGTGACTCTTGAACCGCTTGCTGTTGCCTGCGGTCTCGTTTGGTTGTTTCAACCACAGGTGAGGGCTGCTTATTTGTTGCCACACTTGTGGTTGCCGCTGGCAACATGTTTTTATTATTTATGTGGCAGTATAGCAGCCTGAGCTGGTGCTAGGCAGTTTGCTGCAATGTGCATGCGGTTGCACCTGGCAACCTCTCTTTATAGGTGTGCCTTTTATCGGTGTGCACGGGGTGTTACATGTTATGTGTGCACTTTCCCCTTTAAGTGGTTGTCTTCCCTTCCCTGGTGTGAGAAGGGTTAACAACTTCCTGGAGTGTGTGCATGCTGGATGCTACTACTGAGTCTTCTACAGATAAGTTTTGTTTATTCATTTGTATTTTCCTGTTTGCTGGATCCCAGGTGACCCTGACTCCCTCCGTATCAAGTGTAGGGAGCCGGTGGTCGTGTCCCCTCACTTTTATAGGGTGTTCAGGTGTCATACAGTCGAGGAACGAGGATATGCGATCATCTACCATTGAGATTTTTGCATAGGCTGAGCAGTTAGGGAGAGAGCCAGGTCTGTTGCAGGGCTATCCCTTTGGTTCCTTAGTTTTGGATCCAGGAAGTCGGATCTTCATTTTGTGTCTTCTTGTTTTCTGTACACCTTCCGTGACAATTGTCTAGTCAAACAATCACATGGCAGTTGCTTCAATGCATGTAGGGTTGTGGTCCTGGTCAAGACAATCTCCTGAACTCCAAACTGAATGTCAGAATGGGAAAGAAAGGTGATTTAAGCAATTTTGACCATGGCATGGTTGTTGGTGCCAGACGGGCCGGTCTGAGTATTTCCCAATCTGCTCAGTTACTGGGATTTTCACGCACAACTATTTCTAGGGTTTACAAAGAATGGTGTGAAAAGGGAAAAACATCCAGTATGCGGCAGTCATGTGGGTAAAAATGCCTTGTTGATGCTAGAGGTCAGAGGAGAATGGGCCGACTGATTCAAGCTAATAGAAGAGCAACGTTGACTGAAATAAGCCACAACATGCACAACCTTGAGGCAGATGGGCTACAACAGCAGAAGACCCCACCGGGTACCACTCATCTCCACTACAAATAGGAAAAAGAGGCTACAATTTGCACAAGCTCACCAAAATTGGACTGTTGAAGACTGGAAAAATGTTGCCTGGTCTGATGAGTCTCGATTTCTGTTGAGACATTCAAATGGTAGAGTCCGAATTTGGCGTAAACAGAATGAGAACATGTATCCATCATGCCTTGTTACCACTGTGCAGGCTGGTGGTGGTTGTGTAATGGTGTGGGGGATGTTTTCTGGGCACACTTTAGGCCCCTTAGTGCCAATTGGCCATCGTTTAAATGCCACGGGTTACCTGAGCATTTTTTCTGACCATGTCCATCCCTTCATTACCACCATGTACCCATCCTCTGATGGCTACTTCCAGCAGGATAATGCACCATGTCACAAAGCTCGAATCATTTCAAATTGGTTTCTTGAACATGACAATGAGTTCACTGTACTAAAATGCCCCCCACAGTGACCAGATCTCAACCCAATAGAGCATCTTTAGGATGTGGTGGAACGGGAGCTTCAAGCCCTGGATGTGCATCCCTTAAATCTCCATCAACTGCAAGATGCTATCCTATCAATATGGGCCAACATTTCTAAAGAATGCTATCAGCACCTTGTTGAATCAATGCCACGTAGAATTAAGGCAGTTCTGAAGGCAAAAGGGGGTCCAACACAGTATTAGTATGGTGTTCCTAATAATTCTTTAGGTGAGTGTGTATATATATATATATATATATATATATATATATTATAGTGATAATTCTGAAGAAATCTGTTGAAAATAGCTCTGTCCATGTATGTATATAGTAAATTGTAGTACGGTACAAATAAAAGCCAGCTTCTTCTCTATGTTAATCAGCATTTCATAATTGTACCACTGTACCAGATGATAGCGGCTGTTTGGCTGTTTAGTCTTCCTCTTTCCTCTGTGTCGGTGAATCACACATGCGTAAAGTTACTAGTGATCTGAATTACCTGCCAAACGGTAGTAGCTGCTGATTATTAAACAGAATGACTTTTCAGGATGATGTTCTTCAGACAAAAGAATCTTGTTTTTCACAGTCTAAGGCTACATGCACACGATCGTGCCATTTTTCTGGGGATCCGCAAAAAACAGAAGCCGCCCGTGTGCCTTCCGCAATTTACGGAACGGGCGGCCCATTGTAAACATGCAAAACGGACAAGAATAGGACATGCTATATTTTTTTTGCGGGGCCTCGGAATGGAGCAACGGATGCGGACAGCACACAGAGTGCTGTCCGCATCTTTTGCGGCCCCATTGAAGTGAATGGGTCCGCACCCGAGCCGCAAAAACTGCGGCTCGGATGCTAACCCGAAAAACAGTGGTGTGCATGAGGCCTAAGAGTCCTTCAGGTGCTTTTTTTGCTTACTCTATGCAGGTTTTTAGGCATCTTACTGGGGAGAGACGTCATTTTAGGCACTCTGCCATAAAGTGATGGTTGACTTTTTGGAAGTTTATTCTGTCTGCTGTCTGGTTTCGCTATGGTAGATAGGGTAAGCGGATGCAGTACAAAGGCAAAAGATAAGTTCTTAACGCAAAACTTTATTGTTTATTCACACTTTAGGCAAATGCACAAAACAATGAGTTACTTTGCAGTCTTGGTGTTTACTTCACACACAATGGAAAGTTCATATAAGACAAGTCACCTTGATGTCAGATCTGCCTCCAGAAGTCCACGGCAGGCTTTAGGGAGCCTATTTCATCAGCCCATGGGTCTCAGCCCTCCAACCTGGCACCAAGCCTCAGATCCCAACACAGAGATACTGCTGCTGAGCCCAGCTGCCTATTTAAGGACAGCCAGGTTCTGCCAAAAAAACCAGACTGGCTATTAAAATCCAGTCCGGTATTTGACCCCACCTGGGAGGAAAAGACCTGTTTTCCCAGACCATTCCCCTCACTGTGTCACATACTCCCCCCACCTTTGTTCAACCTTGTGGGGGTAAACACTCGCCAGACAATGTACTCGGAACAGGGCATCCGCGTTTCCCTGCAACCGGCCTGCCCTGTGTTCCACCGTAAATTTAAAGTTCTGTATGGAAAAGAACCATCTGGTGACCCGGGCATTTCTGTCTTTGGCCTGGCTCATCCACTTGAAAGGGTAGTGGTCGGTCACCAGGCAGAATTTTCTCCCCAACAAATAATAGCGCAGAGACTCAAGTGCTAACTTGATAGCCAGGCACTCTCTCTCCACTATACTGTACCCGGTCTCGGCTGGGGTAAGCTTACGGCTGAGGAAGACAATGGGGTGCTTCTCCACGTTGACTTCCTGAGACAGTACAGCACCGAGGCCTACTTCGGAGGCATTGGTCTGTACTATAAATTCCTTTTTGAAGCAGAGGAAGCCTCTTCCGCCTGATCATCCCAGCGAACCATCACTGACTTGTGTCCCTTCAAGAGCCCTATCAATGGCACAGCCACCGTAGCAAAGTGGAGGACAAACCTCATGTAATAGCCCACCATTCCCAAAAACGACTTTACTTGCCTCTATTTTGTTCACTTGGGGTTTGATGACTTCCCACCCAATGACATACCCCAGGTATTTAGTCTCCTCTAACGCTATTGCACATTTTTTTGGGTTAGTAGTTAGTCCAGCCTTCCGAAGGGAGTCCACTACGGCCTGCACTTTGGGTATGTGACTTTCCCAGTCGGTACTATGGATGACAATATCGTCCAGGTAAGCCTTAGCGTACCAACTATGTGGACGAAGCACAATGTCCATAAGTCAACGAGTGGCAGGGGCACCATGCAGACCAAAGGGTAACACTTTATATTGGTACAGCCCCTCTGGTGTGATGAAGGCAGTTTTCTCTTTGGCAGCCTCTGTCAACGGTACCTGCCAATACCCTTTGGTGAGATCAAAAACAGAAAAATGCTGGGCTTTCCCGAACCTCTCTATAAGCTCATCCACCCGGGGCTACGAGGAATTTTGTAATCTCTTTTAGTTTCCGAAAATCATTACTGAACCATAACGTCCTGTCTGGTTTGGGTATTAAAACTATACGACTGGCCCACTTACTTTTAGACTCCTCAATAACGTCTAGTTGCACCATTAGCTGCACTTCCTCCGAGATGGCTTGTCGCCGAGCCTCGGGTACCCGTTATGGTTTTAACCGGACTTTTGCCTGAGGCTCAGTGACAATGTCATGCTAAATTGTGAAAGTGCGTCCGGGGAGGTCTGAGAACACATCCATGTTCCTGCTGATGAACTCCCTGGCTTCCTGAGTCTGTTTAGAGGAGAGGGTGGCAGCAATCTTCACTGTGGCAACCGCTTCCCTTGCATCAGATTGAGGGGCCCGAACCTATTCCCCTAGAAAACCCAGCCACGGGGTGTCGTCAGTACCGGTCTCCCTATCTTTCCAAGGTTTGAGCAAATTCACATGGTACACCTGCTCCGGCTTTTGCCGCCCTGGCTGGTGTAACTTGTAGTTTACCTCTCCAACTTTTTCGATTACTTTCTAGGGTTCCTGCCACCTATCCAGGAACTTACTGCCCACGATCGGTACCTGAACAAAAACCCGATCTCCAGGGTTAAAGATCCGGACCCAAGTCTGCCGATTATAGACCCGACTTTGAGCTCGCTGAGCTGCCTCCATATGCTCTCTTACAAGACGCAATACTGTTTTCATACGTTCCTGCATCTGGGTGACGTATTCAATAATACTTTTATATGGAGTGGGTTGTTGCTCCCACACCTCTTTGGCTATGTCCAAAAGACCACGAGGATGTCTGCCATATAGCAGTTTGAAGGGTGAGAACCCAGTAAAGGCCTGGGACACCTCTCGCACCGAGAACATAAGATAGGGCAGAAGGAGGTCCCAGTCCTTCCCATCCTTAGACACCGCTCTTTTTAACATGTTTTTTAACGTTTGGTTAAACCTTTCTACCAGGCCGTCAGTTTGCGGATGATAAACGGATGTCCGTAGCTGTTTGATGTGCAGCAACTTACAGAGTTCCCTCATAACCTTGGACATAAAAGTGGTCCCCTGGTCAGTCATAACCTCTTTAGGTAGCCCCACTCGGTAAACCACTTTCCATTAACACTTTAGCTATAATTTTGGCCAATGTATGTCGCAGTGGCCCAGCCTCCAGATACCGAGTGGCTTAATCTAGGAGGACTAAGATGTGTTGGTCTCCTCTAGCGGACTTCGGTACTGGGCCTATGAGGTCTATAGCGATTCGCTCAAACGGTACCTTGATGATCGGGAGAGGTACTAAGGGACTGCGGAAAAGGTGCTGGGGGCTAGTTGTTTGGCAGGTCGGGCAAGACTTGCAAAATTTGTCCACCTTTCTAAACACACTGGACCAGTAAAACCATTGTAATAGCCGGTCCTGTGTTTTCTGCATTCCCAGATGACCTCCGAGAGCATGTTGGTGGGCTAACTCTAACACGAGTTTGCGATAAGGCTGGGGCACCACCAACTGTTCAATATGTTCACCCCACAGCTTTTTTACCCGATGCTTAGTAATGTTCCTGCCATCTGTATAGCCATTAAGTGTTGCAACAGCAACTGATTTGTTTCTTGGTTTCTCGCTGCTGCTGGTTAGCCTCCACAAGAGCCTTCATTATGGACTCCATTTTGTTAAGGGTCAAAGGTTGAAGTTTAGCGGGTTTAATGCAAGACATACAACCATGCCCGGAGCAAAAATGAAAAATAACAATACTTCAGCGATCACGCCTGCCTCACTGTGTTGGCACGCATCCTTAACAAATTGTGGGGTTTTGCTCTGGTAGATAGGGTAAGTGGATGCAGTACAGAGGCAAAAGACAGGTTCTTAACGCAAAACTTTACTGTTTATTCACACTGTAAGCAAATTCACAAAACAATGCGATACTTGCAGTTTTGTGTTTGCTTCACACACAATGGAAAGTTCATATAAGACAAGTCACCTTGATGTCAGTTCTGCCTCCAGAAGTCCACGGCAGGCTTTAGGGAGCCTGTTTCATCAGCCCATGGGTCTCAGCCCTCCAACCTGGCACCAAGCCTCAGATCCCAACACAGAGATCCTGCTGCTGAGCCCAACTGCCTATTTAAGGACAGCCAGGTGCTGCCAAAAAACCCAGACCGGCTAATAAAATCCAGTCTGGTATTTGACCCCACCTGGCTGCAAATCAGCCCAGCAGCACACGCTGGGAGGAAAATACCTGTTTTCCCAGACTATTCCCATCACTGTGTCACACTGCCCACAAGATCTTTGGAGCTCAGCCAGAGTGATCATTGGGTTCTTGGTCACCTCTCTTACCAAGGTCCTTTTTCCCCATTTACTTAGTTTGGTGGGGCAGTCAGCTCTAGGAAGAGTCCTCATTGTTCCAAATTTCTTCCATTTAAGAATTATGGAGGCCACTGTGCTCTTGGGAACTTTCAGTGCAGCAAAACATTTTTGGACCCTTTTCCAGATCTATGCCTTCACACAATCCTGTCTCTGAACTGTACAGGCAGTTCTGGATTGGTTTTTGCTCTGATATGCATTGTCAGATGTGGGATCTTATGAAGACAGGGGTGTGTCTTTCCAAATCAGGTCCAATCTGCTGAATTTACCACAGTTGGACTCCAATCAAGGTGTATAAACAGCTCAAAGATTGTCAAGAATAATGTCATAGCAAAGGGTCTTAATATGTATGTCCATGTAAAATTTTTGTATTTCCTTTATAATAAAGTAAAAAGTTCTACAATTCTGTTTTAATTTTCTCATTATGGAGTATTGAATGCAGCTCAGTGATATGTGCAGGACATCCTGCGGCTGCATGTGTTGCCTCTCATGGCAGGTCTTCCAAATGACATTTTTCAGCAGGATAATGATCTCCTACATATAGCAAGGGTTTGCCAGGGATGTCTGTCAGATTGCAACACTTCCTTGGTTTAACTGGTCTCCAGTTTTATCATCAATCATGTATTTATGGGACCAACTGGGATGCCAGCTTCAGGAACCTACAAGTGTGCAGAATCTAAAGGCCCAGATGCAACATCTGTTGGCAAATGTGCTGCAGGATACCATAAAGAAACTGTATGCCTCCATGTCCAACCATATTTCATCTTGTATTCAGGCTAGAGGTAGCCCAACAGGCTACTAGAGACTACTTTCAATTTGGAAACTATTTGGAAAAATATAAAGGGAACATTCTCTCAAAATGTAGTGTATGCGTTAATTGAAGGAATATAATAGGAGGACTCAGCAGGATGTTTATAAAAAATAATAATGAGATTTATTTTCTGCCTTCATAAAAGTTTATTGATTACAAGAATAATATAGTAAAGTTCATCAATATATTGTGTATTTCAATATGACTATCCTGATGATAAAATTAAGGAGGTCAGAGTCCCTTTCTCATGCCTCTATGTGACTGTCTTGTCATTTTCTTCCTGCAGCGACTCCCAATAGAGACCCCCTTCATATCTGTTCCTGTCAGTCATATATTACATGAATATACAGACACATCTTACACATGTACAGTGGGGAAAATAAGTATTTGATACACTGATGATTTTGCAAGGATGCAGAGATCTGGGATTTCAGATAGAAGCACATACAGTGGGGAAAATAAGTATTTGATACACTGGCGATTTTGCAAGTTTTACCACCTACAAAGAATGGAGAGGTCTGTCATTTTCATGATAGGTACACTTCAACTGTGAGAGACAGAATCTAAAAAACAATCCAGAAAATCACATTCTATGATTTTTCAATAATTAATTTGAATTTTATTTCAAGACACGGAGGCTCATATTGCTTAATCTCTCTTTACTGACAGCCACAGCAGCAAAGAAAAATGAAACCAAATTAACATATCGCCATAGCAACCGTCCCCTCCCACCTTAGTCCCCTATATAATGTCCACTAGTCTATAGCACTTCCTCTTTCTTTGCTGCTGCCACAAAGATAAGTACCTGTTTGTTTTAGCAGCATTTCATCCATTGTTTTTTCTACAGTCATTGTTGTTTTAGGGGGAATTAGATATTTCTAGGTTTCCTCTGGTGACCTTATTGCTGGTCTGGGTTTTTTTCTTCCCTTTCCGTTGGATTTTAGGTTTTATTTGCCTTTTTCCAGTTCCCCATATATTTCTCCCTTTTCTCCCTGGGGGTCTGTTCTTCTACTCCCTGCGGTCTCTCCCTTCCTCCCTTCCCTCCTCACTTACTTCGTTGGGGGAGGGAGAGTCTGAGCGCTTGGCTCTCGGAGCGTCTCCGCTCTCCTCCTCTCTTCTCCCGCCGCTCGCTGCTGCGCCTGTAATCTCGCGGGATTACGGTCGGCAGCGGGATTTTGGCGGCCATTTTGTTGTGGTCTGCCTGTATTACCTGCGTCATTTCTCCCTCTGGTTTTTTGCACCTTCCGGTTTGTGTTCTCACATCTGGCCCTGCGTCTGCATCGGATCCCTCTCTCCTGCGCCGACTCACTGCTGGGTGACTACCCACAGTGAGGTTGCTCCTTCTTTCTCCCTCAAGTTTGCCCTGCTTAGGTTAGCCCTGGGATTTACCAGCTAGTGCCCCTCTGTCTTCCATCTGCTATTAGCTGGTGCCTGATTGTAAAGTGATATATACCTGCTGCACAAATAGAAAAATAGGCCAGCACTACTCACTATTATTATAGCGGATCCAATACGTGGTGGTGCCTGTAGCATTAAATCCTGGTCCTGGGATTTCCGTAGTAGACAATGTTGAATAAGCCACGGCACTCCAGAGGGATTCCAATCAATTTCTTTATTACACATGGTGTAATAAAGAAATTGATTGGAATCCCTCTGGAGTGCCGTGGCTTATTCAACATTATATACCTGCTGCAGTCATGTCCCAGCCATCTGCCCATACTCCCTCACAGAGCTTTTTCTGCGGATGCGTTCCAACGCTCCGTTTCTGAGGCCATTATGGCCGCTATGGGCTCAGTCACATCGTCCCTCACCAAATCCATCTCAGATGCACTGTCAGCTCGCCCTCCTGTCCTCACTGACATGGCGCAGCCTGAGTTGCCTATACCTCACGCCTCCAGACCACCTGTGGTGGTGAGTCCAATGCCACCCCAGAGAGCGCGATCTCGCGCGAAAGAGCCTCATCCCGCCAGGCAGAAAGGGCAAGGAAATGGAAGTGCGCTAGAGCGCAAACTGATCTAGAGATCGACTCTGAGGAGGAGGCTGGATTTGAGGATGTTGATTTCCCTGACGGGGATCTGTCCGATTCTGCACAGGCGGATCCTATTCAGACGCCCCCCCCAGTGCCTCCTGGCGCTTCGTCTACGGACGCGTTACAGGGACCAGCTGGTGTCTTAACCGACCCTCTCGGTGATCCCCTCTTCGATCCCGACAGTCTCCATCACCCCAGATCTGCTGAATGGCTCCCTCTTGACCACGTGGCTCAGTACCTAGAGGCGCGGGTTTGTTGCCCTCTCTCTAAGGAGGCTCGCAACAAACTGAAGGCAGAGTGCCCAAGGCCCATTGTTGCGAACAAGGTTTGCAAGACCCCATCCGTGGACCCGAAGATGGTCCAGTTTTTGGCGAAATCTGGGTTGAACCCCAGAAGGGGTCTAGAATCAGCTTTAAAAGCGTGCCAGGACAAACTCCTGGATGTCTTTGGCCCATTGACCAAAATTTTCGAGATGGCGGAAATCGCCAGAGAGGCTAATACGCCTATAGATCCGGAGGAGTTCCGGGGTTGGGTCCAGCGGGCCATATGTATTGCGGGCAATGTGAATAGCTCCCTGTCCATTGAACGGAGCAAAGCTATTCTGTTCAAAATAGAGCCCAAATTGGTGAATCTGGCCCTCACTGAGGCCGGGAGAGAGGCACAAGGCCTCCTGTTTGGAGAATCCTTTATTAAGGACATGGGCAGATTTGTGGGTGCCTTTACTGCCCTGGACAAGGCACAGTCGTCCATGAAGAGAGTGTTCCAGGGCCGTTTTTCCTCGAGGGCCGGCGGTTACAGGGGCCGTTCAGCCGGCCGCTCTGCATTTCATGCCCGTGGTTCGGGCAGAGGCTCCTACAGTCAGAGACCCTTCACTCACCGATCCTCGTTCCAGGACTCCAGACAACCGCAGAGTTTCTTCCCGTCCCGAGGCGTGCCTAGCCGCAGACCGTTCAGAGGTGGTTCCGGATTCCGTCGTCCCCTTGGTAAGTGTTCCTCGTTTTCCTTTTTCTCTAGTTTGTGCTCGGATCGGCTCATTACGAGAGGGTCCCCTACCTAAGCCTATACTCCCCCCCCCCTACCTAGAAGCAGCAGAGTTATGCCGGAACTGCTTATCGAAGGGTAGCCTAAAGGGGGCCACACCAATGATGAGTCCTGAGAAGAAGGGAGGGCTTCTGGGTGGGTTGAAAGCATTCAAACCGACAAGTGGGGGCAGGAGAGCCAGGTTTAAATAATTAAAGCCCCGCCTCCCCTCACACAAACACGGCACTCTTTAATTGCCTACCACTTGTGCTCGGATCGGCTCATTACAAGAGGGTCCCCTACCTAAGCCTATACTCCCCCCCCTACCTAGAAGCAGCAGAGTTATGCCGGAACTGCTTATCGAAGGGTAGCCTAAAGGCGCCAAAAGAACCATGCATAGGAGTTTTGAAAGACTTTGATAACAGAAACTACAAAACCAAAACTCGGAAAGCCAGTGACATTTTGTATTAAGGATCCGGGATATAACGCATGGAACACGTGGAACTCCAACGACCCAATCGTTTGATTACATGTACTGGTACCTTATGCATGGACGCCGCAGCTGCTGCACCCCTGTGGAAGGAATGTCCTGTGATCGAGAGAGGATCGACCCCTGGACCTGTTAACTAAACCCGAATGTGCTGAATACCTGCCAGGTATAGTTAACAGTGCTATAGGACAGGTTTAATTGAGAGTGTTCATATTTCTGAAACAGGCGCCAAGCTGTCTTGTAAGTAGAGTTGAGCGAACACCTGGATGTTCGGGTTCGAGAAGTTCGGCCGAACATCCCGGAAATGTTCGGGTTCGGGATCCGAACCCGATCCGAACTTCGTCCCGAACCCGAACCCCATTGAAGTCAATGGGGACCCGAACTTTTCGGCACTAAAACGGCTGTAAAACAGCCCAGGAAAGGGCTAGAGGGCTGCAAAAGGCAGCAACATGTAGGTAAATCCCCTGCAAACAAATGTGGATAGGGAAATTAATTAAAATAAAAATTAAATAAATAAAAATTAACCAAAATCAATTGGAGAGAGGTTCCATAGCAGAGAATCTGGCTTCCCGTCACCCACCACTGGAACAGTCCATTCTCAGATATTTAGGCCCCGGCACCCAGGCAGAGGAGAGAGGTCCCGTAACAGAGAATCTGTCTTCATGTCAGCAGAGAATTAGTCTGCATGTCATAGCAGAGAATGAGGCTTCACGTCAGCCACCACTGCAACAGTCCATTGGCATATATTTAGGCCTAGCACACAGGCAGAGGAGAGAGGTCCCGTAACAGAGAATCTGGCTTCATGTCAGCAGAGAATCAGTCTGCATGTCATAGCAGAGAATGAGGCTTCACGTCAGCCACCACTGCAACAGTCCATTGGCATATATTTAGGCCCAGCACACACACAGGCAGAGGAGAGAGGTCCCGTAACAGAGAATCTGTCTTCATGTCAGCAGAGAATTAGTCTGCATGTCATAGCAGAGAATGAGGCTTCACGTCACCCACCACTGCAACAGTCCATTGGCATATATTTAGGCCTAGCACACAGGCAGAGCAGAGAGGTCCCGTAACAGACAATCTGGCTTCATGACAGCAGAGAATCAGTCTGCATGTCATAGCAGAGAATGAGGCTTCACGTCACCCACCACTGCAACAGTCCATTGGCATATATTTAGGCCTAGCACACAGGCAGAGGAGAGAGGTCCCGTAACAGAGAATCTGTCTTCATGTCAGCAGAGAATCAGTCTGCATGTCATAGCAGAGAATGAGGCTTCACGTCAGCCACCACTGCAACAGTCCATTGGCATATATTTAGGCCCAGCACCCAGGCAGAGGAGGGAGGTCCCGTAACAGAGAATCTGTCTTCATGTCAGCAGAGAATTAGTCTGCATGTCATAGCAGAGAATGAGGCTTCACGTCAGCCACCACTGCAACAGTCCATTGGCATATATTTAGGCCCAGCACACACACAGGCAGAGGAGAGAGGTCCCGTAACAGAGAATCTGGCTTCATGTCAGCAGAGAATCAGTCTGCATGTCATAGCAGAGAATGAGGCTTCACGTCAGCCACCACTGCAACAGTCCATTGGCATATATTTAGGCCCAGCACACACACAGGCAGAGGAGAGAGGTCCCGTAACAGACGATCTGGCTTCATGTCAGCAGAGAATCAGTCTGCATGTCATAGCAGAGAATCAGGCTTCACGTCAGCCACCACTGCAACAGTCCATTGTCATAAATTTAGGCCCAGCACCCAGGCAGAGGAGAGGTTCATTCAACTTTGGGTAGCATCGCAATATAATGGTAAAATGAAAATAAAAATAGGATTGAATGAGGAAGTGCCCTGGAGTCCAATAATATATGGTTATGGGGAGGTAGTTAATGTCTAATCTGGACAAGGGACGGACAGGTCCTGTGGGATCCATGCCTGGTTCATTTTTATGAACGTCAGCTTGTCCACATTGGCTGTAGACAGGCGGCTGCGTTTGTCTGTAATGACGCCCCCTGCCGTGCTGAATACACGTTCAGACAAAACGCTGGCTGCCGGGCAGGCCAGCACCTCCAAGGCATAAAAGGCTAGCTCTGGCCACGTGGACAATTTAGAGACCCAGAAGTTGAATGGGGCCGAACCATCAGTCAGTACGTGGAGGGGTGTGCACACGTACTGTTCCACCATGTTAGTGAAATGTTGCCTCCTGCTAACACGTTGCGTATCAGGTGGTGGTGCAGTTAGCTGTGGCGTGTTGACAAAAGTTTTCCACATCTCTGCCATGCTAACCCTGCCCTCAGAGGAGCTGGCCGTGACACAGCTGCCTTGGCGACCTCTTGCTCCTCCTCTGCCTTGGCCTTGGGCTTCCACTTGTTCCCCTGTGACATTTGGGAATGCTCTCAGTAGCGCGTCTACCAACGTGCGCTTGTACTCGCGCATCTTCCTATCACGCTCCAGTGCAGGAAGTAAGGTGGGCACATTGTCTTTGTAGCGTGGATCCAGCAGGGTGGCAACCCAGTAGTCCGCACAGGTTAAAATGTGGGCAACTCTGCTGTCGTTGCGCAGGCACTGCAGCATGTAGTCGCTCATGTGTGCCAGGCTGCCCAGGGGTAAGGACAAGCTGTCCTCTGTGGGAGGCGTATCGTCATCGTCCTGCCTTTCCCCCCAGCCACGCACCAGTGATGGACCCGAGCTGCGTTGGGTGCCACCCCGCTGTGACCATGCTTCATCCTCATCCTCCTCCACCTCCTCCTCATCCTCGTCCTCCTCGTCCTCCAGTAGTGGGCCCTGGCTGGCCACATTTGTACCTGGCCTCTGCTGTTGCAAAAAACCTCCCTCTGAGTCACTTCGAAGAGACTGGCCTGAAAGTGCTAAAAATGACCCCTCTTCCTCATCCTCCTCCTCCTCCTCCTGGGCCACCTCCTGTTCCATCATCGCCCTAAGTGTTTTCTCAAGGAGACATAGAAGTGGTATTGTAACGCTGATAACGGTGTCATCGCCACTGGCCATGTTGGTGGAGTACTCGAAACAGCGCAACAGGGCACACAGGTCTCGCATGGAGGCCCAGTCATTGGTGGTGAAGTGGTGCTGTTCTGTAGTGCGACTGACCCGTGCGTGCTGCAGCTGAAACTCCACTATGGCCTGCTGCTGCTCGCACAGTCTGTCCAGCATGTGCAAGGTGGAGTTCCACCTGGTGGGCACGTCGCATATGAGGCGGTGAGCGGGAAGGCCGAAGTTACGCTGTAGCGCAGACAGGCGAGCAGCGGCAGGATGTGAACGCCGGAAGCGCGAACAGACGGCCCGCACTTTATGCAGCAGCTCTGACATGTCGGGGTAGTTGTGAATGAACTTCTGCACCACCAAATTCAGCACATGCGCCAAGCAAGGGATGTGCGTCAAATTGGCTAGTCCCAGAGCTGCAACGAGATTTCGCCCATTATCACACACCACCAGGCCGGGCTTGAGGCTCACCGGCAGCAACCACTCGTCGGTCTGTTGTTCAATACCCCGCCACAACTCCTGTGCGGTGTGGGGCCTGTCCCCCAAACATATGAGTTTCAGAATGGCCTGCTGACGTTTACCCCGGGCTGTGCTGAAGTTGGTGGTGAAGGTGTGTGGCTGACTGGATGAGCAGGTGGAAGAAGAGGAGGAGGAAGCCGAGAAGGAGGAGGTGGCAACAGGAGGCAAAGAATGTTGCCCTGCGATCCTTGGCGGCGGCAGGACGTGCGCCAAACAGCTCTCCGCCTGGGGCCCAGCTGCCACTACATTTACCCAGTGTGCAGTTAGGGAGATATAGCGTCCCTGGCCGTGCTTACTGGTCCACGTATCTGTGGTTAGGTGGACCTTGCTACAGATGGCGTTGCGCAGTGCACACTTGATTTTATCGGATACTTGGTTGTGCAGGGAAGGCACGGCTCTCTTGGAGAAGTAGTGCCGGCTGGGAACAACATACTGTGGGACAGCAAGCGACATGAGCTGTTTGAAGCTGTCTGTGTCCACCAGCCTAAATGACAGCATTTCATAGGCCAGTAGTTTAGAAATGCTGGCATTCAGGGCCAGGGATCGAGGGTGGCTAGGTGGGAATTTACGCTTTCTATCAAATGTTTGTGAGATGGAGAGCTGAACGCTGGCGTGTGACATGGTTGAGACGCTTGGTGACGGAGGTGGTGGTGGTGGTGTTGGTGGTACATCCCCTGTTTGCTGGGCGGCAGGTGCCAACGTTCCTCCAGAGGCGGAGGAAGAGGCCGAGGCGGCAGCAGCAGAATAGGCCGAGGCGGCAGCAGCAGAAGAGGTAGCAGGGGGAGCCTGAGTGACTTCCTTGGTTTTAAGGTGTTTACTCCACTGCAGTTCATGCTTTGCATGCAGGTGCCTGGTCATGCAGGTTGTGCTCAGGTTCAGAACGTTAATGCCTCGCTTCAGGCTCTGATGGCACAGCGTGCAAACCACTCGGGTCTTGTCGTCAGCACATTGTTTGAAGAAGTGCCATGCCAGGGAACTCCTTGAAGCTGCCTTTGGGGTGCTCGGTCCCAGATGGCGGCGGTCAGTAGCAGGCGGAGTCTCTTGGCGGCGGGTGTTCTGCTTTTGCCCACTGCTCCCTCTTTTGCTACGCTGTTGGCTCGGTCTCACCACTGCCTCTTCCTCCGAACTGTGAAAGTCAGTGGCACGACCTTCATTCCATGTGGGGTCTAGGACCTCATCGTCCCCTGCATCGTCTTCCACCCAGTCTTGATCCCTGACCTCCTGTTCAGTCTGCACACTGCAGAAAGACGCAGCAGTTGGCACCTGTGTTTCGTCATCATCAGAGACATGCTGAGGTGGTATTCCCATGTCCTCATCATCAGGAAACATAAGTGGTTGTGCGTCAGTGCATTCTATGTCTTTCACCGCTGGGGAAGGGCTAGGTGGATGCCCTTGGGAAACCCTGCCAGCGGAGTCTTCAAACAGCATAAGAGACTGCTGCATAACTTGAGGCTGAGACAGTTTCCCTGGTATGCATGGGGGTGATGTGACAGACTGATGGGGTTGGTTTTCAGGCGCCATCTGTGCGCTTTCTGCAGAAGACTGGGTGGGAGATAATGTGAACGTGCTGGATCCACTGTCGGCCACCCAATTGACTAATGCCTGTACCTGCTCAGGCCTTACCATCCTTAGAACGGCATTGGGCCCCACCATATATCGCTGTAAATTCTGGCGGCTACTGGGACCTGAGGTAGTTGGTACACTAGGACGTGTGGATGTGGCAGAACGGCCACGTCCTCTCCCAGCACCAGAGGGTCCACTAACACCACCACGACCATGTCCACGTCCGCGTCCCTTACTAGATGTTTTTCTCATTGTTATGGTTCACCACAACAACAAATATATTATTTGGCCCAATGTATTGTATTCAAATTCAGCGGGATATAAATTTGAGGCCTAGTATTTAGGCGCTGGGTGACCGGTATGGATTTAGTGACAGAATTAGACTTGGAAATGCACAGAAGCGTGTGTGTGAAGTTATTCTGAATGACCCAATGTGCACCTTGAATATTATATACCCTTTTTGGGATAGATTTCAAATAGCTCTGATATAGCAGGAACCACTAAATTATGAAATTGCTAAATTGGGAATTGTACTTCAACCCAGAACAAAAAATGTGCTTTGACGGGCACTAAATAACTTTCCCAGCTACAACAGTACAGCGGTAACGAGAGATTTAGAGGGATTTAAATTTGAGGCCTAGTATTTAGGCGCTGGGTGACAGGTATGGGTTTAGTGACAGAATTAGACTTGGAAATACACAGTAGCGGGTGTGTGTGAAGTTATTCTGAATGACCCAATGTGCACCTTCAATATTATATACCCTTTTTGGGATAGATTTCAAATAGCTCTGATATAGCAGGAACCACTAAATTATGAAATTGCTAAATTGGGAATTGTACTTCAACCCAGAACAAAAAATGTGCTTTGACGGACACTAAATATCTTGCCCAGCAACAACAGTACAGTGGTGGGTAACGAGAGATTTAGAGGGATTTAAATTTGAGGCCTAGTATTTAGGCGCTGGGTCACCGGTATGGATTTAGTGACAGAATTAGACTTGGAAATGCACAGAAGCGTGTGTGTGAAGTTATTCTGAATGACCCTATGTGCACCTTCAATATTATATACCCTTTTAGGGATAGATTTCAAATAGCTCTGATATAGCAGAAACCACTAAATTATGAAATTGCTAAATTGGGAATTGTACTTCAACCCAGAACAAAAAATGTGCTTTGACGGACACTAAATATCTTGCCCAGCAACAACAGTACAGCGGTGGGTAACGAGAGATTTAGAGGGATTTAAATTTGAGGCCTAGTATTTAGGCGCTGGGTCACCGGTATGGATTTAGTGACAGAATTAGACTTGGAAATGCACAGAAGCGTGTGTGTGAAGTTATTCTGAATGACCCTATGTGCACCTTCAATATTATATACCCTTTTAGGGATAGATTTCAAATAGCTCTGATATAGCAGAAACCACTAAATTATGAAATTGCTAAATTGGGAATTGTACTTCAACCCAGAACAAAAAATGTGCTTTGACGGACACTAAATATCTTGCCCAGCAACAACAGTACAGCGGTGGGTAACGAGAGATTTAGAGGGATTTAAATTTGAGGCCTAGTATTTAGGCGCTGGGTCACCGGTATGGATTTAGTGACAGAATTAGACTTGGAAATGCACAGAAGCGTGTGTGTGAAGTTATTCTGAATGACCCTATGTGCACCTTCAATATTATATACCCTTTTAGGGATAGATTTCAAATAGCTCTGATATAGCAGAAACCACTAAATTATGAAATTGCTAAATTGGGAATTGTACTTCAACCCAGAACAAAAAATGTGCTTTGACGGACACTAAATATCTTGCCCAGCAACAACAGTACAGTGGTGGGTAACGAGAGATTTAGAGGGATTTAAATTTGAGGCCTAGTATTTAGGCGCTGGGTCACCGGTATGGATTTAGTGACAGAATTAGACTTGGAAATGCACAGAAGCGTGTGTGTGAAGTTATTCTGAATGACCCTATGTGCACCTTCAATATTATATACCCTTTTAGGGATAGATTTCAAATAGCTCTGATATAGCAGAAACCACTAAATTATGAAATTGCTAAATTGGGAATTGTACTTCAACCCAGAACAAAAAATGTGCTTTGACGGACACTAAATATCTTGCCCAGCAACAACAGTACAGCGGTGGGTAACGAGAGATTTAGAGGGATTTAAATTTGAGGCCTAGTATTTAGGCGCTGGGTGACAGGTATGGGTTTAGTGACAGAATTAGACTTGGAAATACACAGTAGCGGGTGTGTGTGAAGTTATTCTGAATGACCCAATGTGCACCTTCAATATTATATACCCTTTTTGGGATAGATTTCAAATAGCTCTGATATAGCAGGAACCACTAAATTATGAAATTGCTAAATTGGGAATTGTATTTCAACCCAGAACAAGAAATGTGCTTGAACGGACACTAAATAACTCGCCCAGCTACAGCACTAGGGACAGATTTAGCTGGATATAAATTTGAGGCCTAGTATTTAGGCGCTGGGTGACCGGTATGGATTTAGTGACAGAATTAGACTGGGATATGGCCAAAAAATGAACAGACTATTGCTGGTTAAATGCACTTGGTGTGACAGCTTCACCCTGATGTAGGCTTTAGCCAAAAAACAACCACACCATTGAGGGTTAAATGCACTTGGTGACAGGCGCAGCTTGCCCCTGATTTTGTATATGGCCAAAAAATGAACAGACTATTGCTGGTTAAATGCACTTGGTGTGACAGCTTCACCCTGATGTAGGCTTTAGCCAAAAAACAACCACACCATTGAGGGTTAAATGCACTTGGTGACAGGCGCAGCTTGCCCCTGATTTTGTATATGGCCAAAAAATGAACAGACTATTGCTGGTTAAATGCACTTGGTGTGACAGCTTCACCCTGATGTAGGCTTTAGCCAAAAAACAACCACACCATTGAGGGTTAAATGCACTTGGTGACAGGCGCAGCTTGCCCCTGATTTTGTATATGGCCAAAAAATGAACAGACTATTGCTGGTTAAATGCACTTGGTGTGACAGCTTCACCCTGATGTAGGCTTTAGCCAAAAAACAACCACACCATTGAGGGTTAAATGCACTTGGTCGCAGCTTGTGCTGGCGCACCACAAGACACAAAATGGCCGCCGATCACCCCAGAAAAATGAGACTGACAAACGGTCTGTGCAGCCTAAAAACAGTGAGCAATTGAGGATCAGCAGCTCAATGATCCACAGCTGCAGATCGATCAGTTAATCAAGTCCTTTGGAGGAGTTAATCTGCCTAATCTCGCCCTACTGTCGCAGCCGCAACCTCTCCCTACGCTAATCAGAGCAGAGTGACGGGCGGCGCTATGTGACTCCAGCTTAAATAGAGGCTGGGTCACATGGTGCTCTGGCCAATCACAGCCATGCCAATAGTAGGCATGGCTGTGATGGCCTCTTGGGGCAAGTAGTATGACGCTTGTTGATTGGCTGCTTTGCAGCCTTTCAAAAAGCGCCAAGAAAGCGTCACAAAAGCGCGAAGAAAGCGACGAACACCGAACCCGAACCCGGACTTTTACGAAAATGTCCGGGTTCGGGTCCGTGTCACGGACACCCCAAAATTCGGTACGAACCCGAACTATACAGTTCGAGTTCGCTCATCCCTACTTGTAAGCCCTCAGGGTATTGCTGGCCAAGGAATTGGCCATCAGTCTGTTAGCTATGGTGAGATGAGAGACTAGTTCCAGCGCAGCTGGGCCTCGTGAGGAATTGGCATTGGCAACCGATCTGCCCCTGGACAAACCTGAAAGAAAAAGTGGAAATTTATTTTATTTTATCTTTAAATTTTTTAATTATTTTTTTTTAAACGGAGAAGCCATGCGTGAGACTCTAATGGCAGAGTCATATGTGTAAACCTGAAACTGAGAAGCCATGCGCGAGAGACTCTAATGGCGGAGTCATATGTGTAACTTAAACGGAGAAGCCATGCGTGAGAGACTAATGGCGGAGTCATATGTGTAAACCTAAACTGAGAAGTCGTGCGTGAGAGACTCTAATGGCGGAGTCATATGTGTAACCTAAATGGAGAAGCCATGCATGAGAGACTAATGGCGGAGTCATATGTGTAAACCTAAACGGAGAAGTCGTGCGTGAGAGACTCTAATGGCAGAGTCATCTGTGTAAACCTAAAGCGGAGAAGCCATGCGTGATAGACTAATGGCGGAGCTATGCGCAAGAAACTCTAATGGCGGAGTCATATGTGTAACTAAAACGGAGAAGCCATGCGTGAGAGACTCTAATGGCGGAGTCATATGTGTAAACCTAAAACGGAGAAGCCATGCGTGAGAGACTCTAATGGTGGAGTCATATGTGTACACCTAAAATGGAGAAGCCATGCATGAGAGACTCTAATGGCGGAGTCATATGTGTAACCTAAACGGAGAAGCCATGCGTGAGAGCCTCTAACGGCGGAGTCATATGTGTAAACCTAAAACGGAGAAGCCATGCGTGAGAGCCTCTAACGGCGGAGTCATATGTGTAAACCTAAAACGGAGAAGCCATGCGTGAGAGCCTCTAACGGCGGAGTCATATGTGTAAACCTAAAACGGAGAAGCCATGCGTGAGAGACTCTAATGGTGGAGTCATATGTGTACACCTAAAATGGAGAAGCCATGCATGAGAGACTCTAATGGTGGAGTCATATGTGTAACCTAAACGGAGAAGCCATGCGTGAGAGCCTCTAACGGCGGAGTCATATGTGTAAACCTAAAACGGAGAAGCCATGCGTGAGAGCCTCTAACGGCGGAGTCATATGTGTAAACCTAAAACGGAGTAGCCATGCGTGAGAGACTCTAATGGAGGAGTTGTATGTGGAAACCTAAAACGGAGAAGCCATGCGTGAGAGACTCTAATGGCGGAGTCATATGTGTAAACCTAAAACAGAGAAGCCATGTGTGAGAGACTCTAATGGTGGAGTCATATGTGTACACCTAAAACGGAGAAGCCATGCATGAGAGACTCTAATGGCGGAGTCATATGTGTAACCTAAAACGGAGAAGCCATGCGTGAGAGCCTCTAACGGCGGAGTCATATGTGTAAACCTAAAACAGAGAAGCCATGCGTGAGAGACTCTAATGGCGGAGTCATATGTGTAAACCTAAAACGGAGAAGCCATGCGTGAGAGACTCTAATGGTGGAGTCATATGTGTACACCTAAAACGGAGAAGCCATGCGTGAGAGACTCTAATGGCGGAGTCATATGTGTAAACCTAAAACGGAGAAGCCATGCATGAGAGACTCTAATGGCGGAGTCATATGTGTAACCTAAACGGAGAAGCCATGCGTGAGAGCCTCTAACGGCGGAGTCATATGTGTAAACCTAAAACGGAGAAGCCATGTGTGAGAGACTCTAATGGTGGAGTCATATGTGTAAACCTAAAACGGAGAAGCCATGTGTGAGAGACTCTAATGGTGGAGTCATATGTGTACACCTAAAACGGAGAAGCCATGCGTGAAAGACTCTAATTGTGGTTTGAATTATTATTTTTTTAAACTATAAACCACTTACGCAGCTCCAGTATGGGCACAGCTCTGAGTACGAGCACGAAGAGCATGGTATAACGCAGGTCACCTGCACGGACTAACTAACATCCTGTGCCTAAATGACCCCCTTGGAACCTTCTGTACGGCCGGCAGCAGGAAGCCAGCCACCGCCTATGATCTGCTCCCCCTGACCGAGCCTGGTACTCCTTCCCCCGATCCCTGCCTACCTAACGGCACGGCGGCCCGTGCCAGACTTTATTGAAGATGAGGAGCGGGGAAACGGTGTCCTGCACCTTTACCCCCAGCCGCGTGGGGAGCTCACACTGCTCCCTGGCAGAGTGCACCAGTGCGGGGGAGCCCCCCCCCCATCAGCCAGCGCCGCTCCCTGGCAATGTGCACTGGATCAGAGGGAGCCCTTCCTTTACCGTGAGCCCCGGCCCCCGCCGGTTTGAATCGTGTGCCGCGTGGGGAGCCGCATAGCTCCCTGGCATTATGCGCCGGCGCGGGAGTGCCCCCACCTAGGGGCTGGTTATTTTGACTGGAACCCGCTGGGAGACTGAGGTCTGACCGGACCTACCTTTGACCGTGAAGGCTGACCCCCCAGGCCGTGGCTGACCCGCGTGCGTAGACGTGACGCAACTACCTGTAGATGCCCACCCAGTGCCTGTAGTCAACGGGAGTGCGACCGAGTCTGTGGATGTGACCGACTGGCCCCTGTAGTCGTGAGGGGACCCTACCTCGGGAGTAGCGGTAACGGACCATCGCCTGTAGACGTGGTAGTATTACCTCACGAGTCTGTTGACATGAGACTAATGCCTGCAGTCGTGGCAGGGCTTTATAACGAGTCTGTAGTCGTGACAGACTAATGCCTGCAGTCGTGGCAGGGCTTTATAACGAGTCTGTAGTCGTAACGGATTTGTGCCTGCAATCGTGGCAGGGCTTTAGAGCGGGTCTGTAGTCGTGACAGACTGATGCCTGCAGTCGTGGCAGGGCTTTATAACGGGTCTGTAGTCGTGACAGACTGATGCCTGCAGTCGTGGCAGGACTTTATAATAAGTCTGTAGTCGTGACAGACTGATGCCTGCAGTCGTGGCAGGGCTTTAGAGCGGGTCTGTAGTCGTGACAGACTGATGCCTGCAGTCGTGACAGGGCTTTATAAGGAGTCTGTAGTCGTGACAGGCCTGGCAAAGCAGCATTCCTATCTATACCATTATTATTTTTTTACTTCTTTCCCCCCCACCAAAGGCCACGACTGTAGGCGCCACCCTGTAAGAGATGCGCCAGAGGCCTGGCCATAATAGTCCACCATCCCCCGTCCCCCAAGCCTATGCAGGAGAAAAGGAGGGGGTTGGCCCACGCCTGCACCACCCCTGACTCACCTGGCGGCCATGACAGCCACAAACCCCACAGTATCGTAAGTTAGCCAACCACCTGTGGACCTGAATAAACAAGGACAGACATGTGAGTGAGCGCACGGTGGCTGGGTGACCCTTCACTCCTGCCACCGCTCCTTTGCTGTCCACCGGATTATTGCGACTGCGCCCGAGCCAACCCCCTGACTCGCCGTATGGGATTGCGGGCGGCCTGGCTGCGTGCGCAAAGTGACGTGGCCAGCCCCCCTCTTTGGAGCCCTCTTTATATTTGATCCTTAAAACATATCCCAAATATATAATATATATATATTTTTTTTTTGTCCTGCCTTAGTACCTAGCCACTCTGCCTGAGCAAGGAGCCCTGTACCTGGACTGCAGTACCAGTATGGGCCTGTAGGTGTCGCCCTCTATCAAGCCAGGGCCTGCTGGAGCGCAGCAAGCCAGTGAGCTGCGCTGAGGAGCCGACGGCCGGCGTGACCGCTGCTCTGGGTATGTGAAGGACGTGTGACCCATCGCTGCTGAGCCACAGATGAGGGGTGCCCGCCTGGGGGACGCTGCACGTGGGAGCGGGGGTGCTTGGCGCGGGGCCTGGAGCGGATCGGGGTGCCTGTATCGGGGTGCCTGGAGCGGGGTGCCGGAAGCGATCGGGACTGCGGGCAGTCGCCAGCGTGGCTGGGGGCCGGCGGCACGCTCGCCAGCCCCCCATGTTATACATAGCGAGACGGGTGTGCAGCCACCCTGCCTACCTAATCACCGAAGCGACGAGCCCGACGCGGTCGACCACCAAGCCCGACGCGGTCGACGAGCCCGACGCGGTCGACGAGCCCGACGCGGTCGACCACAAACACGGCACTCTTTAATTGCCTACCACTTGTGTAGGGGGCAGACTCCAACATTTTTCTCATGTTTGGGAGTCAATCACATCGGACGGTTGGGTCCTGTCCACAGTACGGGGCTTCCAGATAGAACTGGTTCAGTACCCCATCATATTCCTTTTCCCCCTCCTATCCCGTCCTCCGGGGCCGCGTCTCGGGCCATAGGCAAGGAACTAACAGACCTATTGCACAAGGGCGCCATCGAGCTGATCTCTGGGCCCCTGGAGGGCGTTCTCAGCAGTATCTTCCTCGTACGGAAGAAAGGGGGCCAGATGCGCCCGGTCATAAATCTCAAACCTCTAAACAGATTTGTGCGCTACAGGCACTTCAAGATGGAGGGCATTCACCTCCTCAGAGACCTCCTCCTCCAGGGAGATTGGATGGTGAAATTGGATCTGAAAGATGCCTATCTCACCGTACTGGTCGCTGTTCCTTCCAGGGATCTTCTCCGTTTCCTTTGGAAGGATCAAACGTGGCGTTTCTCTTGCCTTCCGTTTGGCCTGTCGTCAGCCCCTTGGTGCTTCACCAAGCTCATGCGCCCAATGGTGGCGTGGCTACGCAGCCGCGGGATCAGGTTGATCATCTATCTGGACGACCTGCAGGTTACGATGGATCTGCTGTCTCGGTTGGGCTTCCTCATCAACTACGAGAAGTCTTCATTAACCCCCTCCAGAGAGATGGAGTTCCTCGGATTCTCGGTGGATTCAGTCTCAGAGACCCTCAGTCTTCCCCAGTTGAAACTTCGGTCTATCCGCAAGGAGATATGCAAGACGTTGGTTACCCCTCGGATCACGCTGCGCCATCTGGCACGGATCATAGGACTCCTCTCCTCCTCGATTCAAGCTGTCTTTCCTGGTCTGCAGAATGTCCAGGCGGACTGGAACTCTCGGTATCTCAGGGATGGCAGTGATTGGAAATTAGACGGACTGGTGTTCTCAGACATCTCATCCCTCTGGGGTCCATTCTCTATCGACCTGTTTGCCTCTCGGTTGAACGCTCAGTTACCACACTTTTTCAGCTGGCGGACGGATCCGGACGCGGATGCAGTGGACGCGTTCCTGCAGGATTGGCGCGGACCTCTCCTTTACGCATTCCCACCATTTGCGATGCTTCCCCGGGTCCTGACTCAGGTGCGTCGCCAGCAAGCGAAATTAGTCTTGATTGTGCCGTTTTGGACTTCCCAGTCGTGGTTTCCCCACCTGCTGGATCTGCTCATCCTACCGCCGCTTCTTCTGACGGACTTCCCAGAACTTCTCCTAGACTCCGGAGACGAGCGACATCCACTACTGTTGGAGGAATCTCTCCGTTTGCTGGCCTGCAGGATATCGGGCGACTTAGCCAAGGCGAGGATCTTTCGGACGCAGCTCCGAGGATCTTGGAACAGTCGTGGGCTCCGGGCACCAGGAGGGCCTATAGAGCGGCCTGGAGATCATGGTCTGGTTGGTGCGTGGCACGGCTTGTGGATCCCCTTTCAGCCCCTGTATCGGACGTTTTTGACGGCCTTATTTGAGGAAGGTAAGGCGTATCGGACAATCAACCTTTTCCGTTCAGCGATTTCTTCCTTTCCTGCGGGTCAACATCCTCTGGTATGCCGTCTCCTCAAGGGTTCTCGTATGTCACGACCTCCTCGGCCGCGTTTTTCTTCCACCTGGGATGTATCCTTGGTCTTGGATCTTTTCACGACGTGGCCGTCTAACTCTCATCTTTCCCTACGTCAGCTTTCGGCTAAACTGGTTACCCTCTTTTGCCTTATATCTTGGAAAAGGGTTTCTGACATCAGGGCTTTGGATTTTGATGCCCGGTCCTTTTCTCCGGACGGAGTCACTTTTAATATCTCCCGACGGACCAAGACTCATATTCGATCTGTTTCTTATCCCAGTTTTCCTGCTGTTCCGAACCTTTGCCCGGTCGCTTGTCTACAGGAATACGAGGCTAGGACCTCCATGCATAGACCCGCTGGGACCCATCAGCTGTTTCTATCATATAGGCGGCCGTTTGCCCCGGTTTCCACCCCTACCTTGGCACGTTGGGTTAAGTGGAGTATGTCTTTGGCGGGTGTGAACACCTCTGTGTTCACGGCCCATTCTACTAGGAGTGCTGCCTCCACCTCTATGGTGTCTGGGGCTCGTTTGGAGGACATCATGAAGATTGCCGACTGGTCGCGGGCTTCGACTTTTAAAGAATTCTATTTTCGCTCGTCTCTACATGCCTTCTCTTCGGTTATTTTACAGCTTTAAACTTGCAATATGAGCCTCCGTGTCTTGAACTAAAATTGTAGGATTTTACTAGTAAAAGTCATGATTTTATGAAAGACACGGAGGCGAGTATTGCCCGCCCTGGGTAATTTTCCCTCCCTTAGGTGATTGTTTGCTGAAGTGTCAAGTTTTTATCTGTGATGATTTGTATTCTTGTGGATTCTTTATGGTTTTCGTGCATGCACGTGTTCATACGGATGGAGCGTTTTCCTTTCATGTGTTTTGTTCTCTTCGCAGGATGACTTCTCTGATGTGTGGTGTTCGTTGGTTCCTGTGGAGTAGCTTCTTCCCGTTCCAGTTCAGCGGTTGCGAGTTCGGGGGGGTTAGTACTACTTACCAGACGTTTTGGAAGACGGTTCTCCTGTTATCCGTTTCGGAGAGTTCAAGTTCGAATGGTTCCGGTTCTGCGTTTCAGTTTGGAGTATTCTGAGGTCCGGTCCGATAGGAGTGGCATTGCCAAGAAAGAGGAAGTGCTATTGACTAGTGGACATTATATAGGGGACTAAGGTGGGAGGGGACGGTTGCTATGGCGATATGTTAATTTGGTTTCATTTTTCTTTGCTGCTGTGGCTGTCAGTAAAGAGAGATTAAGCAATACTCGCCTCCGTGTCTTTCATAAAATCATGACTTTATGTCATAAACTAGTAAAATCCTACAATTTTATTGCATGAGATAAGTACTTGATACAATAGAAAAACAGAACTTAATATTTAGTGCAGAATCCTTTGTTTGCCATTACAGAGGACAGACGTTTCCTGTAGTTCTTGACCAAGTTTGCACACACTGGAGCAGGGATTTTGGTCCACTCCTCCATACAGATCTTCTCCAGGTCTTTCAGGTTTCGGGGCTGTTGCTGGACTACATTGAGTTTCAGCTCCCTTCAAAGATTTTTTAATGGGTTCAGGTCTTGAGACTGGCTAGGGCACTCCAGGACCTTGAAATGCTACTTACTGAGCCACTCCTTAGTTGCCCTGGCTGTGTGTTTCAGGCCATTGTCATGCTGGAAGACCCAGCCATAACCCATCTTCAGTGCTCTTACTGAGGGAAGGAGATTGTTGGCCAAAACCTTGCGATACATGCCCCCTCCATCCTATCTTCAATACGGTGCAGTTGTCCTGTCCCCTTTACAGAAAAGCACACCCAAAGTATGATGTGTTCACCCGCATGCTTCACAGTTAGGACAGTATCCTTGGGGTTGTACTTATCCTTCTTCTGCCTGCAAACACGGCAAGCGGAGTTGATACCAATTTTGGTCTCAACTGACCACATGACCTTCTCCCATGCCTCCCCTGGATCATCCAGATAATCATTGGCAATCTTCAAACGGGCCTGGACATGTGCTGGTGTGAGCAGGGGGACCTTGTGTGCACTGCAGGATTTTAATCCATGACGGCGTAGTGTGTTACTAACTGTAAACTTTAAGACTGTTGTCCAAGCTTTCTTCAGGTCATTGTACAGATCCTTCTGTGTAGTTTTTGGCTGATTCCTGACCTTTTTCAGAATCATCCTTACCTCACAAAGCGAGATCTTGCATGGAGCCTCAGACCGTCATCTTGTGTTTCTTCCATTTTCTAATAATTGTGCTAACAGTTGTTGACTTCTCACCAAGCTGCTTGCCTATTGTCTTGTAACCAATCCCAGACTTGTGCAGGTCTACAATTATGTCCCTGGTGTCCTTAGATAGCTCTTTGCTCTTGGTTATGGTGGAGAGGTTGCAGTGTGATTGAGTGTATGGACAGGTCTTCTTTATACAGGTAACAAGTTCAAACAGGTGCAATTAATACAGGTAATGAGTGCAGAGTAGTGCTTCTTAAAGGATAACTAATATTTTTTTTATTTGCTAGTTTATTAGAGCTAGGCATGTGTACCTGAGTTAGTCTGTCAGTGATTGTCAAAAGATCTGCAATTACCTTATAATAACAGCTTTCATAAATGTCCTCTGTCCCTTTCCACTGCGCCCTTAAAAGACCATTGCTAGGGCTCATCTGTCTCCCAACTTAATGTAAACAGAAGACAGAGGTGCATTCCTTCGCACTGCATGCCTGCATTCGGCTTCAGAGTGAGGAGGCGTGTCTTTCAGTCATCCAATCTGATTGGCTGTCAGGAAGCTGCTGGCTACAGCAAGTTTGTATGTGACCTGAGGGAATGCAGTTTTGGCCTCAGAGAACTGGCAGAGGAGCCATCTTGAGAGGATCCTCATATTGTAGGATTCAACACAGCCATAACTAAGAGGAAAAATCTAAGAAAACGGTGGTATGTGAAGAAAATAAAGATTGATTTATACATAATGCTGCTGCAGCAGTAACATATGCTAAAATAGATTTTTTTTTTTTTTACGAAAACATGACAGTTTTCCTTTAAAGAAAAACTAACAGGTCTGTAAGAGCCGGAATTCTTGCTGGTTGGTAGGTGATCAAATACTTATTTCATGTAATAAAATGCAAATTAATTATTAAAAAATCATACAATGTGATTTTCTGGATTTTTTTTTTATTCTGTCTCTCAAAGTTAAAGTGTACATATGGTAAAAATGACAGATCTCTCCATTCTTTGTAGGTGTCACGAGGGTATCGAGAACCACGCCTGACTCCGTTATACCCGGGGTCAGGAAGTCGCAGCGGTTGGCTGCATGCTCTATTTAAGATAGGGCTGTTTTCCTTATGGTAGCTTTCTGAGTTTGCTTTGCAAACCCTTTTGGCTCACTCAGGGATCCGTAGCTCCTTCTCCTCAGCTGTTCCTTGTCCAGCACTCCCAAACCTCCTTATATTCCCCTCTCACACTTCTCTGGTTGCCAGAGATAGAGCTTCCTGCCTGGACATCTATCCTGACCCACTGGAGCTGTGTTGCTGCGTTCTCTGACTGTTGATTCAGAACGCTACCCTCCGGATCCCTGTTGGACCTTTGTGGACTGCTGTGGTCGTCCACCTGGGTGTTTGTGTTTGTCTGTATTTGTCTGTCCTCTCCCTGGTGTTTCCCTCTTAGTGCAGTGGTGTGGACTAGCGATCCCACCGGCCCATTCACTATCTAGGGCTCATTTCAGGGAAAGCCAGGGTTTAGGCACGTGATCGCCGCACAGGTGAGGAACCCGTCTAGGGACGTCAGGGCAGTCAGGTGTCAGCCTCAAGGTGAGTTAGGGGTCACCACCTTTCCCTCTCCCTTGGGAAGGGCTTTCCCTGTTTTCCTCCCTGTGCGTGACACCGGTCATCACACGTGGCTTTTCGCCTGGAGTTACCTCAGACTTTTAAAATTCATAATGTTTTTCATAAGTCGTTACTCAAAAAATATATTCCACCTCTAGAACCATCACCGCTGCCACCCCCTCCTGTTGTCGTGGATGGTAATCTAGAATTTCAGATATCCAAAATTGTTAATTCTCGTCGGGTCCGCCGCTCTCTTCAATATCTGGTGCATTGGAGAGGTTACGGTCCCGAGGAAAGAATGTGGGTTCCTGCGTCTGAGGTAAACGCTGACAGGTTAGTTCGGGTTTTTCATGCCTCTCATCCTGAGAGACCTGGTCCTGAGTGTCCGGAGGCCCCTCGTAGAGAGGGGGGTACTGTCACGAGGGTATCGAGAACCACGCCTGACTCCGTTATACCCGGGGTCAGGAAGTCGCAGCGGTTGGCTGCATGCTCTATTTAAGATAGGGCTGTTTTCCTTATGGTAGCTTTCTGAGTTTGCTTTGCAAACCCTTTTGGCTCACTCAGGGATCCGTAGCTCCTTCTCCTCAGCTGTTCCTTGTCCAGCACTCCCAAACCTCCTTATATTCCTCTCTCACACTTCTCTGGTTGCCAGAGATAGAGCTTCCTGCCTGGACATCTATCCTGACCCACTGGAGCTGTGTTGCTGCGTTCTCTGACTGTTGATTCAGAACGCTACCCTCCGGATCCCTGCTGGACCTTTGTGGACAGTTGTTGTCGTCCACCTGGGTGTTTGTGTTTGTCTGTCCTCTCCCTGGTGTTTCCCTCTTAGTGCAGTGGTGAGGACTAGCGATCCCACCGGCCCATTCACTATCTAGGGCTCATTTCAGGGAAAGCCAGGGTTTAGGCACGTGATCGCCGCACGGGTGAGGAACCCGTCTAGGGACGTCAGGGCAGTCAGGTGCCAGCCGCAAGGTGAGTTAGGGGTCACCACCTTTCCCTCTCCCTTAGGCAGGGCTTTCCCTGTTTTCCTCCCTGTGCGTGACACCCGTCATTACAGTAGGTGGGAAAACTTGCAAAATCGCCAGTGTATCAAATACTTATTTTCCCCACTGTATGTGCTTCTATCTGTTCATGTATGAAAAACTTCAAACATAGACCTTTATATACCTATACAGAATTGCCACCCCTTTGTATTTTTATATAAATGACAATATATACCATTTAAGGTAATACTGTATCACATAATATTTAACACAATTGTACAACTTCCCCAGTAAACTTTTCCTTTTGCTCTAATCATTTGATTCCAACAACTCTCCTTGGGGCTTTATGTTTTTTTGTCAATGAGTGTATGTATCAATAATATAGATATATATAAAGTAGGAAAATGGCAGCACTTGATAAAAAAATTAATAAAAATAATAGAGGTGCAAGCCTAATGGACCCAGACTATGGTACAGCATATAAAACAAGAAAATCAGCAGCAGTCTGTCACGTGCCGAATGTCGCCAGGAGGACCTCTGGGGCGACATACGAGCAGGACAAGGCAAACGGGACCACGGAACACATAACTTATTACAAAGGAACTAAGACACGTGACAATGACTATAACAGAAGACCTCAATGTACTGACATGGATCAGTGGGTGTGAACCCACTGCACAACAGACTAGCAATACTCTGAAGGGGATAAACTAAGCAGTTACTGGTCTTCATCAGAGCCTCAGATGGTGAGCATAGGCTTGGGCCATTAGGGTACTTGCCAGAGCGTAAACCGAGTCAGTAGCATCATTACTAGGTCATTACTACTGTGAGGGGCACAATTTGGGCATTACTATTGTGAGGGGGCACAATGTGGGCATAACTACTGTGAGGGGTACAATATGGACATTACTACTGTGAGGGGGCACAATGTGGGCATAACTACTGTCAGGGGGCACAAAATGGGCATTAGTACTGTGAGGGAGCACAATGAAGGCATAATTACTGTACATTTTCACCCTATGAGTGCCTTTCTCATGTGGACCTCCCCCCCATGTGCTGTTTATATAGACAGAGGTGTGTCTTTCGAAATCATGTCCAAACAACTGAATTTACCATAAGTAGACTCCAATCAAGGTGTAGAAACATCTCAGAGATGATCAAGAGAATCGGGAGGCCCCCAGATATAGATTTTAAGTGTAATAGCAAAGGGTCTGAATACGTACAGTTGCAAAAAAAAAGTATGTGAACCTTTTGGAATGATATGGATTTCTGCACAAATTGGTCATAAAATGTGATCAGATCTTCATCTAAATGTAAAAACACAAAATGCAATCGCACACTGCAACCAGCACTCTGCCCTGCCTTTATGCTGGATGTTGAATAAGGCATTGGTGTACATTTTGGCCAAAGCGTAATAAGCCACTCCCCGCGTCAAGGTTGCCTTCATGAGTGGTCCCTAACACTAGTTCCTACCTTTTATGGGCCATGACAGCCACATAAAGTCCAGGGAGCGCAGGTACAGCATGCATGCCAAGCACACTCTGCTTTTAACCCCGTCCGGTGCCATTACAGCTTTCATCGGATCCAGGGATGCAAGTACTCACATGCATGCTGAGCCCACTTTATACTTCTCCTGGAGCCTAATGGCTTCTGGTAGGTGCTGTATAAGCAGACTCAGTTTTATACTGACTTTAAAACCAGCCTCCAGGGGGCAGATTAACTGGACAGGTGTGCTTGACTGCTTGGAGATCGCCACGCCTCCAATACGTACTACAAAGAGAAAAATATGGAAAATTTCAGCCCGCACAACCCCTAGCAGGTGCAGATTGCTATGGCGAAATAGAGATATAAATGTAAAAACACAAAATGCAATCGCACACTGCAACCAGCACTCTGCCCTGCCTTTATGCTGGATGTTGAATAAGGCATTGGTGTACGTTTTGGCCAAAGCGTAATAAGCCACTCACCGCGTCAAGGTTGCCTTCATGAGTGGTCCCTAACACTAGTTCCTACCTTTTATGGGCCATGACAGCCACATAAAGTCCAGGGAGCGCAGGTACAGCATGCATGCCAAGCACACTCTGCTTTTAACCCCGTCCGGTGCCATTACAGCTTTCATCGGATCCAGGGATGCAAGTACTCACATGCATGCTGAGCCCACTTTATACTTCTCCTGGAGCCTAATGGCTACTGGTAGGTGCTGTATAAGCAGACTCAGTTTTATACTGACTTTAAAACCAGCCTCCAGGGGGCAGATTAACTGGACAGGTTGTAGTGTCCCACTAGGTATGGGTGGGCACTACACAAGGGTCAATTGGTGTGCGCGTTACTCCTACTCACAAGGAACAGAAATGTCATATTTTATTCTGCATTTAATGTATGTTTTACTGTGTTGTTAGATGCAATGTACCCCTGTCTAATGCAGCAGCAGGCCTAGTTGGGTGTAGTTAGACATCCCAGACACTAGAGGGAGATAGGGAGCCCCTAGTATAAATGTCCAGGCCCAGACAGGGAGAGGGTGTGCAGAGTCAGGAGTCTGAGAAGACACAGGTTAAGAAGCCTGCTCCTGACATGCAGCTGGATAGCCCTGGCTGCTAGTGATGTCCAGGAGGCTGTTGAGAAGCTCCAGCCTGCCTGAAGAACAAGAGAGCCTAAGTTAGCTCTGAAGAGATACCCCAGTTGCAGGATTCAACCTCCTGGGAGAAACCGACAGTTATCCACCTGATAGGAGGAGGCGTCCCAGGGTAAGCCACGTGCCCCTGATAGGCAGAGGAACCTAGGAACCATTGCAAGCAGTATAATACCTGAGGAAGGAAGTAACCAAGGATATAAGCCACCCTTTTAGGCATCCGGGCCTTGGGAATTATCAAGCCAGAGTAGGAGTTCTAGAAAGGACAGTGTAAAAGTGCAACCTGCTGCTGAGTGCTTGTGGAATTTACCCTCAGTGTAACTTGCATGTCTATTGCCTGCCATACTTGTGAATAAGCCCCTTTTTGTGGAACTGTAATACTGAAGACTATACTACTCCCTGCTGTACAAAGTTGGATTGTCCACTAAAGTTTACATTTGGTTCACTGCATACTTGTGTACCGTTATCTTTCCAACCATCAACCGGCGTGCCACCGGCCAAAGGCACTGGCGTCACGAATACCACAGGGACCTTGCCCCAGGCACACAAAATACCTGTAACATCCAGGGCACCTCAACTACCATCAGGCCTGGTCCCTATCTACAGAGCGTGCCCCAGAGGAACTGTGTCTACCTCTCCTTCACTGCCACGCGCCTGCCCAGGGCTCTTCAAATATAGTGAGTACCCTCGATTGCCCATAACTGTGACCTCACTTCGTCATACCCTGCAGGTCTGGCGTGTTGCATAAATTGGCGTCACGAACAGGATACGAATATTCCTGCGCCATAGCGGATATAAAAACTGTGTGCTGAAAATTGTCTTAAAGTGACATGCCCCAATTGTTTTATTGAAAATTGCTGGGCCAAAGTGAACTGTAATATTTGCGGTGTGAAGATTGCATTGTATGGACTGTTTTCTACTTATTTAAGCCACCGCTTGCTGTCAGTGAATAGACAGCTATTTTGCTCAAAGATGGCCGCTGAGCTTGCTTGAAATTGTTTGCTGCGTCATCTTCATCATAAATTGGCGGTAAAAATTGGCGCCTTCTGCTAAAAGTGCGGGAAGGCTGTATGCTGGCGCCACCGCCCTGTCTGGACATTTGCATGTCTGCTGTGATGGACTCCGCCTCCCCAATACTGGAGTACCTGGGGGGCGGCCTCCCAGTGCAATGGGAGGATCTGTCTGAACTTATTGGCGCCACCCTGTCGCTCTCCAGAGAAGGATCGAGCATGTTGAGGAGTGAGGACTTTCCTGATGATATGTCCGCGCCTGATTTATTAACCATGAATATGACTGGTGTTGAGCAAGAGGACGCTCCACCGGCCTACTCTCCGGGACCGGAGAGACCCGCCTGCCCGCCACCGAGGACGCAACCGGAGACCTATTATGGCTCCTGGAGAGATTTCTTCCAGCCCTCGTTCAAGTGGTCCGCATTGATGGCAGAGATCCGGGAGGCCGCAATTAAGAAGACGACTAAAACTAAAATTTACTACGAGGAACTGGCAAAGACCGTTCACGAGTGCCACACTGACACACAACCCCGCCTGGAAAGGAGAATGGGGTTGGTTGTGGCCTTTGACAAGGACCGAGGCTTCGGTTTCATAAAAGACTACCTGACTGGACGAGACTTATATGTCAACAGGAGGTCTGTCAAGCGGAGTTACCTCCCAGAACGTCTGCACAACCTCCGCGAGGGAGAGGAGGTTGAATTTACCCCTGCTGAGGGCCTGCGAGGCCCCTACGCCACTGCCGTGTCCCGTCCTAAGAAGAAGACAGAGGACTGGGACTTTGATGAGGACTACTCTGGCTGCGAGCGTGAGTCTGTGCGCTCTCCGGAGGACAACCCTGGCTGCGAGCGTGAATCTGAATGCTCTCCAGGACCGACCCATCACGCCTTCCAAGAACGGGGCTCTTTTATTGGCCCAAATGTGTTCTGGCAGCCGACAGTGGTAGAGAAGAGGGTTAGCCCATGGCTCTCACCTGAGTTGCCTCGCAGGGAGAAAACTATCCGTGAGCTTCAGGATGCAGAGAGATTCAAAGCTGCCCTGGAGAATATCCGCAGAGGGAGGAAAGCGGACGCCTCACCTGAGCCTGCAGCGGCTGCGCAGGACGAACCACCCATCGCCCAAGTGCCGACGACAACAGCGGAGACCAGCGATCCCGACTCCGAAAGCCTGGACGACCAGATCGTGCGGCTGGAGCTGAAACTGCGGGAGCTACGCCAGGCTGCCACCGCCAGGATCCGGACTCCACCTGGCCTACAACGTAAGGACTCGGACGTCTCCGGGTCTAAGGTGAGAGTACCTGTCCCTGCCAGTCGTCCCTCCTTAGTACCGGCACCTGCGGTGGGATCCTCTTACGCTGTGCACCGGCGCACAGAGCCAGTCGTCCAAGAACCCACCGGACCGCTTGCAGCAGCGGTACCCAGGCCAGTGCAGCAGCCTACGATTGTTATGCCTGCTCCGGTGAGGTCAGCGACTGTGATAACCCCTAGGCCTATGGGGCCTATACCTATTAGGGGTCCGTTTATGCTACAGTTGCCCCCTAATACTGTGTTGTGGGCACATCCATAGATTGAACCTCAGTACAGGCCCAATATACAAATGGAGCCAGGGAGCACCACTGAAATGCAAAGTGGATATGATATGCCCCTGTGAATTGGCCTGCTAGGCCCTTGATGTTTGCTTGTTTTGCCAAGGGATCCTAAAGAAGAGTTAACTCTTTCAGGACAGGAGTCCTTCGTTGTTTTGGCCCTCTGTTGCTGCTGCCAGTTACCCACGGCTCAGTGGAAGGCGGCAAGCCACTGAAGTACCACGTGCAGCAAGGCCATCTTGTTTACAGGACCTCCTGCCTGCTTTCTCAGAGTGAAAACCCAGTTGTGTCTGTTTTCATGTTGCACCTTTTAACCCTTTAACCCCCTTTTCAGGTTGATTAAGGGTATTACAGCACTTGTTTTATATGTATGTCATTTAAATAATGTGGACTATTTTATGTGCTGCTATTTTATTATGCAACTGGAATTTAAAAGAATTGGGCCCAGGGATAGACTCAAATGCACATGAGCCTCTGAGATGTTGCTACTGTTTTAAAGTATTGTGCCCAGAGATGGACTCCACCCCGTGCGAGCCTCTGTGATTCTTACTGCCCTTTATGGTCGCCTCTGTCTATATCTCTACTTAGCTGTGGAATGAACGAAAAGAAAATAAACTGGGTACGGACTCATTTTAAATGCTTTGAGCCTCCAAAGAACTGTTATTTAATGTTTACATTTTCCATGGACTACAACTGTTCTATCATGGACAATTTGCACTTAAAAGGTATTATATGGACTATCCTGGTATTTATTGTTACGCTGTGCCAGGTCAGCGCCCCTGTTCCCCTTGTTTTATCCTGAGAGAAGAGAACGACGCCCCTTTTCACCATTACTTGCTCCTATTCCAGTGGAACTGCCTAATATATGTATACATATAATGTATATTTTGCAAATGTAGATGTGTTTTCCTGCTTTGCTTTATTGTCCTCATTACAGGTGCAGTATCCAGCTGTGCAGGGACCCTCCATGTTGCGCCGAGGACGGGCAACGTTATAGCGTGGGGGTATGTAGTGTCCCACTAGGTATGGGTGGGCACTACACAAGGGTCAATTGGTGTGCGCGTTACTCCTACTCACAAGGAACAGAAATGTCATATTTTATTCTGCATTTAATGTATGTTTTACTGTGTTGTTAGATGCAATGTACCCCTGTCTAATGCAGCAGCAGGCCTAGTTGGGTGTAGTTAGACATCCCAGACACTAGAGGGAGATAGGGAGCCCCTAGTATAAATGTCCAGGCCCAGACAGGGAGAGGGTGTGCAGAGTCAGGAGTCTGAGAAGACACAGGTTAAGAAGCCTGCTCCTGACATGCAGCTGGATAGCCCTGGCTGCTAGTGATGTCCAGGAGGCTGTTGAGAAGCTCCAGCCTGCCTGAAGAACAAGAGAGCCTAAGTTAGCTCTGAAGAGATACCCCAGTTGCAGGATTCAACCTCCTGGGAGAAACCGACAGTTATCCACCTGATAGGAGGAGGCGTCCCAGGGTAAGCCACGTGCCCCTGATAGGCAGAGGAACCTAGGAACCATTGCAAGCAGTATAATACCTGAGGAAGGAAGTAACCAAGGATATAAGCCACCCTTTTAGGCATCCGGGCCTTGGGAATTATCAAGCCAGAGTAGGAGTTCTAGAAAGGACAGTGTAAAAGTGCAACCTGCTGCTGAGTGCTTGTGGAATTTACCCTCAGTGTAACTTGCATGTCTATTGCCTGCCATACTTGTGAATAAGCCCCTTTTTGTGGAACTGTAATACTGAAGACTATACTACTCCCTGCTGTACAAAGTTGGATTGTCCACTAAAGTTTACGTTTGGTTCACTGCATACTTGTGTACCGTTATCTTTCCAACCATCAACCGGCGTGCCACCGGCCAAAGGCACTGGCGTCACGAATACCACAGGGACCTTGCCCCAGGCACACAAAATACCTGTAACATCCAGGGCACCTCAACTACCATCAGGCCTGGTCCCTATCTACAGAGCGTGCCCCAGAGGAACTGTGTCTACCTCTCCTTCACTGCCACGCGCCTGCCCAGGGCTCTTCAAATATAGTGAGTACCCTCGATTGCCCATAACTGTGACCTCACTTCGTCATACCCTGCAGGTCTGGCGTGTTGCATAAATTGGCGTCACGAACAGGATACGAATATTCCTGCGCCATAGCGGATATAAAAACTGTATGCTGAAAATTGTCTTAAAGTGACATGCCCCAATTGTTTTATTGAAAATTGCTGGGCCAAAGTGAACTGTAATATTTGCGGTGTGAAGATTGCATTGTATGGACTGTTTTCTACTTATTTAAGCCACCGCTTGCTGTCAGTGAATAGACAGCTATTTTGCTCAAAGATGGCCGCTGAGCTTGCTTGAAATTGTTTGCTGCGTCATCTTCATCATAAATTGGCGGTAAAAATTGGCGCCTTCTGCTAAAAGTGCGGGAAGGCTGTATGCTGGCGCCACCGCCCTGTCTGGACATTTGCATGTCTGCTGTGATGGACTCCGCCTCCCCAATACTGGAGTACCTGGGGGGCGGCCTCCCAGTGCAATGGGAGGATCTGTCTGAACTTATTGGCGCCACCCTGTCGCTCTCCAGAGAAGGATCGAGCATGTTGAGGAGTGAGGACTTTCCTGATGATATGTCCGCGCCTGATTTATTAACCATGAATATGACTGGTGTTGAGCAAGAGGACGCTCCACCGGCCTACTCTCCGGGACCGGAGAGACCCGCCTGCCCGCCACCGAGGACGCAACCGGAGACCTATTATGGCTCCTGGAGAGATTTCTTCCAGCCCTCGTTCAAGTGGTCCGCATTGATGGCAGAGATCCGGGAGGCCGCAATTAAGAAGACGACTAAAACTAAAATTTACTACGAGGAACTGGCAAAGACCGTTCACGAGTGCCACACTGACACACAACCCCGCCTGGAAAGGAGAATGGGGTTGGTTGTGGCCTTTGACAAGGACCGAGGCTTCGGTTTCATAAAAGACTACCTGACTGGACGAGACTTATATGTCAACAGGAGGTCTGTCAAGCGGAGTTACCTCCCAGAACGTCTGCACAACCTCCGCGAGGGAGAGGAGGTTGAATTTACCCCTGCTGAGGGCCTGCGAGGCCCCTACGCCACTGCCGTGTCCCGTCCTAAGAAGAAGACAGAGGACTGGGACTTTGATGAGGACTACTCTGGCTGCGAGCGTGAGTCTGTGCGCTCTCCGGAGGACAACCCTGGCTGCGAGCGTGAATCTGAATGCTCTCCAGGACCGACCCATCACGCCTTCCAAGAACGGGGCTCTTTTATTGGCCCAAATGTGTTCTGGCAGCCGACAGTGGTAGAGAAGAGGGTTAGCCCATGGCCCTCACCTGAGTTGCCTCGCAGGGAGAAAACTATCCGTGAGCTTCAGGATGCAGAGAGATTCAAAGCTGCCCTGGAGAATATCCGCAGAGGGAGGAAAGCGGACGCCTCACCTGAGCCTGCAGCGGCTGCGCAGGACGAACCACCCATCGCCCAAGTGCCGACGACAACAGCGGAGACCAGCGATCCCGACTCCGAAAGCCTGGACGACCAGATCGTGCGGCTGGAGCTGAAACTGCGGGAGCTACGCCAGGCTGCCACCGCCAGGATCCGGACTCCACCTGGCCTACAACGTAAGGACTCGGACGTCTCCGGGTCTAAGGTGAGAGTACCTGTCCCTGCCAGTCGTCCCTCCTTAGTACCGGCACCTGCGGTGGGATCCTCTTACGCTGTGCACCGGCGCACAGAGCCAGTCGTCCAAGAACCCACCGGACCGCTTGCAGCAGCGGTACCCAGGCCAGTGCAGCAGCCTACGATTGTTATGCCTGCTCCGGTGAGGTCAGCGACTGTGATAACCCCTAGGCCTATGGGGCCTATACCTATTAGGGGTCCGTTTATGCTACAGTTGCCCCCTAATACTGTGTTGTGGGCACATCCATAGATTGAACCTCAGTACAGGCCCAATATACAAATGGAGCCAGGGAGCACCACTGAAATGCAAAGTGGATATGATATGCCCCTGTGAATTGGCCTGCTAGGCCCTTGATGTTTGCTTGTTTTGCCAAGGGATCCTAAAGAAGAGTTAACTCTTTCAGGACAGGAGTCCTTCGTTGTTTTGGCCCTCTGTTGCTGCTGCCAGTTACCCACGGCTCAGTGGAAGGCGGCAAGCCACTGAAGTACCACGTGCAGCAAGGCCATCTTGTTTACAGGACCTCCTGCCTGCTTTCTCAGAGTGAAAACCCAGTTGTGTCTGTTTTCATGTTGCACCTTTTAACCCTTTAACCCCCTTTTCAGGTTGATTAAGGGTATTACAGCACTTGTTTTATATGTATGCCATTTAAATAATGTGGACTATTTTATGTGCTGCTATTTTATTATGCAACTGGAATTTAAAAGAATTGGGCCCAGGGATAGACTCAAATGCACATGAGCCTCTGAGATTTTGCTACTGTTTTAAAGTATTGTGCCCAGAGATGGACTCCACCCCGTGCGAGCCTCTGTGATTCTTACTGCCCTTTATGGTCGCCTCTGTCTATATCTCTACTTAGCTGTGGAATGAACGAAAAGAAAATAAACTGGGTACGGACTCATTTTAAATGCTTTGAGCCTCCAAAGAACTGTTATTTAATGTTTACATTTTCCATGGACTACAACTGTTCTATCATGGACAATTTGCACTTAAAAGGTATTATATGGACTATCCTGGTATTTATTGTTACGCTGTGCCAGGTCAGCGCCCCTGTTCCCCTTGTTTTATCCTGAGAGAAGAGAACGACGCCCCTTTTCACCATTACTTGCTCCTATTCCAGTGGAACTGCCTAATATATGTATACATATAATGTATATTTTGCAAATGTAGATGTGTTTTCCTGCTTTGCTTTATTGTCCTCATTACAGGTGCAGTATCCAGCTGTGCAGGGACCCTCCATGTTGCGCCGAGGACGGGCAACGTTATAGCGTGGGGGTATGTAGTGTCCCACTAGGTATGGGTGGGCACTACACAAGGGTCAATTGGTGTGCGCGTTACTCCTACTCACAAGGAACAGAAATGTCATATTTTATTCTGCATTTAATGTATGTTTTACTGTGTTGTTAGATGCAATGTACCCCTGTCTAATGCAGCAGCAGGCCTAGTTGGGTGTAGTTAGACATCCCAGACACTAGAGGGAGATAGGGAGCCCCTAGTATAAATGTCCAGGCCCAGACAGGGAGAGGGTGTGCAGAGTCAGGAGTCTGAGAAGACACAGGTTAAGAAGCCTGCTCCTGACATGCAGCTGGATAGCCCTGGCTGCTAGTGATGTCCAGGAGGCTGTTGAGAAGCTCCAGCCTGCCTGAAGAACAAGAGAGCCTAAGTTAGCTCTGAAGAGATACCCCAGTTGCAGGATTCAACCTCCTGGGAGAAACCGACAGTTATCCACCTGATAGGAGGAGGCGTCCCAGGGTAAGCCACGTGCCCCTGATAGGCAGAGGAACCTAGGAACCATTGCAAGCAGTATAATACCTGAGGAAGGAAGTAACCAAGGATATAAGCCACCCTTTTAGGCATCCGGGCCTTGGGAATTATCAAGCCAGAGTAGGAGTTCTAGAAAGGACAGTGTAAAAGTGCAACCTGCTGCTGAGTGCTTGTGGAATTTACCCTCAGTGTAACTTGCATGTCTATTGCCTGCCATACTTGTGAATAAGCCCCTTTTTGTGGAACTGTAATACTGAAGACTATACTACTCCCTGCTGTACAAAGTTGGATTGTCCAGTAAAGTTTACGTTTGGTTCACTGCATACTTGTGTACCGTTATCTTTCCAACCATCAACCGGCGTGCCACCGGACAAAGGCACTGGCGTCACGAATACCACAGGGACCTTGCCCCAGGCACACAAAATACCTGTAACATCCAGGGCACCTCAACTACCATCAGGCCTGGTCCCTATCTACAGAGCGTGCCCCAGAGGAACTGTGTCTACCTCTCCTTCACTGCCACGCGCCTGCCCGGCTCTTCAAATATAGTGAGTACCCTCGATTGCCCATAACTGTGACCTCACTTCGTCATACCCTGCAGGTCTGGCGTGTTGCAAGGTGTGCTTGACTGCTTTTCATCTAAGTCACAACAATAGATGATCACAGTCTGCTTAAACTAATAACACACAAAGAATTAAATGTTACCATGTTTTTATTGAACACACCATGTAAACATTCACAGTGCAGGTGGAAAAAGTATGTGAACCCTTGGATTTAATAACTGGTTGAACCTCCTTTGGCAGCAATTACTTCAACGAAACGTTTCCTGTAGCTGCAGATCAGACATGCACAATGGTCAGGAGTAATTCTTGGCCATTCCTATTTACAGAACTGTTTCAGTTCAGCAATACTCTTGGGATGTCTGGTGTGAATTGCTTTCTTGAGGTCATGCCACAGCATCTCAATCGCGTTGAGGTCAGGACTCTGACTGGGCCACTCCAGAAGGTGTATTTTCATCTGTTTAAGCCATTCTGTTGTTGATTTACTTCTATGATTTGGGTCGTTGTCCTGTTGCAACACCCATCTTCTGTTGAGCTTCAGCTGGTGGACAGATGGCCTTAAAGAGGACCTTTCACCTGGAAAAACATTGTGAACTAAGTATCATGACATATAGGGCGGCGCCCAGGGATCTCACTGCACTTATTATTGCTGGGCGCCACTCCATTCAGCCGCGATGTCCTCCGGTATCTTCACTCACTTGGTTATAGTAGGCGGAGACTTAGGGGACTTGGTTATAGTAGGCGGGGTCTGCCCTTGTTCTGCTGGGCGTCTCCTTCTCCTAGGCTGTAGCGCTGGCCAATCGCAACGCAGAGCTCACAGCCTGGGAGTTGTGAGCTCTGCGATGCGATTGGCCAGTACAGCATGGGAGAAGGAGACGCCCAGCAGAACAAGGGCAGTCTCCGCCTACTATAACCAAGTCCCCGAACATACCGGAGGACATAACGGGAGAACGGAGCGGTGCCCAGGGATAATAGTAAGTGCAGTGAGATCCCTGGGCACTGCTGTATGTGTCATGATACTTAGTTCACAATGTTTTTCCAGGTGAAAGGTCCTCTTTAAGTTTTCCTGCAAAATGTCTTGATAAACTTGGGAATTCATTTTTCCTTCGATGATATCAATTCGTCCAGGCCCTGACGCAGCAAAGCAGCCCAAAACCATGATGCCCCCACCACCATACTTCACAGTTGGGATGAGGTTTTGATGTTGGTGTGCTGTGCCTCTTTTTCTCCACACATAGTGTTGTGTGTTTCTTCCAAACAACTCAACTTTGGTTTCATCAGTCCACAGAATATTTTCCAAGAACTGCTTTGGAACATCCAGGTGCAAACTGTAAATGTGCAGCAATGTTTTTTTTTTTTTGGACAGCAGTGCCTTCCTCTGTGGTATCTTCCCATGAAATCCATTCTTGTTTAATGTTTTACGTATCGGAGATTCGCTAATAGGGATATTAGCATATGCCATAGACTTTTGTAAGTCTTTAGCTGATACACTAGGATTCTTCTTCACCTCATTAGTCTGTGCTGTGCTCTTGCAGTCATCTTTACAGGATGGCCACTCCTAGGGAGAGTAGCAGCAGTGCTGAACTTACTCCATTTATAGACAATTTGTCTTACCATGGACTGATGAACAGCAAGGCTTTTGGAGATAATTTTTATAACTCTTTCCAGCTTTATGCAAGTCAACAATTCTTAATCGTAGGTCTTCTGAGATCTCTTTTGTGCAAGCCATCATACACATCAGGCAATGCTTTTTGTGAGAAGCAAACCCAGAACACTGGTGTGTTTATAGGGCAGGGCAGCTGTAACCAACACCTCCAATCTCATCTCATTCATTGGACTCCAGTTGGCTGACACCTCACTCCAATTAGCTCTTGGAGATGTCATTAGTCTAGGGGTTCACATACTTTTTCCACCTGCACTGTGAATGTTTACATGGTGTGTTCAATAAAAACATGGTAACATTTAATTATTTGTTAGTTTAAGCAGACTGTGATTGTCTATTGTTGTGACTTAGATGAAGATCAGATCACATTTTATGACCAATTTGTGCAGAAATTCATATCATTCTAAAGGGTTCACATACTTTTTCTTGCAACTGTATGTCGATGTGAAATGGCACCGACCGTGCTTGGTTCTAGTGCTGTATTTATGTAATGAGCTTGGTTCAGTTGCTGTACTTGTGGACCATGCTTGTTTTTGGTGCTATACATATGCACTGTGCTTGGTTCTGGTGCTTTACGTATGTACCATGCTTAGTACTGGTGCTGTATTTATGTAGCGTGCTTGGTTCTCATGCTGTATTTGTGTAGCATGCTGGGTTCTGCTGCTGTGTTTATGTAATGACCTCGATACGGAAACACTACTACTATTTCTTACCCCTTCAGGACCAAGACTGTACCTGTGTGACAGAAGTCTGGGGTTTAAAAATGCTCATGAGCATAACACCACCAAGGGCAGTCCATCTAACATCAAGCAGGAGCCCCACCAACAGGGTGTGCCCCAAATGGAAGAAAGGTTGCTCCCTTCCCATCACTGCATGACCCAGGGAGGGTCCAATGACAACTATTCTCAACCATCACACTACCCCTGCGGCCTGGTGCACAAGCGCTCTGGTATTTTTGGAAGTCCTTAATAGGTGACTAGACGGGTGGCATGTACAGCTTGCTCCATTTACTTTGGGGCTCCATTCTTTGAATAGCAGTGGGTCCCAGAGGTGGGACTCACACCTTTGAGCATTTATGGAATATTCTATCAATATTCCATAAATGTCCAGAGGGGACAACACCTTAAAGGTGTTTTTCAGGGTCCGGCCACCACCAAGCGCTCTCCCCATATAAGTGAATGGGAGAGTATTGTGCTTGCGTGGCCACTGCTCCCATTCATTTCTATGGGGCCAACAGAAATAGCCAAGCCAGCGCTCTGCTATTTTCGGTGGCCCGATAGAAATTAATGGAGTACGGCTGCGTATGCGCAGTGAGCCCTCCAAAACTTTCAGTGATCCGCATAGGTCCACATCCAAAAAAGGCAGCTCGAATGCGGAACCAAACAACGTTCGTGTGCATGAAGCCTGAAGACAAAGCCTATATTGGTCTTCATTATGCATCCCCATTATTTATGTGGTAATATAATATAGAAACCATGGCACTCAACATGTGCTTAATCAGTGAAGATAACTTTTATTCATGTTTCCAGCAAAATGACAAGAGATGCAATCCAATAGATATACATAAGGTCTATCCAGGACCTTGGTCACGGCCTAGAAATAAGTACATTACATATCAGGTGAAAATGTTATAATATATACAAAGTAAATAATGATATAAAACAAGTGTCATCTTAAGATGAGGTGGGCAAAAATTGCAATTCCGTTACTGTTTTTTTATTTTTAATGGAGTTCACCATTAGGTATATATGATAACTTTTTTTCTGCGGGCTGATCCGATTATGGTGATACCAAATGTTTATAGTTTTCTCATGTTTTATTACTTCTGCATCATAAAATTACTTTTTTTATATTAAAAATCTGTTGTATTTTGCTCTGCTGTATGCTAACATCCATAACATATCAATCAATGTATATCACGTCAGTCAATGTATATATAGCTGTAGAACAACCTAATAAACTAGTATAAAGCTTGGATCACAGGTGAACAAGCCACCTGTGCAGGGGGCTAGAAAAAAGGCAGAGTTCATGTGGCCTGCACCTTTAGTTTAGATGCCATAGCAGTCTATGTTCAAAGTGTAAAGGGTGAATAAGGGACATACTGTACGATGGGCGTGCAACCAGTGAGGATAGGGCCCTAGGGGCTGTGTACTATAGCTTTTGCCAGGTATTTTACATGGTTACAGGGACTGCTAAGAGGTGTTAAAAATCAAGATAGAGAATCATAAAATGACAAAAGAAATAATATTCAGATACCCCCCACTTCTCCAGGAACGATGCTCTTGAGGTCCTCCATAGGTCTTTGTTTACATGGCAGCTGTGATGGTGTGTATTAGCAGACCATTTCTGCTGCATCCAGTTGCTCTACAGAATGTATGCAGTGCAGTCAGTGATTGGCTGCAGCGTTTGTAACACCCCAAAGTGGTATTACCACTCCTGCACCCTGCTACTATCTCTAATGGGCTAACAAAATGTTATCCTATGTATTTTGTCCAGGTCCTCCACAATGTGCGTTCCTATTTTGTTTTGCAACTGTTATGTTCATGTAATGTGCCTGGTTCATGCAGAAGAAGCTGAGTTATACAGCCAGCCTGTCAGTACAGCAGAATCAGAGAGAAACAGAGATATAGTAGTCGAGTTTGGCTGCTAGTTTCATTCTAAAGCCTGTTGGAACCAGGACAAAGCCTGTAAACAGTTTGAAGAAACTTTTATTCAAGTGAAGCCATTGAACTTCATCTCAAGGTCTGGACTCAAGTTATTTCTTCAAATCCCTCAATTATTGCTTCTGAGCAAAAGCCTGGGGCCCAGCGATATCCAGGTAGGAGCACCGTGACACACAGGGAGAGACAGGGTGATTTAAAAACAATGGTGCAAAATCATTGCATCTGTATTCATGAGAGAACATGAAAAATGTGTTAACATGAAAAGATACACTATATATCCAAGTTTTATCTATACACTACAAATGTTTGATGTGAGCTCCATTGGTGGCATCGCAGACGTGTAGTCAGTAGTCCACTTCTGTCCAGACTCGTGCCAGGATATCCTTGGATACTCCACTTTTTCAGATTCTGTAGATGGGTAGAGGGGGACAGACACACTGAGCTCTTGATTTAAAACATGTCGCAGAATGTTAGATCTGGTGATCGTGGAGGCCGAAGCAACATTGGTGAATCATTTATTCTAATCCAACATTCCGGTAGAGTTTTATTTCGGTATCAGCAAACATTCAACTGAAAATGAGGAGGAGCACCATCCTGCTTATAGGGTATGGGGCACATTTATTAAGACCAGGTCTTAATAAGCCCCTGCACTGGATTGCGGAAGTTACTTTGGGGTATCTACTGCTGATCTATGGCAGCTTCCTTGTTGTCTTACATTTAGACCATTTTGTATGCCTAAACCTTCCCTGGCCACTCCACACAGTGGCGCACCTACAGGGGTGGTCCAGCGGGTCTGGACCCCCCCTAGAACAACCAACAATACTTTTTTTTTTATCCTCCAGGGCCGCACCGCCAATCACTACAGGCGGCGCGGCCCTGGATGTAATTCCGGAAGCGGTGGGGGGTGCCAGGGGGGCAGTAGGAGATGAGCAGTAGGAGATGGAAGCGCTCATCTCCATATCCATCTGTATCATCGTCCTCAGGACAGCGATACAGATGCCTGTGCTGTGCTGCGGGAGGGAGAGGTGTGTCCCTCCCCTGTTCTTCTGATGAGCCGCAGGCACTAATGCCTGCAGCCTATCAGAGGCCGGCTCAGGTGGCGCAATGACGTCATCATCGCGCCGCCTGAGCCGGGCAGCACACAGCAGGGACACAGGCCGGAAGAGGCCTGCTTCACATCGCTGCTGATGGAGGTAAGTATAATTTTTTTTTTTTTTTTTTTTTTTTAAGGGGGGGACTGGGGAGCTGGCATCTGACAATTACAGCCCCATTTTTTTGGGGGTGGCACTTCTTACTGGCACATTATGGGGGGGGCACCATGGGGGAGAGGAGCACTATGGGGGCTCTAAAGGTTTTTTTTTTTGCACACTATGAGGGGCACTATAGGGGAGAAAGGCACTATGGGGCATCTGGTGGCACTATAGGGGCATTATTTGGTGGGCACCATGGGGGAGAGGAGCACTATGGGGGCTTTTTTTTTTTTACACATTATGGGGGGCACTATAGGAGAGAACGGCACTAGGGGGCATCTGGTTGCACTATAGGGGCATTATTTGGGGGCACTATAGGGAAGTGGGGGTTCTAAGGGGCCTTTTTTTCTTATTGGCACATGGGGGGCATTATGGCATCTGCTGGCACTAAGGGGGCATTTTTTACTGGCACATTATGGGAGGCACTATAGGGGAGAGCGGCACTATGGAGGAGTGGAGCACTTTTGGGGCATATTGTGGCACTTCGAAGGGGCATTTTTTACTGGCACATTATGGGGGGGACCATGGGGAGAGGAGCACTATGGGGGCATCTGGGGGATCTAAAGGGGCTTTTTTTTTATTGACACATTATGGGGGCACTATAGGGGAGAATGGCACTATGGGGCATCTGGTGGCACTATAGGGGCATTATTTGGGGGCACTATGGGGAAGTGGGGGCTCTAAAGGGGCCTTTATTCTTATTGGCACATTATGGGGGCACTATGGCATTTGGTGGCACTAAGGGGGCATTTTTTACTGGCGCATTATGGGAGGCACTATAGGGGAGAGCGGCACTATGGGGCCTTATTTAGGGGCACTATGGGGAAGTGGGGGCTCTAAAGGGGCCTTTATTCTTATTGGCACATTATGGGGGGCACTATGGCATTTGGTGGCACTAAGGGGGCATTTTTTATTGGCACATTATGGGAGGCACTATAGGGGAGAGCGGCACTATGGGGCATTATTTGGGGGCACTATGGGGGAGAGGAGCACTATTGGGGCATATGGTGGCACTTAGAAGGGGCATTTTTTACTGGCATATTATGGGGGACACTATGGGGAAGGGGGAGAGGAGCACTATGAGGGCTGGGGCACTATATAGGGGTATTTTATACTGGCATATATTATGGGGACATTAGCTCAACAGCGGGCACTAAGCGGGGGTATTTCATGTACTGTCATATTGTAGGGAGAATTATTAGTACTAGGAGGTATTATGCGGAGCTTTGCTACTACTGGGGGACTATGAGGAATATGATTACTAGTATGGGCACTATAGCGGCATTATTACTACTAAGTGTGCTCTGGCAGAGAATTATTTCTATTTTGGGGAGCCCTGTTGCTTTGGGGGCACCCTGCCACAGTATCAGCTTAGCACAATCATTTTTGGGGGACATTATCTTTATACTATTAGTGTCTGGGCGCAGTTATTTTTTTAGAGCATTGTGTGCCAATAATTGTTGAAGGGGGCACTATCTGTGTGGTAGCAGTATTTCCAGGGGGACTGTTTCTGCAGTATAGTATTGGGGGTGGCAGGAAAGGGTGTTCAGAAGATGTGAAGATGATGAAAATGTGGGAAACTAATGTATGTTTGTCAACCTCTGCAGAGACAGGAGATGGCTGAAAAATCATCATGGCGGTCTGGTCTGAATGGAGAAAAAGAAAGAGAACGTCTACAACAAAGGTGACATCACTGGATGTAAGAGGTATGGGGCGCTATGTAGGAGAGGAGATGCTCCGGCTCCTCCCCCTGCCATTTGCAGAAGGAGGACTCAGAGCTGGGTGAGGACAGCCAAGGGGGGCAGCAGACCACGGGCGGGTGGCAGATGGTGGGGGGAACCACAGGCCTTGAGCAGGATCTGGCGAGGGAGGAGAGCGGAGGAGCTGTTTATTGTATGATATGAAGCAGGCAGTGCAGCCAGGACAGACCCCCCCCCCCCCCCTCTCCGTATGATGTGTAGAGACAGGCCGCAACTATAGAATGTCAGCTGTACAGTGTGTGTTGGGAGTGGCCTATTATATGTAGGAGGGGCTTTTAATAATGGGCGGGGCAAAAAATTGTTCTGTTTCTACTGAGCTTTTAGAATCGCCAAGTAAAAGAATTAGCACAACACACTACACCCCTTCCCCGCATTTTTAAATATAGAGGGGGCTTTAAAAAATTGAATTAGCACAGCGCTCTACATTTCAGACCCCCCCCCCTAGGCAAAATTCTTGGGTGCTCCCCTGACTCCACACCCCCTTTTTTAGACCTGGTGTGAGCAGGGAAGAATTTGCAGATTCTTCCACAATATGGCGTACAACAGAATCTGCTTGAGATATACAAAGTATATCTGTTCGTAAATGACTCCCTATGTTTGGTAGATCTTCCTCTATCTGCGGCATAAGCCACTTTCTTAACATTTCCAGGTAGGAGTGGATCCTCAGCAAAAAAAGAAGGGACCATAGACTTTGCACCTGTTTAATAAACAGAACACCTTTACCCTGGGCAAGTCCCTCATGTGCTAACCCCCTGATTCTAAGGTTGTGGCGATTCATCTTCCCAATGAGGTGAAAGGTAGCCTCATTGCTGAATACCAGGCTGTTAGTAAATTCATTCTTCCAATCAGTTCTAGTCAAGTCAATGCAAAAGTCATGGTGTTTCAGTTTGTTGACCAGTTTTAGCTCTTGTTGAATTTGTAATCTTTAAAATACTACATACTATGGTTTGTGGACCTAGTAGTTCCATACTGGTGAGCCTGGGCGACTTTCAAAGACTATGCTCATACACGGATCGAATCCTGTTCACTGTTTGTTCTGAAGTCTTTGGTAGTCTTGACTTTTCCCATGACATAAACAGCCAGTGATTTTGAATAGCTTTACCCAATGCAATATAGATAGATGATACATAGATAGATAGAAAGATAGATAGCGGCCCACAAAAATCAGAACCCTGTTTTCCTTGTGTGGTTTGTACAAGACAATGCTTATTGGGCTTTATTTATGAAAACTGTGTATGCTAGCAGAACATCATGTTGACATGTACTGAAATCACTTCACCTGAAGTCAAACTGAGGGTCAGTTGTACAAGAATTAAAGGAGGTGGATAAACAGAAGCGTGTGATGTAATGTTATTGACTACTGGATGTGATCATGGGTAAAATACAGATATAACAAAGAGGTCAGTCCTGTGTCCCAACACGGACCATTACTTGCGCTGCTGCTGGTCCCGGAATAGTGCGGTAGGTTTCACACTGGCAAAGTCAAATTAATAGGTTTTGGAACCGCGCTGCTGGACACTATGTGTTCCGGTTACAAGTGGATGATACAAGGGTGTCCACCCCTCTCCTCAATGCCAAGGAATACGATCCTCCCAGATCTCTTCCTCTACAGGATTTAAGGTGATACGAAGAATAGTGAAGCACCCTTGAGAATCTTATCTTAAAAGGTTTTATTCTACTTACAACAGATCAGTAGACAAAAGGCATAAAATACAAAATGATCGTCACATTCCTGCCCGACCCGGGTTTCGCTGCCTCGCTTCTTCAGGGGCAATGACTGAGCATGCTCACCATCGAGCCCTTTAAATAGCCCAGCTGTCTCATTATACAAGTGGGTGTGATTCCGATCGGTATAATATACTTTCAAAATTTCAAGTTTTAAATCATATATCATAAAATTACAATCAACAGTTCATTAGGTGCAATCACCTTTAAAATATAAACAAAGATAACGTAAAATACAAACACACACGAGAGCAACTTCTTACTCCCTATTATCAAGTCAAACCCTTTCGGGTTTCCGCTAGTATCCGTATTCAATATATAATCAGCCTTCTTATAGGGATCATTCCTCCAGACAGTTTTCTCATATCTTGAAAGTGTTCCAACTCTAACTATTATGGTCCTATCTTCCTATCTATTCCATCCCCTCCTAGAATATTCAGCAGGCGGATATTACCTGCTGAATATTCTAGGAGGGGATGGAATAGATAGGAAGATAGGACCATAATAGTTAGAGTTGGAACACTTTCAAGATATGAGAAAACTGTCTGGAGGAATGATCCCTATAAGAAGGCTGATTATATATTGAATACGGATACTAGCGGAAACCCGAAAGGGTTTGACTTGATAATAGGGAGTAAGAAGTTGCTCTTGTGTGTGTTTGTATTTTACGTTATCTTTGTTTATATTTTAAAGGTGATTGCACCTAATGAACTGTTGATTGTAATTTTATGATATATGATTTAAAACTTGAAATTTTGAAAGTATATTATACCGATCGGAATCACACCCACTTGTATAATGAGACAGCTGGGCTATTTAAAGGGCTCGATGGTGAGCATGCTCAGTCATTGCCCCTGAAGAAGCGAGGCAGCGAAACCCGGGTCGGGCAGGAATGTGACGATCATTTTGTATTTTATGCCTTTTGTCTACTGATCTGTTGTAAGTAGAATAAAACCTTTTAAGATAAGATTCTCAAGGGTGCTTCACTATTCTTCGTATCACCTTAAATCCTGTAGAGGAAGAGATCTGGGAGGATCGTATTCCTTGGCATTGAGGAGAGGGGTGGACACCCTTGTATCATCCACTTGTAACCGGAACACATAGTGTCCAGCAGCGCGGTTCCAAAACCTATTGATTGGATGTGATCATAGATGGACATGGTTCTTTGCGCCGCGGGATATTCTTCTGCTGAAATAATCGCTGGAGGCCGGTATACGTGGTAAGTAGTGGCACAGAAGCAGCGGAGATAAGTATGGTGCATATCACTGTTTGTTATTTTAGAACACTGTTAGCTTTGAGTAAAAAACTTTATAGGGTTGGCCAACCACTATAATACGTGGACCTTCATGCAGTAGCTATGGGTGTATTAGATGGGAAGATTTTCTGACCGATGAACGCTACTGAGCGTTTGTACAAGCTTGGTCATCGGACAATCCAGATCTTTTAGCTTAAAAATCATCATTTGCTGGTTGAAGATCGTATTGTCTAATTACAATCTTCCGCTGGCAAACCACTAGACAGCATGGAGACAAGCGATGGCATAGTGATCACTCCTCCCCATGCTGCTGCGGAGATTGCTGCGTGTAATAGCAGTGGTCTCCTCCGCTAGCGAGAAGCGATTGCAGGAAGGAACGCTTCCCTCCCGACAATTGCCTGCATGATCGGGTGTCTAATACGCACGCCCTTTACAAAGTTGGTATTATCTTTAGACATCACAGAAGAACAATACACAAAGCAACAACTGGAAAATGCTCACCCAGATTATGATGCCTCCTCACTCGTCTTGGTGCACGGATATTTAGGGTTGGCTGCCTAAATTGTAATAATCCAAAGCAAAATGTTGTCCAGCACTTCATAATACCTTATACTTTATTAAATCATGGACGAAGACAGTTTAACATCCAAATAAACACGTATACGTTTTGAGCAATGCAGCTATCTTAATGATAACATAAAACTATGTTTGCTATGCCTCCTTTATTTCTAATACAGAAGAGAGGGAGGGGTGTGTTAATATCCAACATGATGATTAAGAGTGCTACATCGTTCGAAATGTGTAAGCCTTTTTTGGGATTTTAAACTATAACGCCTGGATAACCAAGTCAGGTGAGGACTTGGTCAAGTTGAACTTCCATGGCTGCTGTGTAATGCATGTAAGCATTGTAAAGGGTATTCTGGTTAGGTTAAGTCCTACCTTTGGGACCCCCATCAATCACGAGAATGGTTTCCTTGTATCCCCTGCATCCCCCCTTGAAATGAACGGACGGGGGCTGGTCAGGCATGCGTGCAGCCGCTCCATTCACTTGTACGGGAATACTGGAAATGGACGAGCGTTGTACTCGGCTGTCTCCAGAACTTCCATAGAAATGAATGAAGGGGCTGCAGGGGGTCCCCGTTCTCGTGATCTAGTAGAACCCCTGTGGATAGGGGACAATGTAATCTAATTGGAATACCCCTTTAAGGCTTCTCTAAGATATCACATATTTTTTCATCTACATTCACTCCATTATATCAATTACATTATTGCATATACACTGTGATACCAACACAACTACAACTTCATATCTGCAGGGTTTCATATAAGATGCACTTGCTAGGAAGCATACGTACATAATGAGAATATAGCATAAAACATACTGTACATAATAATACACATAAGAATGTCCATAAAGGAGGCAAGGCAAAAGCTTGATGTTATTCACAAGCACACTGGAACCAGGAGAATGGCTATACAACTAGACCCAGCAGTGTGTGGGAGACTGGTACAGCTAATGCTACCCATAAGAACTTCACTCAGCCAGACACAGCAGTGTAGGAGCCGGAAGCTGGAATATTACATCTTAAGAGAGCTGCAAATAGCCAAGGACTGTAATGTGGGAGAAAGGAACAGAATGTGACACTGCAGAACTAACAAGCAGGCACTGCAACACAATATTGGGAAACCATTATGATAAAGTCAGAATGTACTGCTGCGTGCATTTTACGGCCAGTTCTGTACTCCTTCCTTTAAAGGCATATTCCAGCCATTACCATTTATCACCTATCCACAACATGGGTTTATGAATCTTAGATTGGCGGAATCTGAGCGCCAGGATCCCCACTGTTTGCTAGAAAAGGGACCCCAGTTGCCTATTCTTACCCATCAACTGATGCACGGTGAGAAGGCGTTGTATGGTGTAATGGTCTACAACTCTAGGAGATGCGGGAACAAGGCTATGTGATGAATGCTAATGACCTGAATACTCTTCATTTGTGGTGTTTTTACTATGCAGACTGGCAGAGCAGTGGGACTAGGTTATATACTCCTCTTAGCTATTTACTTTACTTCAATGAATGTACTTTATCTTTCACGATTTCCCAGTTGTGCTTTTTAATCAATCATTGAGTCTGTCAGGTCCTTTGCTGCTCGTTATTTCAAATTTTACATCCAGAAAGAGTTAAGACTAAAGCTTGAGCCCACTAGCGGCTTGATCATTGTAACCTGATGTCTTATGAACTTTTATGACATTTAGTGGGTTTAGAAAGGTCAGTACATCTAAACATACCGTAGTTTTCTCATTGCTCGATACAATACTATACATACAAAGTGACGATCATTTGCAAGACATGGCCAGTTATTTTACGCTAGGAAATATGTGTCCCATGATTATATACGGTAGTGTTCTGGTCAGATATACAAATGAGAAGTGTGGATTTTATATATAGATATATCCTTTATTGACAGTAAACGTCACACAGTTTCTAGAGAAATAAAGTCACAGACTTCAAACAGACAAAAAAGAGCTGTAAGCCAGCAGCAGTCTAAAATAGGGAATGACGGAAGTCAGGGGAATAAGAAAAAAGAATGGCGAGAGAGGGATGGGGGAAAGAGAAGGTGGGGGGGGAGAGGACATAATCTACTGTTAGGCAAACTGGAGAGAGTGATGCCCTTTGGGTCTTCTTCATCAGCAAGGATATCCAGCCCTCTTTTACTTTTCAAAATCCTCTGGCTCACGAATTCATATACCCAGACTGGCAAGATTCAAAAAGTGACGAGTGTGTATATCATACTGAGAAGCAGAAAAAGAAACGGAGGAAACCAGAGGGAAACGCAATGCAAGACAGGGCAACAGAAAAGGCACGGGCAGTGACAAGACAATGGGATTGACAAGATGGGAAAATGTGCCATGGGGGTGCATTAAGAAAGTAAAAGTAACGAGGTAGAGCAATAAAAAAAGGGCCAGAATGGGCAATGGGCGGTTAGTGGGCAACAGAAAGTGAAAAGGAAAAAGAAGATGTAGTGAGAAAGAGAGATAAACATTATGTTAGAATTAAGAAATTCAGCAGCTGGAAAAAAGACATTTGAAGGGGAAATCATGGGAGCGTATAAAATATAAGCTCACGTATAGAAAAGTGGGTGCAATATTTGGGTTGTGTTTCTCCGGGGCAATATATAGAATGGGATATCAATACAAGCATGCAGAAAGTGGAAGTGCAAAGGAGGAAGTCTAGGAGTGGGGGCATTTATTGGGGCATTTCACTCACCAGAAGAAGCACAGCATCCTACGCGCTCACATAACGTACAGTGGCCCCCACCCTGCGTGCGAGGAAGAAGTGGGATTAGTACAGGATGCTGTTTGTATGCAGGGACTGTACTGGTTGCCGTGTATTAACATAACATATTAACTTTCCTTATGAATGTATTTGCTTTCGATATTTCATGCATGCACTAATAAACCAATCACTGATATATTCATCATAAATATCTTATAGATTCTAACACTATGACTAGTGATGAGCGAATTTTATGTTATGAAATTCGTTCGCGCTTCGTTTGGACTCCAGCATAACGGAAACTGGACGGATCCGTTATGCAAGCCATAGACTTCTATTATGATGGAATGAATAACGGAATGCTTCTAAAGGCATTCCGCTATGCATTCCGTCATAGAATTGCGTTATGGTCTGTGGTAATGGAATCCATAACGCAATTCACCTTTTACTACCAAACGAAGTGTGAACGAATTTCAAAATATGAAATTCGCTCATCTCTAATTAAGACTATATACAGTATATATAATATTTTTCATATAACAGTTTGGTACTAACTTGCTGTTATAAATACTAGTATGAAGGGCGTATGAGGACACATACATAGACCCTAATTTAACCCCTTAAGGACACAGCCTTATTTCACATTAAGGACCAGGCCATTTTTTGCTAATCTGACCAGTGTCACTTTAAGTGGTGATAACTTTCAAACGCTTTGACTTATCCAGGCCATTCTGAGATAGTTTTTTCATCACATAGTGTACTTCATGACACTGGTAAAATGAAGTAAAAAAAATATGCATTTTTATTTATAAAAATACAAATTTACCAGAAATTTGTAAAAAAAAATTGCACATTTCCAAGTTTCAATTTCTCTACTTCTATAATACATAGTAATACCTCCAAAAGTAGTTATTACTTTACATTCCCCATATGTCTACTTCATGTTTGGATCATTTTGGGAATGATATTTTATATTTTGGGGATGTTACAAGGCTTAGAGGTTTAGAAGCTAATCTTGAAAGTTTTCAGAAATTTTTAAAAACCCAATTTTTAGGGACCAGTTCAGGTCTGAAGTCACTTTGTGAGGGTTACATAATAGAAACCACCCAAAAATGACCCCATTCTAGAAACTACAACCCTCAAGGTATTCAAAACTAATTTTACAAACATTGTTAACCCTTAAGGTGCTCCACAAGAGTTATTGGGAAATGGAGATAAAATTCCAGAATTTCATTTTTTTGCCAACAAACAAAGCAAGGGTTAACAGCCAAACAAGACTGTACCTTTATTGCCCTGACTCTACCGTTTACAGAAACACCCCATATGTGGTCGTACACTACTGTACGGCCACACGGCGGGGCGTAGAGGGAAATGTGCGCCGTGTGGTTTTAGGAGGGCTGATTTTTATGGACCGGTTTATTTACACCGTGTCCTGTTTCAAGCCCCCCTGATGCACCCCATGAGTAGAAACTCTCTAAAAGTGACCTCATTTTGGAAACTACGGGATAAGGTAGCAGTTTTGTTGGGACTATTTTTAGGGTACATATGATTTTTGGTTGCTCTATATTACATTTTTGTGAGGTAAGGTTACCAAAAATTTAAATTCTGAAATTTAATCTCCATTTGCCATTAACTGTTGAGGAACACCTAAAGGGTTAATAAAGTTTGTAAAATCACTTTTGAATACCTTGAGGGGTGTAGTTTTCTTAGATGGGGTCACTTTTAGGGAGTTTCTACTCTAGGGGTGCATCGGGGGGCATCAAAAGGGACATGGTTTCAATAAAAAAGGCCATCAAAATCGGCCTTCCAGAAACCCTGTCGGTCCTTTTGCGCCCTGCCTTTTAGTGATACAGCAGTTTACGACCACAAATGTGGCGTTTCTGTAAACTGCAGTATCAGGGTAATAAATATTACGTTTTGTTTGGTTGTTAACCCTTGCTTTGTTACCGGAAAAAACTGATTAAAATGGAAAAGTGCCAAAAATAGCTGTTTTGGCACTTTTTCATATTTTTTTTTTGGACCGTGTTAATCTGGGGGGTTAGGTCATAGGGTATTTTTATAAAGTAGATTCTTCCGGACGCGGCAACGCCTAATAAGTCAACTTTTTTACAATTATTTAGGATTTATCCTTTTTGATACAAAATTTTTTTTTTTTGTATCTCTAAGGTCTAAGAGTAATTTAGTTTTTTGTTTTTTAGCCTATTGTATTAGGTAGGGGCTCATTTTTTGCAGGATGAGGGGATGCTTTTAATGGCCCTATTTTGGGGGCTATATGACTTTTTGATCGCTTGCTATTAAACTTTTTGTTATGTAAGGTGCCCCAAAAAGAAAATTTTTGCACCGTTTTTTTTGGGGGGGGGGACCGTGTTAATCTTGGGGTTTAGGTCATGGGGTATTTTTATAGAGAAGATTATTACCGACGCGGCCATACCTAATTTGTATACTTTTTTACAATTATTTTAGTTTTACATACTTTTTGAACAATTTTTTTGGGGTGTCTCAAGTCTGAGAACCATAGTTTTTATCGATTGTCAATGGCTAAATGGAAAAGGGGATTATAAATGTGGTACTCCGTGGAAGTGTTGTACCCCCTGAAGCAACCAATAATGCAGAGGCCCAGATGATTGGGGCATGTGTCACATTCAGTAGTGGTGTCCTTCCGTATCCCCCTCCTGTGACACACTCTGCACTTTTTTGGGGTCAGTCCCTTCTTTCCAGTATGGGGGACCACTCCTGGAATGTGTTGCCCAGGGACGATCCGGGCGCCTCCAGTTCCCGAGGTACTCTGGCCTGATCTTTCCCGGTCAAAATAGATCAGGGCCTCGAAGACTGCCTCATAGAACTGCAGGAATTTCCCTGTGTTGCCAGCGCACTGGAACAGTACAAAAGAGTTGTACAAGGCAACCTGTACCAAGTAGACCGCAACTTTTTTGTACCATGTCCGTGTTTTGCGCAAGGCGGTCTATGGCTTATACCAATTGTAGTCGACAATTCAATCGGGCTTGAGGACCGTTGCCGCGGTACCTCTCACTAGGACAGGGGTGATGCCGTTACCGTGAATCGTGGACAGTACAAGGACATCCCTCTTGTCCTTATATCTGACCAGCAGCAGGTTTCCACTGGTAAGGGCATGGGTCTCACCCCTGGAGATAGGTACCTGGAGGGGGTGGGTAGGGAAGCCGCGTTGATTTTTCTGCACGGTCCCACAAGTAGACGTGGATCTGGCGGCGAGGGACTGGAAAAAGGGGATAAAGGTGGTAACCCTTATCTAGCAGTAGGTGCATAAGGTTCCACACAAGTTTCCCGCTAACACCCAGAGTGGGGGGACATTCCGGGGGTTAAATACGGGTATCTCGCCCCTCGTACACACGAAACTTGTAAGTGTACTCTGAGGTACTCTCACAAAGTTTGTACAGCTTCACGCGACACCTCGCCCGCTTTGAGGGAACATACTGGCGGAAAATGAGTCTCCCCTTGAACGCAATGAGAGACTCATCAACCGCGACCTGCCTTTCAGGTACGTAGGCCTCCAAAAATTTGGCCCCGAAGTGATCGATGACTGGCCTGATTTTCTACAGGCAGTCATAGGCAGGATCACCTCAGGGGGGAAATGCTGCATTATCTGCATAATGCAGGCATTACCAGAAGGCCTCAAACCGGGAGCGTGTCATGGCCGTACTGTAGAGTGGGGTCTGGTAGAGGACGTCCCCACTCCAATAATGCCTGACACTAGGTTTCTTGACTATGCTCATGTGCAGCACGAGGCCCCAAAATGTCCTCATCTCGGCTGCACTGACCGGGGTCCAGCCACCGGGCCTAGCCAAAAAGGAGCCCGAGTTTTGAGCGACCAACTGTTGGGTGTACAGGTTCGTCTGCTCCACCATTAGATTTACCAGTTGGTCACTGAAAAAATGACTAAAAAGGTCGTATTCAGTGAAGCCCACTGTGGAAATTTGGATTCCTGGTTGTCCAACAAAATCAGGAATCACAGGCTCAAATCGCTCTGGGGTACACCAGCCAAGTTCACCTGCAGGGGGCTCAGGTGGACTGACCTGGTGGGCCGGAAAACTAGTACGAGCCCCAGAGCTGCTCGTACTAGGGTGGGCCACAGGGTCACTAGCATGGGGGTCCCGTCGGCGTCTCCGCCGCCTTGGAGGCTCATCATCACTTGATGAGGACGCGGATGACAAAAGGAACGTGGGGTCATCCCCGTCCTCACTGGGGCTCTCGGACTCGGAGGCAAGGAGGGCGTATGCCTCCTCAGCCGAGAACGTCCGGCGGGCCATAGGGGAGTGCGTGTCTGCGCGTGTGTGCGTGCGTGTAAATCTTTATTAGGTGTGCGTGTGTGTGGGGGCATGGGTGTTCCTGGACTTTTCCCTAAACCTAACAGAAAAAAAAAAAAAAAAGTAACTAAAAAAAAAAAAAGCCCCAAAAAATGTGAAAAAGAAAAAAAATATGCTAACTCGCTGATCAGCCGTGGGGTGGGCAATGCACTAACAGTGGCCAGACGCTAAAGAGTGCCAGCCACTGTCAGCATACGCAAAAAATAAATAAATTGCGCTGTGCTGTGGACCCCAGATACCCTAAGAGGATGATGCAACACTAAAAACCTTAACTTTCCCTAAAGTCTCCCTGCCTGAGCGAAACCTTCCCTACCCTGTCCCTAACCTACTTTTTAGTGCCAGATGGCACTGTGGAGGACCAAAAGAGGGGGTGCTGCGGGTGCAGGCTGGAGATAGGGCAGCAGGCTGCTCTCTCTGCAAAGTCCAACGGCCGAATGGAGGAGGAGAGGAGAGAACGGGGGAGTTAACCCCCGCCCGCCCGTGCAGCCAATATGAAGAGATCCTGTGAGGTGATGTCACCATCATCTCACAGGATCTAAGGATGGTGATTGGTGGTGGATTATCATACCACAGATCACCATCCTGTTACGGGTTATCGGGTCACCAGAGACCCGAATAACCCGGAAACGCAGCAAACCGCAGGTCTGAATTGACCTGCGGTTTGCTGCGATCGCCGATGCACGGGGGGGGGGGGGGGTCACAGAACCCCCTAGGCATTGTGCCAGAGTGCCTGCCGAATGAATTCGGCAGGCACTCAGTTTTGGTCACCGCCCGCCACACGGCGGTGATCGGAACTACACAGTACGTACAGGTATGCCTTGTGTCCTTCAGAGGTTAAAGATGATTTATAGGAAGCTAGCAACTTCCCATGATGCAGTAAAATTTATATCCATATATCCTGTGGTTGACAAAAAGGGACTTAAAGGGAACCTGTCACCAGGATTTTGTGTATAGAGCTGAGGACATTGGTTGCTAGATGGCCGTTAGCACATCCGCAATACCCAGTCCCCATAGCTCTGTGTGCTTTTATTGTGTAAAAAAAAAGATTTGATACATATGCAAATTAACCTGAGATGAGTCCTGTCCATGACTCATCTCAGGGACAGGACTCATCTCAGGTTAATTTGCATATGTATCAAATTGGCCAAGTTTTAAAGTTATCTCCTATCCAGTGGATATGATAGGGGATAATTTTAAAACTTGCCACAATCCCTATGATAATAATATGTGTTATATATAAATTATATACTGTTCAGATATGATGGCAGTATGGCTAAGTTTACATCTGTGTCAGAGGCTCCGGTCAGGGGCACTGTCGCAGATTCCCATCAAAGCCAGCAGACAATAAAGAATTGTTCTGCTTCTATAACAGAGCAGTACAATAGAAATTGATTGCGCTGGCGTGAACAAAGTCAAACTGCTACTATATAGTTTTAACACTGTTTATGCAGCGAGCCCCTGAGTAGCCAGTGCAGAGGATGGGAGTAGTAGTGGCCCTGATGAGATGAAGTATCACAATGTAATCCCTCAGGCCGTTGTTCCCTGGAGATCAGCGCAGGAATCAGGCCCGAAGTAAAACAATAAAAGTCCCTCTTTACTGAGTAAAATAGGAGTTGTAGTACATCCAGCAGTAGTTGTATACAGTGTTATTTCTCTCGCCAGATGATGAGATTTGGCTTGCAAAGTAGCAGATAATGGCACCACTGCCATGCTATCTTGACGATATCTCTTTCCTGAACTTCTGGCTAACAGCTGTAAGCTGGTACTTGTGGCTGTAGTTGTCCACTGAGTAAAAATATAGGCTTTTATGAGTTGTCCTGGATGTGATCTAGGTGATAGGTGTCTGGGCCCTAGTCCCTCACCTGCAGCAGGGTCTGTATAGCTATGGTAGCTGGTCACTCTGCTGACTGTAGACACTGTAGCTTTGAAGATATCTGTAGTTCTGTATTCTTGCAGTCTCTCTGGAGTAATGTTCTCACAGATGAGCTAGTTTTCTGGTCCCCAAGGCCTTCGGAGCAGGAGCAATAGGACATGCTTCCTCGCTCCTTAGGCCTCTTTCACACAACCGTTTTTTTTTCCCATTTGGGGGCCGTTTTTTGTGTTCCGTATACGGAACCATTCATTTCAATGGTTCCGCAAAAAAACGTTTCCGTTTTGCATTCCGTTTCCGTATTTCCGTTCCGCTGAAAGATAGAACATGTCTTATTATTGCCCGCAAATCACGTTCCATGGCTTCATTCAAGTCAATGGGTCCGCAAAAAAAATGGAACGCATACGGAAATGCATTCCGTTTTTGCGGAACCATCTATTGAAAATGTTATGTCCAGCCCAAGTATTTCTATGTAATTACTGTATACTGTATGTGCCATATGGAAATACGAAATGGAAAAATGGAACAGAAGCAGAAACACAACGGAAACAAAAAATCAGAAACAACGGATCGGTGAAAAATGGACCGCAAAACACTGAAAAAGCCATACAGTCGTGTGAAAGAGGCCTAACTGTCCTAGCTAACACTCCCCCTCTTGACTAGAAGCAGGACCAGCCTACTGCTACACAAAGAGGAAGAATAAGGTAGGTAGCCCCATCCCTATGCCAACATACCTCACCTGCTGGCGTACAGTGCAAACATGACATAACATTACAAACATTACATAAGAAACCAAACTTTGCAGATGCCCCCATTCACGGGGAACTGCACATATAGCTGTTTTTATTCTTCTACTTTACTCTGGCTGTTGGAATTCAGTGTATGGTACAAATGTCTTATGTTACAGGAAAACAAGCACTTTTTGTGGCTACCAAAAAGTGAAGATAACCTAAGCAAAGCATGCCCTGTTACCCAACAAAAATATAGAAGAACTGTCCAGAGCGTCATCCTAAAAGCTGTGTACCCATTAAGCAATGGCCTCTTAAAGGAGTTGTCCCACAAAGGACTATCACCACTGGATAGGTGATAAATGTCTGATCGCTGGGACCCTCACCAATCACTAGGACAGTCCCGCGGTAAGGTGATTACAGAGATTGTCATGTGCCCTACTGCATCATTTACTGTCTGTGGGGTAGATGAAAACATCAGTGCGCTGTACTAGGTGACTTCCATTGGCCCAATTGACATTGAATAGAACAGGGCACACGCACAATGCCTCGCATGCCCAGTAGAACACTAGTATAAAAAGGAGGCTGCTGGGTCTCTAAGGCTCATGCACACGACCACAAACATATATAATTTGCGGTCCGCTAAACACGGATCCACAAAAAAAATGGATGACATCCGTATGACGTCGTGTTGCATCAGTTTTTTTGCAGATCCATAGTAACAATGCCTGTCCTTGTCCGCAAAACGGAAAAGAATAGGACATGTTCTATTTTTTCGTGGAACGGACATGCAGACACGGAATGCGCACATGGAGTCATTTCCATTTTTTTCCAGCCCCATTCAAATGAGTGGTTCCGCATACGGACATGTAAAAAAACCGGAACGGAAACAGGAGCCAAATATGTTCGTGTGCATGAGACTGGTGCAACCAGCTGCCGGGGGTGCCAATTCACTCCAGGTAAATGTCTGTTCGGATGAGCTTTGTATCTAAAGCAGCACAGCTGTTACGAAGTTTCATCTTCATTAATAATTCATGAGGCCGGGATCAGTGAGCCGCCATTTGTTTTATTTCAAGAGGTTGTAGAATGGTTTTGTTTGCTATGTGGAATATATAGGGTAGTAAGATGAATACTGATACCTCTTATCTGCCTCTCTAAAAAAAACTAACGTTCTTGCTTTACCTATGTCCACGGTAAGGAAAGAGGTAATGTTAGTGATGCTGCTGATGGGAACTGACATGAAATGTTATGGTGGCAGCAGAAATAAGAGATAATTAAGTTTGATTATGAAATGTGACTGAGAACTATTAAACCCGTACTGAGTACCCGCATCCTCCGCCTTCTATGCACAGATTGTGGAGCTAGCTTCCTTGAGTGTACCTCATCATATGCTATTGTTTTTTTCGTACACTTACCTGTACAGGTAATAAAAGAAGGACAGCAAGTAAAATGCCAGTTTACACCAAGCCTCCTTCTGGCAATAATTCAGAATGTCCACGTTCATTATGGACACTGGGTCAAACATAGCTTCTGAACCATCAGCAGGTCGGTGGAAATACCTATGACAAGCCACCAAATGTACGTATTAGTTGATTTATTACAGTAGTAGAAATTATTGTGGAACAATCTCCTTTGAAAACATACAACGATGTCTGCATTCACATTGTATAAAGGCTGCATTCCTCTACAGGTAAAACTCGAAAAATTAGAATATTGTGCAAAAGTCCATTTATTTCAATAATATAACTTAAAAAGAATTGCGTTAATGCAGCTTAAAATTAGAAATTTCGTGAAACGGTTCAATATTTTAGGCTCAAAGTGTCACACTCTAGTCAGCTAATTAATCCATACCCCCTGATCAAAATTGAGACTTTGGGGTTTCATAAGCTGTAAGCCATAATCATTATCTAAATGATAACAAATAAAGGCTTGAAATATCTCGCTTCGCATGTAATGAGTCTCATATGTTAGTTTCACCTTTTACTGTAAGTTGCATCACTAAAATAAATGAACTTTGCACAATATTCTAATTTTAAGAGTTTCACCTGTATATACAGATTTTATAAAAATCTAAAATGTTTGTTCTAGATATACATTAAATGGATATCTCATGAACACGGCCATATTACTGCTCTGTACAACCTATGAATTGTATGTAGCTGCAATAAGGCACCCATAGCCATCCAGAGGGCCCTACAGTACCAACTGATTGATGTTAATTAAGATGCCAGAATTAATTGACTGTGCTTGTCCAAGTACTGCAGTATGTCATTATGTGTGGCTGTGCCTGGTACTAGGGTTCAGCTTTATTCAAGACATGGCCATTGATGGTGACCTATCTTAGGCTACTTTCACACTGGCGTTTTGGCTTTCCGTTTCTTAGATTCATTCAGGGCTCTCACAAGTGGTCCAAAACTGATCAGTTTTGCCCTAAATGCATTCTAAATGAAAAATGGCTAAATGGCTCATCGGGAGGTTGAGCGAAGTGCCGGCGCATGCGCACTTCGCTCAGTGAAGCCGAACGGAGAAGTCCGCACGGGCACATCAGGCACAGGCCTGTGCGCACGCGCGGGATGTTAGAGAAGAAGGAGGGGGGAGTGAGGGAGAGCCGGAGGAGTAGCAAATGATTCTGAGGCGGCGCTGATGACAGCAAAGGAGGAGCTGGGCACCAACGGCGGCGGGTGCGGGCGGCATCTGGAAGACATGAGCATCCCGCTGGGCACCTTACTGAGATGAATGACAGGTTAGATAAAATGTTTTTTACACTAAATGAGCTTACAGATTTAGCTTATAAGACCACATTAGGAATCACAAGGGCTCCATGCACATAACCATATTTTTGAATGTGGGGGTCAAAAACTGGTGACAGAATCCCTTTAAGGGAGCGGAGTGTTGTGGAGGTCACAGTTGAGGGGGCAGGTAGGATGGCCATTCAGGCCACCCTCAAAAGACGAACTTAAAAAACCCGTCCCCAGGTCCTGCTTAGCCATGCTCCTGATATGGTTAGGCCACACCCACTCCCACTCCTCAGCCAATGGGGACTGAAAAAATGAAGATAAAAATCAACTTCTGTCAGCTACAGGGGTGGAACTTTCTCCCTGCAGCTCACGCTCAGACAGCACAGTGCTGCTGTCTCAGAGTGAGCTGTTCAAAAGGACATCCCTGTGTCTGTCCAGGCCCTGCGCTGGACGGAGGACAGGGAGTCTGAAAGCCGGACTGTCTGCCCTAAATCCGGACCTCGGGCCACCCTAGGGGCAGGGTGCTGTGGAAGTCACAGTTAAGGGGACGGTCCACTATTAAGGTCAGTGTTAAGGGGCAGATTGCTGTAGAGGCCACTGTTAAGGGGGCAGGGTGTTATGGAAATCACTGTAAAGGAGATGGGCTACTGTTGAGGTCACTAATAAAGAGTTGTGCCGCTGTGGAGGTCACGAGGTCACCGTTAAGGGGGTGGAATGCTTTGGAGGTCACCGTTAAGGGGGTGGGATGCTGTGGAGGTCTCTGTTAAGGGGCAGGGAACGGTGACGGTCACAGTTAAGGGGACGGTCTGCTATAGAGGTCAGTGTTAAGGGGTGAGGTGCTGTAGAGGTCACTGTTAAGGGGCGAGGTGTTGTGGAGGTCACATTTTAAGGGGGCAGGTTATTATATAAATCACTGTTAACGAGACAGGGTACTGGGGAGGTCACTTACAAAGGGGTGACAGCTGTGTAGGTCACTGTTAAAGGGGAGGGCGCTGTGGATGTTACTGTTAAAGGGAACCTGTCACTGGGATTTTGTGTATAGCACTGAGGACATGGATTGCTAGATGGCAGCTAGCACATCCTCAATACCCAGTCCCTATAGCTCTGTGTGCTTTTATTGGGTAATTTTTTTTTTTTATATATACATATGCAAATTAACCTGAGATGAGTCAGAGCTTGAAAATATGACTCTTCTCTGGTCACACAAGTAAGATATGACTCCTATGTTAATTTGAATAAAAGGCGGGAAGTACAAAAATGCATAATACTTATTGAAATCGTCTGCAAATGAAATTAAAAGTGTAATTTATATGTTTAGGGTAACACAATGAACATTTAGAAACGCTCAGTGAGGGTAGCATAGTAGAGGTGACAGGTTCCCTTTAAAGGGGCGGTGTACTGTAGATGTTACTGTTATAGTGGATACTGTTGATATCTTTTAACGACACACACAAACATTAAATGAAAAATATGAAATATACCCGTGCGAAGCCGGGTCCTCCAGCTAGTAAATTAATATATAATAATGTGAAGCCCGATGGAACCTGTAACTGGTTGGCCACTTTAACAGTGGGGTGGGGTCAGTATTGGGCCCTATTCTCTTCCATATATTTATTAATGATCTTGTAGAAGGCTTGCACAGTAAAATATCAATTTTTGCAGATGACACTAAACTGTGTAAAGTAATTAACACTGAAGAGGACAGTATACTACTACAGAGGGATCTGGGTAGATTGGAGGCTTGGGCAGAGAAGTGGCAGATGAGGTTTAACACTGACAAATGTAAAGTTATGCACATGGGAAGGAATAAGGCAAGTCACCCGTACATACTAAATGGTAAAACACTTGGTAACACTGACATGGAAAAGGATCTAGGAATTTCAGTGAACAGCAAACTAAGCTGCAAAAACCAGTGTCAGGCAGCTGCTGCCAAGGCCAATAAGATAATGGGTTGCATCAAAAGGGGCATAGATGCCAGTGATGAGAACATAGTCCTACCACTTTACAAATCACTAGTCAGACCACACATGGAGTACTGTGTACAGTTCTGGGCTCCTGTGAACAAGGCAGACATAGCAGAGCTGGAGAGGGTCCAGAGGAGGGCAACTAAAGTAATAACTGGAATGGGGCAACTACAGTACCCTGAAAGATTATCAAAATTAGGGTTGATTAGTCTAATAAAAGGGGAGATCTAATAACTTTGCATAAATATATCAGGGGTCAGTGCAGAGATCTTTCCCATCATCTATTTATCCCCAGGACTGTGACTGTGACAAGGATACATCCTCTGCGTCTGGGGGAAAGAAGGTTTGTACACAAACATAGTAGAGGATTCTTTACGGTAAGAGCAGTGAGACTATGGGACTCTCTGCCTGAGGAGGTGGTGATGGTGAGTACAATAAAGGAATTCAAGAGGGGCCTGGATGTATTTCTGGAGTGTAATAATATTACAGGCTATAGCTACTAGAGAGGGGTCGTTGATCCAGGGAGTTATTCTGATTGCCTGATTGGAGTCGGGAAGGAATTTATTTTCCCCTAAAGTGGGAAAAATTGGCTTCTAGCTCACTGGGGTTTTTGCCTTCCTTTGGATCAACTTTGCAGGATAACGGCCGAACTGGATGGACAGATGTCGTTTATGAACCTTACAAACAATGTTGCAGGGCAGTATACCAGTATTTACTCTGAATTTTGCATTGGCGTTTTTAAGTGAAAACCAGGAGTGGGCCCTACAAAGACAGGTAGGTGCATGTGTGTATAGAATTAAATGTAATTGAATATTTTTCTGTTTGTAAATGAGACAAGCTGCCTCTGTGATGTAGAGACATCATTACTTTGAACCAATGAGTAAAATACTGGACACACAGTATGGTGTCATTACGAGAGAAGACCTTAGTGCCAGCTGTTAGGTGAGAGTGATAACTACAATATACTCTGAGAGGAATTTTTTTATTGCAAAGCTACTAAATCAATCATATTGTATCTGCTTGACTTCTACAGATAAAGAGAACAGCAGATATACTCCTTGATAGAATAATATATAGGCCAAGAGCAAACGCCTGGCATGTAATGACACAAAATGTCCATTTTCTCATATTCTCTGTTCACACTATAGTTTGTTGGTGTTTGTTGTATTTTATATACTATAGTTTAATCACTGGAGAACTTCAGTTTACACCTTTTCCAACGGAAACATTATAAATGCAACTATACATACTTTTCCTTGACCTAAAATGAGCCCATAATACTACAAGGTATCTCCTTGTGTTTTCTATGACACTTCTTGTCCATTACTGTATAAGTATATCCACATCTGCAGCCGACTGCACTGGTAAATAATGCTTTTTATACTGGGCTGTTTTATCCAGCTGGTGGTAATGGCAAAATGCCAGGTGCAACCGCATACATAATGTTGCCAGCGGCAACCACAGGTGAGGTAACATACTACAGCCCTCACCTGTGATTGACAACAAGAACAAACCGCAGACAACTGCATGCGGTTCCAAGAGTCACGACCAATAACAATGGTCGTGACACCTGACCAGTCTCCCTGTCCCAGCCACTGAAAAACATCCCTACTACATGGGCAGTTGATGAGCAGTGCCTGGTTTATTCCAGACATAATGCTTCAAACTAAGGCCACAAAGAGAATCTTGTTTCTCACATTTTGAAAGTCCATTAGGTGCTTTTTGCCAACTCCAGGTGGGCTTTCATACGTCTTTTGCTGAGAAGAGGCTCCTTTCTGGCCATTCTGAAATAAAGCCCACATTGGTGTTGCAGTGATGGTTCACCTTCTAGACGTTTTTTTCAATCTGCACACAGGAGCTCAGCCAGAGTAACTATTGGGTTCTTTCTTACCAAGGCCCTTCTCCCTCGATCACTTAGTTTAGTTGGGCAACCAGCTTTAGGAAGAATCCTCTTTGTTCTAAATTTCTTTCATTTAAGAATTATGGAAGCCAATATGCTCTTGGGAATTTTCAGTGCAGCAAAAATGTTTGTACCCTTCTCTAGATCTGTACCTCTACATAATCCTGACTATGATGTCTACAGGCAGTTCTTTCCTCCTCATGGCTTGGTTTTTGTTCTGATATGCATTGTCAGCTTTGAGAATAAGAGTGTCTTTCCAAATCATGTACAATAAACTGAATTTACTACAAGTGGGCCCCAGTCAAGGTGTAGAAACATTGCATAAATGATCAAGAGAAACCCAAAAGGTAGCAAGGAAATACATGAAAGCTAAGACCTCCGATGATATCACCAGTGGGAGGAGTCCGACCTGCAGAAGAAAAGGACTGGGTACTGTATTGCTAAGTGCACTGTACCTCCTTTTGTGTGACTACATGCGCCATTGCTGTTTGTTTCAATGGTCAAAATATGACACCCTAGGATCAATAGGAGCTGACTGTAAACTATTAACCCCTTCTACCCCAGAAGTTTTAAAGTTATTGACATTGACCCATCTACTTCATTAAACTACCAGGGACAGTTTAAGAAGTAGAAAATGTTTATTTTCTCATTTTTTCTTGTATATATTGTATAGAAATCATAACTACTTACCTCCACAGGTGGTAAAATAGCAGTGGTATGTTAAGGCCCAAGGTAACCCATTCAGCAGCACACATAAACATGAGACAGAAGAGGCCATGAATGCAATATTCTGGTACTACGAGCTGGCAGAGAGATAAAAGCAGTGTGAGTAATATGTCATAACGGTCAGTGAAAGACATAAAGACATGCAAGGGCAAAATAGAAGATGACATAGTGTTTTTACATTGCTATTGCATAAATTAACCTTACATTTCAGCATGAGGACATCTTTCAAATGCCCTACCAGAACTGAACAAGAAGGTGCAATTAACAGACAAGCAAGAACTAAGGGGGACATTTACTAACAAATAAACACCACTTTTTGGCGTATATCTGTTTCACATTGCAGTGTGAAGATTATTTGTGTTGCAATCTGCGACTTTTCCCCCCTCACGCCAGGTCTAAAAATTGTCGAAGTGCCTTGGGCGGGGAAGGGGGGGGGGGCTTCTCATTTATCATTTTCTATGCCTGTTTTAGGTTTAGAAAATGGTCTAAATCTATGCCAGCAAGGAAGTTGGCATAGATTTAGATGGCTGGTGGACACTCAGAAGTTATACAGAGGCTGACACATCCACCGGCAGCTAAAGGGATATTAAGACTGTTGTCTATAACACCAGTCTTAATAAATGACCCCCTAGGTGTTCTCGGGCAGTGCTGTAGGAAGAGAGCTCTGTCTAAGGCCGAATGCACACGGCCGTGTTCCGCAGCCGAGAACGGTCCGTGGTATGCCGGGCTGGATTCCTGTTCAGAGCAGGAGCGCACGGTGTCATTGGTTGCTATGATGCCGTGCGCTTCATGCTGTCGCTGCACTACAGTAATACACTATACTAGTGTATTACTGTACCGCAGCGGCCGCATGAAGCGCACAGCGTCATAGCAACCAATGACGCCGTGTGCTCCCGCTGTCAGCAGGAATCCAGCCCGGCATACCACGGACCGCTCTCGGCCACGGAACACGGCCGTGTGCATTCGGCCTAAAGGTCATTTTCACGGACTGATTTAACAGACAATTTTCAGGAACAAGTAAATGTTTCTAATAATTGCTTAATCGTCAGGCAGATGAGAGATGCAGTAATCATCTCCTCTGTATGGGGACCGGCAATCGCTACAACAGTCACTCGTCCCCATATAGTTAACACAGGCCAATCTGCTGCCCAGAAACAAAGAATTTAGGTCCCGGCTGAAAGACACGATCACCCAATGAGAGTTTGCCTTTTTCACAGGCCTATTACCAGGAACAAGCATTTATACATACACTCATCCTGGATAATTGGCCAGATTGTTGGTTCATTTAAAGGACCATTACTCACATGTCCGCAATGACGCACAGTGGTTAGTCACACTGGGGGGAACTTGGAGCTGTTTGCTGTGAGTCAGACCTTACGCTGCTGTAATTTTCCCACTGGCTCCTGGTACTAGCCATACGGTACAGGTAGGTTTAGCGTTAGGTCCCGTGCCACTTGAGAAACCTTAGCGTGGTGCCCGGGCTTAATAATCTTTTTTTTTTCTTCAGATTATTAAAAAGGTAGCGGTCAGGTGTGTGTTTGTAGACAATGGGAAAATATGAATTTTTTGTGGCACTTTTGGATCAGTGACTTTTCTCCATCATGCAGAATGTTTATGTCTCATGCTTGAGGGTGCCTTACCCTGTGGACCTCAGTATAAGGCTATGGCTACACAGCAACAGCACATTTCCATCTCATAAAGAAACACTGAAAATACATTGTGGTTGCAGTGATAGCATTATTTTACAGGGGCACCAAAAGTTGCCATGTTGCCCTAGCCTAAAACAATACGGACACATTGTAGCACCTGTGTGCAGCCAAAACATGCAGTGGGCAAAGGCCATTTTGAAGATAGCACCTCTGCTCCGTTTTAGCTGAAAAATCGAGCTGCCACAGCATGTAGGCAGGGTTTTGCCCATATGTGGTCGCCGCAATGGGTGTTTCTGCTCAATCTCCAAAGGCAGAGATGTTTCTCCTAATTAATGAAGACACATGTCATTCACTCACATCAGTCCCTTTCATAGGAGTTACAATTAAATCTATTTTAGACATAGTCATAGTTAATGAAAATGTTGTAGAAAGCTACTTGTGCAAGACTGACCCATGGCAAAGATTAGGGGTATGGCCACACTTTGTTTTTTAGCCAAAATTAAGTATTTACAATAAAAGGAGAGTAAGTATTGAAGACAGATACTACTACTTCTCTTTTTTGAATCCACTCCTTGTTTTGGCTTCAAAAAGTACATCAAAAACCCGAACGTGTGGCTGTATCCTAAGGCTGGGGCTACATCTAGACTTTTTGAAGTACTGTTAATTGATTTAAACATCTTACTTTTTTATCCAATGCTAGTTCAGGCTAAACAAAAAGGCACATGGAAAACTGCAACAAAATCTTCACCATGTGAACCGCACATTGAAACCCTACCATATGGGCCTACTAACACTCCTTCCATGTAAAAGTAACACTGATCACCCAGCCAACGACTGAGAAAAATGCTTGTTTGTTGGGTGATTCATCCTGTATGTGGCATAGCACGCTGATGAGAAATAAGGTCGTGTGAATACCCGCTCGCCTTGATACTTGTTTCCTGAAGACAACTAAACTGTGTGATTGACCATGTTTAAAGAACTTTGGTTTTTAGCCAAATATAGAAGAATGTTTTTACGTGAAAATTTATCTTCAACTATCACAGATTTCAGATTCATCTCCTATGAGTACCTCTTACAGCAAAAATGGAAAAAAAATGTTTTTGGGGTATATTGATTTGCCATAGAGGTGAATGGAACTGTTTGTAACATACTAAATTAAATTCCATCCAAAAACCATCAATTCATGTCTTTGAAAGTGAAAAATGGCCAATGCATTCAAATACACAGGGATGCCCAACCTGTGGCCCTCCAGCTGTTTCAAAACTACAATTCCCAGCATCCCTGGACAGCCTACAGCTATTAGGACATGCTGGGAGTTGTAGTTTTGCAACAGCTGAAGGGCTGCAAGTTGAGCATCCCTGCACTAGTCAGTTAGACAAACACCTGTAGGCACTTGACTCAGGGGTACAATACTATCCTCCTGAAGTGCTAATTTCACTGCTACAAAATAGCTTTATGCATGTCTCCCTCCTCTTTTCTGTCATTTAGCAGAGTCAAAAGAGAGGTTATATGGCGTATCTCCCTGAAGCTCTGACAACTCGGATTAGTGGATTCAGTTTTGCTCCCCAGTTCAGCTGTGATAGGACTTCATGTAGAAGTCATAACCTAAAGAGACCGGTTGACTTCTCCTCTTTAACAGTTTCTAGAGCGTCTAGCATAGCATTATATATTATAATAAAATCTATTCACTTTTTTAATTTTAGCAAGATAAATATGTGTCCATCCTTACCTTTCCACGCATTTCATGAAATACTCAAATATCTCATGAAATTGCGTAAAAAGAGTAAAACATACATTTGAGCGCCAAGAGGCTGCTACAGTCATCTTGATTGAAGATCTTGCGCAAAATCTCGTGCGCTGTGACATATGACATCAACATGCCGGCCAAGCGTGAGGCTGTCATCATGCACGACGCGAGAGCTTCAATCAAGATGGCCACGGCTGCCTCTTTACGCTTACACGGATGAGGTGAGTATATATATTTTTTTACTCCTGGAAGGCGTCCATTTTTACATCAGATGTGGTGATCAGCAATGAATGCGGCATATGAGGGGTTTAATGACGGGAGGGCAGCGCAATCGTCTTTCCCCGTCATTGGGCCCGCTACTTACAAAGAAATGCGCTTCGTGACTAAGTAATTTGTCACAAAGCAAATTTCTTAGTGAAATTCGGCAAAGCAGCCTAATCAAAGTTTTCATAACTTTGCACATCTCTAGTTGTCTTCAGCAAACAGACAGCATCATAAGGATTGTTTTAAAGAAACAAAATACAAACAGTATTAGCCGCCATACCTGGTATGTATGTCTATAAGGCCTCATACACACGAACATGTGCCAGCTGTAGCCGCAGATGGATCCAGACCCATTCAACTTGAATGGGTTTGACCCACAGCAAAATAAAATGTGCTTCTGTGGGGTTCCGTGCCTCTGTTACATGCCGCTCCTTCCGGATTCAAGTGAATGGGTCCATATACTTGATACAGTGTGCACAAGACCGATGCCGGCACCCCACTGTTTGCGGGGTGCAATACGGGCACAGCCGGGCAAAAGCCATGTGCAGGAGGCCTAACTCACATAAAGGAGCGCAGTAAATGTATAGATCTATACAAGTAAGCCTAAAGTAGTGGCAGACACATTGATTTAATAGGTCTGTCACTTATGTGTTAAAGTGCAGTATATTTTTAGACCTTAGGGTACTTTCACACTTGCGTTGTTCCTGCCGGATCCGGCAATCTGTATGCAAACGGATACCATTTGTAGACGGATCCGGATCCGGCTCACAAAGGCATTGCAATACCGGATCCGTCTCTCCGGTTGTAATCTGGAAAAACGGATCGGGTATTTATATTTTTCACTTTAAAGATCTGTGCATGCGCAGACCGCAAAACCGGATCTGTTTTTCTGAAACACTTGGGGCCGGATCAGGCATTAATGCATTTCAATGGAAAATAATGCCGGATACGGCATTCCGGCAAGTGTTCCTGAATTTTTGACGGAGAAAATACAGCAGCATGCTGCGGTATTATCTCTGTCCTGAAAAGGCAAAAAGACTGAACTGAAGACATCCTGACGCATCCTGAACCGATTGCTCTCCATTCAGAATGCATTAGGATAAAACTGGTCATTTTTTTCCGGTATTAAGCCCCTAGGACGGAACTCAATACCGGAAAACTTTAAGTGTGAAAGTACCCTAACCTTTTAATCCTTGAAGTCAATGGGAGCAGCGATGTAGCAGAGAGCTTCCGCCACTAGAATGTCGACAGTGCTGTGAAGCTACGGCGCCGGCTTCCATGGACAGAGATACACCGACCAGCTGATCGGCGGGGTGCGGGGTGTGGACTCCTGCCGATCAGCTAGTGATGACTTATCCTGAGGATAGGCCGTCACTTAAAAACCCCTGGACAACCCCTTCATACAACACACAGAACAATAAAACACATTGCTGACCTTTCTGAGCAAGCAGCAAATCCGTTCCACGTTCTTAACTCTTTCTCTCTGCAGAAACGTTAAGCAATGTAGAAAGAGAGAATGGAAAAACAGAGGACAGGTTTAAGTGTGAAGAAGAGTTATGACACGGATGGAGCAACAGAAAAGAAGAGCAGATAAAGAGAGGTGCATGACTTGGGAATGTCTGACTACCATCTGACCACTAAACCACCATTTCCCACCCATGACACACTTTTCCTGATAAAGACACGTGCGGTGCGTCTTCGATGAACTGACTACAGCAGCCTCTTTATTCACAAAATATAACGTAACTATATATAACACATATATAGCACAGTATATGTATACAGGTACAGTAAGAGGAAGTCCTTGAAGGTCCTCCATAATTTAAAGGGATTTTCCAATTAATGGGTTAAAAATAAAACTAAGCATTACCTCAGTGTGCCCTCTCTGGGGTCGCTGCTGCAGACAGTGATTTCCTGTGGAGCCAGGACCAATAGTGGGGATATCAGGACAGCAGTGATCGAGGATCGTTCAAGTGATTAACACTTAGATTTTATTTTTAACCGATGACCTATTAAAGAAATGCTCTTCCCCTGGAAAACGACTTTAACATGCACCATCGGCACCTCCAGCTGAATGTTGCCCAAAATGAATGTCCCAGTAATTTACCATAGAAAGGTATACCTGGGATGTGCCCCATATTCCACTAATGTATTTCCTTCAAATACCCCATTCCTGCCTGCTACAATGACAGCTCTACCCTGAAAAATAAAGGGTCGGTAAGTGGGACACTGCTCCACGTGGTAAACCTCGGCCTTGTAATCCCTCCTCAGAGTTCACCTACCTAGCAATAAGGTAAGGTACTACCCGTCCTCGCATTCCTCCCTCACTTCCATCTAAACCTTCAGGCTCTATGCTCTAAAATACTCCACTCCCTCAAATCTTAATCCTTTCACCCCCTTTAGGCCTATACTCAGTCGATGCTCACTCACCGGACGCAGCCCGTACTTTATGGGGAAGTAGAAGGAAACATGACATGCAGAGGTTAGTGACATTATGAGACACATGGGTCCCCTGCACCGCACCACAGCTGTTCATGAGAATGCTCTGCAAATCAAAAGCAGGGACATTACATATCCAAGGTGACATCAGAGTCACTTACTGCTCGGGATGGATTTCCTTGTTCAATAGGAACCTTAAAATCTGTTCGAAGTTCATCAAACGCAATAATCTGCAAAGAGAGAGAGAAAAAGCAAAAGAGGCATATTAGAAAAACAGCACAGCAGGTGCAGGAGTAAAGGAAGCTACCAAAGAAGATCCTACTGCAGGAAACGTGGAAGGAATACATATAAGAAAGCCTGGTCAGGAAAGGTAATTTATACAGAAATCTCAGCTGGCAAACAGTCTTACGTCTGTGATCTTACATACAGGGTATACGGTGCGGGAACTGCAGTTATGTTCCTATATTAGGCGTATTTCTGGCGTAGAACCTTTGCACCGCAATCTGAGACTTCTCCCCACGTCTAAAAAAGTGGGCAGGGAATTTTTTCTACGCCTGTTTTAGGCATATAACATGGTCTAAATGTAAGACAGCTAGGAAGCTGTCTTACATTTAGAAGCGGCGGTGGATGCTCCGAAGTAATGAAGAGGCCGGTATCTCTACATAACTTTGGCGGATCCACCGCCAGCACAGGGCCTTATTAAGACCGGTGTCTAAAACGTCAGACTTAAAAAAATGTGCCCCTTAGTTTTTATAGATACTGGTGTAAGGGGGGATTCGCTATCTGGGTAAATATGCCTAAAGCTTGTCAAGCCAAGGGTGGGATAGAAAGGGACCCCCCCCCCCCCCCCCTCTGACTGTCATCTAAAAGCCCACCCACACCTGGAGCCAGACTTGACCTAATACTTATTTTAAACTTAGTTGCATTAAGAATAAGTTATAATCAGCGTAGTTTCTCGGTAGGTCCATCACCAGAATACTAAATAGAGTGAGTAAATCCAATATTGAAGGTGTATTTATAGCAAAGGTGAACCTACACCAACTATGGCACGGTGTGGCATGGACATCATTTTGAGCTCAGATCCAAGTCTCTTGGACTCTTTTTTTTCCAGTGATTCTGCATATGAAGCAGAAATGATAGCAAAGTGTGACAGCAGAGTCCAAAAGGCAACAGATAAATATAAAAGAAGCAGAGGCATACCACCAATGGATGCAGACCACACAGTCGGTACGGGGCCTGTGAGGTTCGGGGGCCCTGGCCTAGTCTTAGAAGCCGGTTTACACAGCGGTAGTGGATGAAATTATTGTATATTGAAGCCTGTACTTCCTACTGGCTCCCTGTCTGTAAGGCCTCATGCACACGACCATATTTTTGGTCCACATCTGATCTGCATTTTTTGAGTATTGGATGCAGACCCATTCATTTCAATGGGGCTGCAAAAAATGCGGGCAGCACTCCATGTGCGGTCCACATCCATATTCTGCTAAATACAGAGAACAAGTCCTAATCTTATCCGTTTTGCAGACAAGAATAGGCATTTTTACAATAGTGCGGAATGGGAAAGTGCGGCACGAACATGACCGGTATCAATGAGTTACAGACCCCCAAAGGGATCCAGTCATGTGAATGAATACTAAGCCAGATACGGCTGGCTAATAAGCAGGGAGATGCTCTGATACTGGCTCTGCTTATTGGCCAGCTGAATTTCAGCACCACCATGCGGGGACTCTGGCTCTGCAGGGGCGTATCACATTCCAGCTGCCAGCACCACTGCAGTGAGGTGAGGACGGGACCCGTAGTTCTTGCAGGTGGACCTGCTGAGAAAAGTTTCTAGTGTGACCACCAAGGCCATACCAACCAACGTCCTGCCTCAGTGACCGGCCAGTCTCCGAACTTAACAAGTAGAAAAGGCAGCACACCTTGCTGCAATGTCTAGGGGAGGGCACCATGTCCTCTGTCTGAATAGTATAGCTACTATATTTGTGGTACGTATGACTTTTCGATCACTGTGTTATTTGGTTTATTGGGGCGGAAAAGGTGACAAAAAAATTACGAATCATGTGTTTTTCATTTTTTCTGTTACAGTGTTCACCATACAGGAATTTTGTAAAAATATTTTCCTAGTTCAATACATTTTCAGATGCGGGGATACCTGATATGTTTATTTTTAATATATTTTTATATGTAAAATTGGGAAAGAGGATTATTCAAACTTTTTTTGTTCCGTATCTGAGTTTTTTTTTTCTCTGATTTAAGTCCTCCTCCGTTCCGTTGTTCCACAAAACATATGCGTATAGTCTCCTTTGCGATCCGTTTTTTGCAGAACAGAAACAGTAACGTATTAATCACCAAACACCTGAGCAATATGGACTGGGCATAGCATTTCTACGGTATGGATCCGCAAAATACGGATGAAATACGGATGACATATGGATGTGTACCGTGTGTGTTCCGTATTGTTTGTGGACCCTTTGACTTGAATGGGGCCTCGGACCGTCATTTGCGGACAATAATAGGACATTAACTACTTTTTTGCGGAATGTAAATACGGAAATGGAATGCACACAGAGTACCTTCTGTTGTTTTTGTGGACCCATTGAAGTGAATGGTTCCACATACGGTCTGCAAAAAAAACTGAAAGGAAGCGGAGCTAGAGACTGCAGAGGGGATAAATGCCAGATACAAGTCATATAATGGCCAGATATAATGCTATTCCTCATATACACACAGACAGCAGCTTATCCTGAAAAATCATCTGAAACAACAATTTCAGATGAGCAGATTATAAATCCAAGGGTTATGAAGACAAATAAGGCTTCGTTCACATCACTCCGTTTAGGAGCAGGAGAACGGAGAGGACGGACTCGGCACATAACTGAGCCAAACGGAGCCCTTAGGACCCCATAGACTATAATGGGGTCCGTTATGTTTCCACTGAGAAGATGATTTTGAAGTGAAGACAAAAGTCCTGCGAGCACAACTTTTGTCTCCGCTCCAAAATGTTCTTCTTCATTATAGTCTATAGGGTCCTTAGGCTCTGTTTGGCTCAGGTATGTGCCTTCTCCGTCCTTTCCATTCTTCTACTCCTAAGCGGAAAGGCGGTGATGTGAATGAACGTCCATAGTAAAATTCCAGCGCACCTTTAGTCGATTTAATCAGCCCCTGGTGCACGGAACAGGTAAGTAAGTCCTTTGGTAGCAAAACAATGATAAATGAAGCTCCAGCACTGCAAAGTAATTGTTGTGTCGCTTGTCTCTTTATTCGTGGTAGCAAAATTACAGCATGTGGATCAAAACCTCACACTCCAACACCAGTTGACGCGTTTCAGACACTTAGTCCTTAGTCATAGTTATGGTGTGAGGTTTTGATCCACATGATGTAATTTTGCTACCACGAATAAAGAGACAAGCGACACAACAATTACTTTGCTTGCTGGAACTTCATTTATCATTGATGTGAATGAAGCCTGACGCAAGCAAGCACTGTGCCGCTTGTTTAAAGGGAGCCTGTCACATTGAACATAGTGCCTGAGCTGAAGGCCGCATGTCATACAGCAGAAGGAGCTGAGCAGACTGATGGACAGGATTCAGAGAAAAGATTCAGTATAACCTGAATTTCATTCATTAAAATTCTTGCTCATTCTGATCTTCAAATGACATCTGTCAGCAGATCTGTACCTATGACACTGGCCGGCCTGTTACATGTGCACTTGGCAGTTGAAGGCGTCTGTCTTGGTCCTATGTCCATATGTGCTTGTATTGCTGAGAAAAATGACATTAGACATCAAGCTAAACTTCAAGGTTAAAGTGTTAAAGAGGACCTTTCATTACAATAAAAAATCTAAACTAAGTATGCTGACATGGAGAGCGGCGCCCAGGGATCTCCCTGCACTTACTGTTATACCTGGGCGCCGCTCTGTTCTCCTGGTACAGGCTAAGGTATCTTCAGATTTTTGGCTCAACTGGGAGGAGCCTGCTCTAGTTCTCCTGTATGTACCTCTGTCCGTTCGACTTAGGATGAAAAGCCGAAGCAAAGGAAATTTGAATTTCCAGACGAGTACAGAACGCCCTCCAGAATCTGGAAACAAACTGAGTCCCACGATCTGAGACCACGTCAGAGGGAACGCCATGAAGATTTACAATGTTGTCAACAAATACCTGTGCAAGGGTTTTAGCATGAGGTAGGCCTGGTAATGCAATAAAATTTACCATTTTACTAAAGCGATCAACTACCACCAGAAAAACTGTCTTTCCTGAAGAATGAGTCCATGGTCTGGACGGAATGGATAACAGTAGGGATGGTGTTCTTTTTCCTCCAAACACGACGAGTGAAGTTTAGAACAAAAAGTTCTACTTTAGTCTCATCTGGCCACATGACTTTCTCCCATGACTCCTCTGGATCATCCAGATGGTCATTGGCAAACCTCAGACGGGCCTGGACATGGGATGACTTGAGCAGGAGAACCTTCCGTGCAATGCATGATTTGAAACCATGACAGCGTAGTGTTCTAGTGACCTTTGAATCTGTGGTCCCAGCTCTCTTCATGTCATTGACCAGCTCCTCCTTTGTAGTTCTGGGCTCATTCCTCACCTTTCTTACCATCAGTGATAACCCATTAAAAAATCATACAATGTGATGTCCTGATTTTTATTTTATTTTATTCTGTCTCTCAGAGTGGGAATGCACCTACAATGTGAATTTCAGACCCCTCCATGATTTCTAAGTGGGAGAACTTGCAAAATCGCAGGGTGTTCAAATACTTCTGTCCTCACTCTACTGACACTTTATTTTTTAGGCTACTTTCACACTCACATTTTGTGCGGATCCGTCATAGACAGATCTGTTCAGGTAATACAACCGCCTGCATCCATTCTGAACGCATCCATTTGTATTATCTTTAACATAGCCAAGACGGATCCGTCTTGAACACCATTGAAAGTCAATGGAGGACGGATCCGTTTTCTATTTGTGCAGATTCTGTCAGTGAAAACGGATCCATCCTCATTGACTTACATTGTGTGCCAGGACGGATCCATTTGACCCAGTTTCATCAGTAGCATTTTGGTGTCCGTCTCCAAAGCGGAATGGAGACAGAACGGAGCCAAACTGAGGCATTCTGAGCGGATCGTTTTCCATTCAGAGTACATTAGTCTTGAACATTAGATCCGTCTTGAACACCATTGAAAGTCAATGGAGGACGGATCCGTTTTCTATTTGTGCAGATTCTGTCAGTGAAAACGGATCCATCCTCATTGACTTACATTGTGTGCCAGGACGGATCCATTTGACCCAGTTTCATCAGTAGCATTTTGGTGTCCGTCTCCAAAGCGGAATGGAGACAGAACGGAGCCAAACTGAGGCATTCTGAGCGGATCGTTTTCCATTCAGAGTACATTAGACTGCAAACTGATCCGTTTTGGACCGCGTGTGAGAGCCCTGAACGTATCTCACAAACGCGAAGCCAAAACGTGAGTGTGAAAGTAGCCTTAGTCTGTTACGATAATAGGAACTTGTGGAACGTGACAGGCAAAGCTGTTAATCTGAACTGTACACTTCAGCTCGTGTTTCCCTGGTGATTGCCCATTATGGTGCCACGACATAATGATGCTGTATAAAAGCAGGCACGCTTCTTTATTTTTGGATTCTCCACATTGTTTCTGGTTTCACATGCGAAAGTTCTGCATGTGACAGCAGGTAAATGAATAAGCTGTATGGTGTTAATACATTTCACCCACTATGTAATGCGTTAGGTCTATAATATACATTGTCACTAGAGAGGAACCAATTTGCTTCATTTGGTGGTAAAAGCAGAATTGCATTATGGATTTCATTACCACGGACCATAACGCAATTCTATGACGGAATACATAACGGAATCCCTTTATAGGCATTCTGTTATTCATTACGTCATAATCGAAGTCTATGGGCTGCAAAACTGATCTGTCCCGTTTCCGTTATGCAGGGGAGTCCTCTCAGTCTGTGGAATTGCGTTATGGTCTGTGGTAAGGGAATCCTTAACGCAATTCTGCTTTTACCACCAAACGAAGCGTGAACGAATTTCATAACATGTCACATTTTCCCACCCCGTGCAAACATCCCTTTTAGTTCACCTCTCCTGCACAATCAGGGCTCATACGTGCAAAGCCGTATGTACAGACTATTGAAAAGGGTTCCTGGCAGCTGATACTCAGAATAAAACCCACATAAAATCCCTATGGACCAATATTCCGAATATCATTACATCACAGATTTTTAATTCATAGGTTTATATGGACAGAGGAAAAACCTCTATGTGCCCTCTCATAAATAATCTGGGTGCAATGAAGGATGAGGAATATCGCGAACATTTGCGGAAATTCGCGTTCGCCATTCACGAACGGAAAATGTTATGTTCGCAACATCTCTACTGCATAGTAAATGTGATGCTCAGAAAGTATAGGCCAGTAAGTGTAACCTCTGTTGTGGGTAAAATATTTGAAGGTGATGGAGATGCTATCCTGGAGAATCTATAAAAAAACAACCACAGCATTAATATGGATTTATGATGGATCAGTCTTGTAAAACAAATCTGATCGACTTCTACTGTATGATCAGGTAAGTTTTAGACTGGACCAGAATAATGCTGTACATATTGTGTACATATAGTCAGTGGCGTAGCTATAGGGCCGCAGCGGTCGCAGTTGGGCAGTTGGGCCCCCCTTGCCAGTGGTACTGTTCTTTTCCCTTTATAAGATGCAGTGCATCTTATAAAGAGAATACTAGTGAGCACTTCCATAATGGAAGCACTCACTAGTATGCAGGAGGAGGAGGCGGGGGTGAAGGGCTGTGAGCGCTGTACTTACCCCTCCCCCTTCTTACTCTTCTCAGGTCCCACGCTGCTGTGTCCTGGCTGCCTGCAGCGTCAGGACGTAGAGAGTGCACTCTGACCTGACCCTGCAGGAGGTCAGGTGACTGTGCAGCGCAGGACCTGAGAAGAGAACCAGGACAGGGAGAGTGGCAGTAGGAGACAGCAGAGGTAAGTTATTTTATAATTTTACAGTTTGAGCTGAGGTCTGATATGGAGGTCTAATTGGGGGTCTTAAAGGAAACCTGTCACCGGGAATTTGTGTATAGCGCTGAGGACATGGGTTGCTAGATGGCCGCTAGCACATCCGCAATACCCAGTCCCCATAGCTCTGTGTGCTTTTATTGTGTAAAAAAACGATTTGATGCATATGCAAATTAACCTGAGATGAGTCCTGTATGTGAGATGAGTCAGGGACAGGACTCATCTCAGGTTAATTTGCATATGTATCAAATCATTTTTTTGACACAATAAAAGCACACAGAGCTATGGGGACTGGGTATTGCAGATGTGCTAGCGGCCATCTAGCATACCATGTCCTCAGCTCTATACCCCAAATCCAGGTGACAGGTTCCCTTTAAGTTTTAATGGGGAGTCTGGAGGTGTTACTGGGGGTCTGAAGTGGTCTGATTGGGGGTCTGGAGAGGTCTCACAGGGGGTCTGGAGAGATCTAATGGGGGTTCTGGAAGTCTCATTGGGGGTCTGGAGTGGTCCACTAGGGGTGTCTGGAGTGGTCTGACTGGGGGTCTGGAGAATTCTAATGGGGGGTCTAAAGGTCTGACTGGGGGTCTGGATATGTCTAATGGGGGTATAAACATCTGATTGGGGGTCTGGAGAGGTCTAATAGGGGTCTGGAGGTCTGACTGGGGGTCTGGAGAGGTCTAATGGGAGTCTGGAGGTCTGACTTGGTGGGGTCTAGTGGTCTGACTGGGGGTCTGGAGAGGTCTAATGGGGGTATAGACATCTGATTGGGGGTCTGGAGAGGTCTAATGGGGGGTCTGAATGTCTGACTGGGGTCTGGAGAGGTCTAATGGGGATATAGAATTCTGATTGGGGGTCTGGAGAGGTCTAATGGGGGCTGGAGGTCTGACTGGGAGTTTGGAGAGGTCTAATGGGGGTATAGACGTCTGATTGGGGGGCTGGAGGTCTAATGGGGTCTTATCTGAGGTCTCATATTGGGTCGGGGTCTTACATGGAGGTCTAATGGGGGGGTCTGATCTGAGTTCTAAAACTGGGGTCTGACATAGAGGTCTAAAGGGGGTTTGGTCTGAGATGGGGGTCTCAATTAGGGTTCTATATAGGGGCTTTTTTTGTACTGGTGCACAATATAAAGGGGTGTTTTTGTATGGTACCAGTATTTTCAGGGGGAATGTTTCTGCAGGAAAGTATTGGGGATCACAGTGGGCACAGTATTGGAGGTGGCAGCATGGGATGTTGAGAAGGTGAGGAGGATGATGGGAAAATAACATGTCTATTTGTTAAACTCTGCAGAGACGAGGCGCGGCTGAAAGAAGTCACCATGGCGGTCTGGTCTGAGAGGAGAAGAATAGAAAATAGAATAGAATAGAAAAGAGAATATCTCAGAGAAGAGAAGTCATTGGATGTAAGAGGTACGCATGTGGCGCTGTATTACCCTGAATGTTCTGTAGCGCTGTATGTAATGTTTTCCAAGTATTTTTTTTGTATGAGCGCTGCATTCTCTGCTCTGTTTACCTGCTCATCACTGCAAATGCTATGACGAGCAGGTGAACAGAACAGAGAAAGCAGCTCTCATATGAGCGCTGCCCTCTCTTCAAACAGCTGATTGGCGGGGGTGCTGGCGGACCCTGCCGATCTGATAATAATGACCTATCCTGAGGATAGGTCATCAGTAGTAAAAAGAGGACAACCCTTTTAACAGTAGGACTGGAGGGAAGGGGTTAGGTTGAGAATTTGGCATGGGAGGGGGGGGTGTTTCAATTTTTGCCTCGGACAGAAGAAAAGCTAGGTGCACCAGCACTGAGTGAAGGGGGGGGGGGGCCCAAGCTGAACTCTTGCACCAGGGCCCTTGAGCCTTTAGCTACGCCTCTGCATACAGTAAGTACTGGGCCATCTTCTTTTTAATATTTCAGATGAAAATAAGCTCCATAAGATAATCAACACAGAGGACTATAATATTACAGAGATATTTGGGAAAGCTGGAGGCATCGGCAGAGACATGGCAAATGAAGTTCAATGCGGATTGTGTAGAGGAAACAAAAAGTGGGCTAGGCCGACTTCCTGTCAGGGGTGGGGCTGAGCAAGGGAGAGTCAGTCTAGAATAGGAGTTAGGCGGAGAGGGGTAAAGTGAGGACCCTCTCCTGCCAGAGGGTCGGGAAGCTGCTCCTAGAGCAATCACTCTCCAGAACTGAAGAAGGACTCAAGTGGAGTCCTGTGATCAGAGGCAGCAGAGTGACCCAGCTGTGAAGTGAGGGAAAACAGGCTGAAAATACTCTCATCATCAAACAACCATCACTAGGCCAGGAACATCTAAGTGAAAAATTGCAGCCATCCCATCTGCCACCATACCTCCTCAGCTAGTGCCAGAAGAGAATTGAACTAAAGCCTGCTGCTACTGTCTGTATTTTCAAGTTCTACATTGCACTTAGTAAATAGACTTTATGATGTTCAATTTTGGCATCATTCTTTAGTACTACAACATTAACTCCAATGGACCCCAGGGAGCAACGGCCTAAGGAAAGAAACCGTGACACCACAACTACACTACATCAGGGCCACTACCACACCCATCCCCTATATCGGCTCCCACAGGGGCTCGTTGTACAATTCCACCATTGTTTTGAGGGGGTTATTTTCACAGCATTCACAGTCCACAAAAAAAACCATTTTACCTACATTGTATGGGTGATGACAATTACAGCTATACTAAAGGTATATAGTTTTCTAATGATTTACTACTTAAAAACAAAAAGTGTTCATCATCCTTATCCTTAGCAGCACCCACAGTAATTATTCTACCCTGGTCAAAGTACAGAAGACACTGTCCCACCAGTCCACCAACATGCACTGTGGTTTCTTAGTTTCAACATATGTCAGTAGACAGGGGTGAAAGTCAGCAAAGTGATTGGGGCACATTATACAAGGAACAATGCAGTTCCCCCAAAAACTACTAGTCTAAGACAAGGGTACAAGGTTTGCTTGAAGTCCAAACATTGCTTTTTGATCCATAAAACTTGTCGCCTGAACACACAGGACACCTGATGTTACTTTGAAGGAGCCCACAGCATCACTTGACATTGTTACAGGTGGAATCGTGGTACAGTACACGTCACTTCAGAAAGGGTATCAGGGCAGAATGACTTGTGGGGCCTCCTCACTACAACTTTCAATATCATTACTTTTCTAATTTTCAAACGAATTACAAAAAGAAACATCAGAGTGTTGATAGCAATCTTGCAGAACGTGAAAATAGTAGTAATTAGTAGCATTGGTGTGAATTGTTACTGGCCTTAGTCTACTTTCACACTTGCGGCAGAGGAATCCGGCAGGCTGTTCAGTCCAGCAAAACGTATGTGAACTGATTGCATTGTAAGACTGATCAGGATCCTGGTCCTTCTTAAAAATGCATTACAAGAACGGATCCGTCTGTCCGTTTGTCATACGGACAAACGGATCAGTTTAGTTTTTCTTTACATTTTTGCATGCGCAGACCGAAAGGACGGATCCAGCATTCAGTTTTTTTAGCCAGAGATAAAACCGTAGCATGCTGCAGTTTTATCTTTTGCCTGATCAGTCAAAAAGACTGAACTGAAGACATCCTGATACATCCTGAAAGGATTGCTCTCCATTCAGAATGCATGGGGATAAAACTGATCAGTTCTTTTCCGATATAGAGCCCTTGTGACGGAACTCTATGCCGGAAAAGAAAAACGCTAGTGTGAAAGTACCCTTAGTGCTTCAGTCCTGAGATTGTACCAAAAATGACTCCCAGACAGCAGGGTATAACCAGCAGCCATGGGAAATTTCTGAATGTGTCATGTACTGTGAACGTTGTTCAGCATCATGTTCAGGGAAAATATATCATTGGTATCCATAATGTACAGGAAAAAGTCATACAAAAGCTCACAGTAATGTAATACTAGTGGGATAATGTGCACAGTGAGATCATTGTACATTGTAATAGTGGCTACAGTCCTCATACATGGCAACTCCACCAGCCATAATCCTATATTCAAATGTGTATTCTACGGACTGATATTAAATAATCCTCAAAGATCCTTTATTCAATAAAACAGGATATTTCAATTCCATATAGAAAAAATACAAAAACCTTAGTCCATTTGTCCCATCTTTCCACATTCAGGCTGCGGACACTCCTTCAGCGTCCACACTTCACAAGTATCATACTGCACACAGCCTCGCTACGTTTGGGAGACTCGCCCCTTTGTCAAGCGTATGCCGTTGCCTCGTAAGGCTCAATTTAACTGGTATATATTATCATGAATTAGCATATATAAAATATCTAAAAAAAAAATACGGAATAATTAAAACCATATTTCAGCAACGGCAAAGGAGAATGAAATCAATTACAGGAAAACAATGAAATTGCAAATCTCATTTAAGTCGCTTGAACTCAGCGTCTAGATGCAGAATCCAAAGGATTTCTCACTGCAACAACTTGCGCATTAACTCCTTCATTCCGACTTCTCTCTACATGCTCCAAAGATGTTTAGCATCGGTAGTCTCGTCATATTTCCTTTTTTCTTGTATATTTTGAATTACACCTATTGGCAGAGGTCCTGAAGGGGTTAAATAATATTTTTTTCTCCACTATTCTTTGATCACAGAATTGCAATGCTGACAATTTAAACATGGAAAAGTCCCTTTGTTCTCTGTTCTCTATCTCAACCACCTCACATCTGGGCCATTTGCCCCCTTCATGACCAGGCCTAATTTTGCAATACAGTGGATATAAAAAGTCTACACACCGCTGTTAAAATGTCAGATGTGTAGACAAAGATAAATCATTTCAGAACTTTTTCCATCTTTAATGTGACCTATAAACTGTACCACTCAATTGAAAAACAAACTGAAATATTTTACGTGGAGGGAAGAAAAAAAAATAAATAATAATAATAATGTGGTTGCATAAGTATGCACACCCTCTTATAACTGGGGATGTAGCTGTGTTCAGAATTAAGCAATCACATTCAAAATCCTGTTAAATAGGAGTTAGCATACATCTGCCATCATTTCAAGTTCCTCTGATTAACCCCAAATAAAGTTCAGCTGCTCTAGTTGGTCTTTCCTGAAATTTTCTTAGTCGCATCCCCCAGCAGAAGCCATGGTCCACAGAGAGCTTCCAAAGCATCAGTGGGATCTCATTGTAAGGCCTCATGCACACGACCGTTGTGTGCATCCGTGGCCGTTGTGCCGTTTTCCATTTTTTTTCGCGGACCCATTGACTTTCAATGGGTCCGTGGAAAAATCGGAAGCTGCACCGTTTGACCTGTCCTATTTTTTTCACGGCCAACGGTTCACGGACCCATTCAAGTCAATGGGTCCGTGAAAATCACGGATGAACACAAGATTGTCATCCGTGTCCGTGATCCGTGTCCGTGATCCGTGTCCGTTTTTTCCTATCATTTCAATGGCAAACTTGACTTAGATTTTTTTTTCCTTTTTTCATGTCTGTGGATCCTCCAAAAATCAAGGAAGACCCACGGATGAAAAAACGGTCACGGATCACGGACCTACGGACCCCGTTTTTGCGGACCTTAAAAAAAAACGGTCGTGTGCATGAGGCCTTAAAAGGTATCAGTCAGGAGAAGGGTACAAAAGAATTTCCAAGGCATTAGATATACTATGGAACACAGTGAAGACTGTCATCATCAAGTGGAGAAAATATGACACAACAGTGACATTGCCAAGAACTGGACGTCCCTCCAAAACTGATGAAAAGACGAGAAGAAAACTGGTCTGGGAGGCTACCAAGAGGCCTACAGCAACATTAAAAGAGCTGCAGGAATATCTGGCAAGTACTGGCTGTGTGGTACATGTGACAACAATCTCCCGTATTCTTCATATGTCTGGGCTATGGGGTAGAGTGGCAAGACGAAAGCCTTTTCTTACAAAGAAAAACATCCAAGCCAGGATACATTTTGCAAAAACACATCTGAAGTCTCCCAAATGCACGTGGGAAAAGGTGTTATGGTCTGATGAGACCAAGGTTGAACTTTTTGGCTATAATTCCCAAAAATATGTTTGGCCCCAAAACAACACTCCACATCACCAAAAGAACACCATGCCCACAGTGAAGCATGGTGGTGGCAGCATCATACTTTGGGGCTGTTTTTCTTCAGCTGGAACTGGGGCCTTAGTTAAGCTAGAGGGAATTATGAACAGTTCCAAATACCAGTCAATATTGGCACAAAGCCTTCAGGCCTCTGCTAGAAAGCTGAACATGAAGAGGAACTTCATCTTTCAGCATGACAATGACCCAAAGCATACATCCAAATCAACAAAGGAATGGCTTCACCAGAAGAAGATTAAAGTTTTGGAATGGCCCAGCCAGAGCCCAGACCTGAATTGAGAATCTGTGGGGTGATCTGAAGAGGGCTGTGCACAGGAGATGCCCTCACAATCTGACAGATTTGGAGTGTTTTTGAAAAGAAAAGTGGGCAAATCTTGCCAAGTCAAAATGTGCCATGCTGATAGACTCATACCCAAAAGAGTGCTGTAATAAAATAAAAAAGGTGCTTCAACAAAGTATTAGTTTAAGGGTAAACCCTCTACCTAAAAGTTAGTTTTTCAATTGAGTTGTACAGTTTATAGGTCACATTAAAGGTGGAAAAAGTTCTGAAATGATTTATCTTTGTCTAATTTTTTTACAGCACAGAAACCTGACATTTTAACAGGGGTGTGTAGACTATTTATATCCACTGTATGTCACTTTGGAACGCTTTTATTTATCAAAGCCATTCAGAGATTGTTTTCTGGTGACACATTGTACTTCATGATAGTCATAAATTTGAGTCATTATATTTCACCTTTATTTATGAAAAAATCCCAAATTTACCCAAAATTATGAAAAATTTGCAATTTTAAAAATTTCTATTTCTCTCTATTGCTTTTAAAACAGAAAGTTATACCTCATAAAATATTTATTACTTAACATTCCCCATATGTCTACTTTATGTTGGCATCATTTTGTAAATGTCATTTTATTTTTTTCGGACGTCAGAAGGTTTAGAATTTTAAAAGCAAATCTTAAAATTTTTAAGAAAATTGCCAAAACCCACTTTTTTAGGACCAGTTCAGGTCTGAAGTGACTTTGTGGGACTTACATAGTGGATACCCCCATAAATGACCCAATTTTTGAAACTGCACCCCTCAAGCTATATAAAACTGATTTTTACAAACTTTGTTAACCCTTTAGGTGTTCCGAAAGAATTAAAAGAAAATGGAGATCACATTTTTAAATTTCACTTTTTTGGCATATTTTCCATTTGAATCCATTTTTTTCTTTAACACATCGAGGGTTAACAGCCAAACAAAACTCAATATTTATTACCCTGATTCTGCAGTTTACAGAAACACACCACATGTGGTCGTAAACTGCTGTATGGGCACACGGCAAGGCGCAGAAGAAAAGGAGTGCCACATGGTTTTTGGAAGGCAGATTTTGCTGAACTGGTTTTTAGATGCCATGTCCCATTTGAAGCCCCCCTGATGCACCCTTACAGTAGAAACTCCCAAAAAGTGACCCCATTTTGGAAACTAGGGGATAAGGTGCCAGTTTTATTGGTACTATTTTTGGGTACATATGATTTTTTGATCATTCATTATAACACTTTATGGGGCAGGGTGACACAAAAATTGGTTGTTTTAGCACAGTTTTTATTTATTTATTTTTATAGCGTTCACCTGTACTCTATTACACGGGGCCTCGCACACAGCAGTATTCATATGTAAAGTGTAGGCAATCCATATGTAAAGTATAGCAATCCTCTGCGGTAGCGCAATCCAAGTAGTACTCACTATGAAACTCCCGTACTAGCAGGCAGGCTGGCCGGTCACTTACTTCATCCCATAAAGTGGAAGTAGCATGTGCGTGACGAAGTGAGTGACCGTCCAGCCTGCCTGCTAGTAACAGTGCGTCATCCATAGATCCCCCATAATAGTGTCATCTACAGACCACCATTAGTTCAAAACCCACCAAAAGCACAGCTTTGGATTCAAAATATTTTTTTTCTTATTTTCCTCCTCAAAAACCTAGGTGAGTCTTAAGGGCCGGTGCGTCTTATAGGGCGAAAAATACGGTAAGTGATGTCACCGTACAAGCATAATGCACGTTATATCAGTACAGGAAAAACACAGAAAAAGGTCACCATGTACCTGAGGCCTCACAGCACAACAGAAAAATCATCTAACAATGTTACACCCCGGTATGATGCAAGCATGACACACGGTATAGGAATAATGCAGTGACAGCACATGAATAATGTTTTAGAGAAGAGATAATGCACACAGCAGTGATAACCAAAGCAAAACTTTGAATGGGAGTGTATTCAATTTTCCATGCCACCTAACGTACATTTCATCACTAACTGCACCTGATCTAAGTGCCCCCTGAGTTGTTGGGCCCCATAGGAGCTGCTAAGCCTGCTATCATCTTAGTTACACCCATGTCTGAAAGAGATGATAATAGCTCAAACACTGCAACAGAGAGTAAAGGCCCTTTTACACGGGTCGAGGATCGGGATAATTATTGGAGACGAGCATTCATGTGAAAGTTCATTCCTGATAACTGTCCAGTGTAAATGTACAGCTAAGCACAAAACAAGCGAGCGAGCACTTCGTTCGTCGAGGGATCACATCTTTTGTGTAGCACATAAAATCCTCATTTGTCAGCAGCCCTGTGGATATGCCATGACAGTTGAGCTGGGAATAATCATTTTATTCTGGTGAGATACATGGATCTTATCGTGGATGCTGGAGATAGGCGAAGAAGACGGTGGGGTGTGGGCCAAAGAGTCTAACAGTTGGTCATTAATGCTGCCTGAAATGTTGTATTATTAAAAAAGGAAATTCAGTTTCTTTTGGTGGACAAAAATCTTCAATCCATTATTAGTACATACTGCATACACACATGGATAGGAATATGGTAAAATTGCTTTTTTATCCGTTTTGTTTTAAAGGCACAGTACACATAATGGCTCTCACTCATTGAGCTTTAAATATGTATAGTCCTTATACACTGTAGTAGTCCCAAAGGAACCCAAACACCCACCCCCCGGATGTTATAGACCTCTCTAGTCCATGAATGCCTTAGGTCAGGATCTCCTGTCTCTTGCAGATATTACACTTGCCTGGGCCACAACGCCTCCTGCTACTCCAGTGTTCCCAGAGGTTGACACATGGATCTTTGGCACAGCAGCACTAAGGGCCCTTTAGAACAGTAGATTTTCATGCTGTTGTGTGGTAGATTTTGATGAATAATAGAGCTATGCCACGAGTGAATACCCATCAAGGCTTCATGTTTGTGCTGACTAGCCAGGGAAGTGCTTCAGGCCAGGGTTGAGGCCTTCTCAGCTGGACCTGGTCTGCAACTCTCTTTCTTTTGCAAAATGCAAGCAGAAGAAAGAATATGACTTCTGGGGCAACTGTTCCACTTTTTCCTACATACACGCATGGGCCCTATTCACATAAGAGAGACCTTGTCTCCTTCTGCACTTTACTTATCTATATATCTAGATGTTCCCTTAGCTTTGGAGCAACCTTTTGGGCAGTCTTCTGCTCTTCCTTGCTGTAAATGTGGTTGCAGTGAGACCTGAATAGTGCTCACTCCCAGTAGAGGTGAGAGCACACCATGTGGCTTTCTAGGAGGTGTAAAGTGTGGGTGTTGCTCCACCACTTTATTATCTGATAATTATGTTTTATTTGCTTGTAGAGATATTGACCTTGTTTTCTATTTTTGTAGCTGTCATGTTCGTTAAACAACAGGAAACGCAGCCGTATCTAGAGTGACCATACATCCACTTTTTCCCAGACATGTCCTCTTTTTGGGACATAAAAAAACTGACCAGCTACTAAAATGTCTGGGATTCTCAAGGTGGAGGTCGCCAACAGGCGGTCACTATTACTAATTCCACTCATTAGTACACAGGAGCTGCGAGTAGCAGGGAAGTGTGAGTGTAGCTCTGCTAGCACTGGTATTACTCACCGCTCCCTGGTCTTCTTCCAGGACTTAGTGTACGTAGGCGTGCACCATGATCTGATGCTGTGCGACGTCAAGTCACAATGCAGCGGTGCAATAAGGACGCACTTCTTATAAAACGTTTTTTCATTAGAAAGTAGGGTCAGTTTGAATTGATTTAGAGGGGAACACAATTTGCCTTCTCTCCCTGTGGTACCAAAATACCTTGTCCTGTCCCTGCTCATTAGTACAGCTTTAGAGGTCAGGAGGCCAGGCCCCAGGGAGCAGTGAATAGGTGCTTTACCTTCCCCACTCCCTGGATCTCTTCAGCAGGTGCCAGCGCTGCATATGTCTTCACCACATACAGTGTCAGGATGTAGACCAGCACTGGCAACCATCATGCACCAAGTGTCCTACTTTATGAAAGCCAAAATGAGGTCAACCTAGCCATATCAGTTGTCATTTTTGCATTAGCTTTTCAAAAACTGATGGTAAAACTGAAATTTGTCAGTGACACATGGACAATTTACCATTAGTTTCTGAGGCTAATTCAAAGGTGGCAATATGTCAATATTGTAAACATAACTACCAGACTTTGGATAATGCTTTAGCTTCTGATTTATGAAGCTACGGCCTCTTCAGAGTGATTATCGGTCTGTCATTTAGATTTCAAGCAGTCGTATCCTCTGTTTTCCCAAGAGACAGGTGTCATCAGATGTGTTTGGCACATGTTTCTCTCTTTCCCATTAAAATAACATTGACATTATTAGTTACAGGGCAGTTGTGATTAATAGCTGTTCTATGTTTATGGCCAGTGTAGCTTCCAGATAGACTGTATTAGCTATTTACTAGAGATTAGGACAGTTGTAGGATGTACAAACCATTTGCATATATACGCTCATTGACCAAAAAATTTAATAACACACTCTGATTGCTGCAGAATTTAGCATGCAGTTATGTGTCAGCCAGATACAGTATATGTACAGTATATACTTACAGGTGGTAATCCTCTACATAGCTGCCTGACACAAGCGGTCTGATTAGACACTGGGTCTTGCCATAATCGAGTGTAGAAGTGCTTCTTCCACTGCCTTATAAAAAGGCTCTCAGAGGCTTCTTTTGGGTAGTGTACTTGTTGGTAAGAGATCATTGACTGCTAGACATGCCTCTATGATGCACTCAAAGACATTTTGCCCAGTTGACAGACTTTGAAAGGGGACGCCTCATTGGACTGAGAGAAGCAGTATAGTTATTTTGACTAATTGCCCACCATCTAGGCCAGTGATGGCAAACCTTTTAGAGACCGAGTGCCCATACTGCACCCCAAAACCCACATATTTATCACAAAGTGCCAACATGGGAATTTTCCCTGAATACTACAGTCCAGTATAGTATATCTTCCATGTACTTTTCGCTATAAAAGCCTGTTTACACTCAGTGCGCTGCCTGTGGTGTTCATAGTAAGGGTCCATTCACACGTCCTGTTTTTTTTCATCCTGAAAAACGGTCCGTTTTTTGCGGATCCGTTGTTCCTGAAAATGTTTCCGTATGTCATCCGTATGTCATCCGTTTTTTGCGGATCCGCAAAAAACGGGAACATGTATACATTTCAATAATCAAATAAAGTTGTTTGGATTTCTTTGAAAAAAAAAAAAATAAAAAAAAAATAAAAAAAAAATTTGTTATGTGTTTCCAGGAACGGAATCCGCAAAAAACGGATGACATACGGAATGACATCCGAATGTCATCCGTTTTTTGCGGATCCATTGACTTTGTATTGTACCAGGATCCGATTTTTCAGGACAAGAATAGGACATGTTTTATATTTAAACGGACATGCGGAACGGAACAACGGAAACGGACAGCACACATTGTGCTGTCCGATTTTTTCCAGGACCCATTGAAAATGAATGGGTCCAGATCTGGTCCTGATCTGTTCCTGAAAAAACGGAACAGATCAGGAAAGAAAAAACGGACGTGTGAATGGACCCTAAGTCTGCGCTGATGAATGGCAGGAAAAGTCTAAGGCCTCCTGCACATGACTGTAGGTGTCCCGTTGCCATATTGAGGACCGCATTTGCGGATCCGCAATACATGGGCACCGTTCCACGTGCATTCCGCATCACGGATGCGGACGCTTTCACTTTAATGGGTCCGCAAATCCGGAGATGCGGAATGGTGCGGAACGGAAGCACAGAACGGAACCCTACGGAGAGGTTCCATGGGGTTTCATCCCGTACTTCCGTTCCGAAAAAAGATAGAACATGTCCTATCTTTTTGCAGATCGTGGACCCATTAAAGTGAATGGGTCCCTGATCCACTGCGGCTGTCCCATGGTCAGTGTTCTTGCATTGCGGCCCGCAGCACGGCCACCGCGTTCGTGTGCAGGAGGCCTAAGGCATATTGGTACACCATAGACTTTTCCAGGGTGCAAGTGCCCACAGAGAGGGCTCTGAGTGCCGCCTCTGGCACCCGTGCCATAGGTTCGCCATCACTGATCTAGGCTGTTCTGACCTAGCTGTTAGAAGGTGTTGGGAGCAGTGGTTACGTGAGAGTATGCACACTCAGCGAACAGGCTCTGGAAAGCCCAGACTACCAGTGGAGAGGATTGTTTGATCCACCGACAAGCACAAGCATGTCCCACTTTTTCATTTTCCACAATCAAGACAATGTTGAAATTTTCATTACACACCTGTGTCTCTGCTGTCATCATTCCCAGGAACAAAGCAGAAGGAAATTTGTTTTTTATGGTGCCAATTCTGTGTCCTGCCACTGACAGACAGCCACTGTTGCCTTCTTTGCAGTGATGTTGTGAACAAGAAACCCTGAAGGGTAGGCACTGGAACTGTATCATCTGTATAGTGACAAATCCAGGTTTGGTTTGGGGTCCAACAATGGCGGGTCGGTTGGAGTATGGAGGCCTTGCCGTGAGCACTTCAATCCTGCCTTGGCACACCTCCCCAACTGCTGGTGTGATGATCACATACAAAAGTCAGATACTCCTAGTGTTTATACGAGGGACACTAATAGCTCAGAGATTTGTGCAGGACATTCTGTAGCCACATGTCGCTTCTCATGGCAGGGCTTCCAACTGGAATTTTTGGGCAAATAATTTTTTCCCACACAACAGTAAGGGTTTCCCAGAAATGTCTCCACCAGATTGCAACACTTCCTTGCCCTGACCAGTCACCAGAATTATTGCCAATCTAGTATTTGTTTATTTATTTATTATATACAGTTTTTATTTATTCATTCTCTCTTCTTGATTATTTACCCAATAAAAATGATGAATTCAAACTTTGTAGTCTTATTTATTTTCTATCCCTAAGTGAAAAGAATGAGGAAAACTCATAATCTCTTATAAAGTCCCAAACCATTTCCTTATTACTTATTTTATTCCATCTATAGAAGTCATATAAGACTAATATTAGTTTATTAATAATCTAGAATATCCAATATGAAAAATGCCGCCAAAATACAGAGAAAGGACACATACGTAAATCCCTCACTAAATCCTAGACAGGTCAAGGTTTTGAGTCAATATATCCATTTGGTCTCTTCCTGTTGTAGTCTCTTATCTATAACCCCTCGTCTTGGGCCTGTCTTCATTTTCTTGATGACCCAAAATCTAAGATTTTTTGTATCTCCTTTATGTTTCTCTTCAATATCTCTTGAAAGAGTTGTAACCGATTCTGTATTGATACACCTGTGGTTAGGATATTTCAAATCCCCTTATTTGGTATTTTTTGTTGTCAATTGGATTAGAAAACTCTTTTCTTGGTACCATTTTATTACAGAATATACAGTCTCCACATGGATAAGACCCTGTCGTGGATAACCATGTGGTTTTGTGCTCTTTTTGATCTAATTTAAAATGGGTATGTACCAAATTTTCTTTTAGTTTTTTCTCCCTTCTATATGTGATTGTAGGGTTGGGAGGAATTACTTCTCTCAGATCATCTATCATTAGAATGTGCCAGTCTCATCTCAGTATATCTCAGACCTTCTCATGTTGTACATCGTACGTTCCTATACAGCGTATTATTTTCTTACTCTAGTTTTCTCCTGTTTGTTTTTTATCCTGCAATAATGTAATTTTTTCCATATTTTTAGCTCTCTTATATGCTCTATGAAGGACTTTCTTTGGATAGCCTTTTGGTCTAAATCTTTCATATAGGAGCTTGCTTTCTTGCTCAAAACTCTGCTCCGTTGAACAGTTAAGTTTTGCCCGTAGGTATTGACCTACTGGAATACCTTTCTTAAGAGCACTAGATGGTAGCTGTCCTAGTGAAGGAGGCTATTGGTTGACATACTTTTCCTGTATACTTCTGTTTTGACACTCCCGTCAGGCTCGAGGAAAGTTTTCAGGTCTAAAAGGTTAAGACTTTTTTTGTGTATTTCTGCAGTGAACTTTAGACCTATTTGTTATTATTTAGTAAATCCACAAATTGTGAAAAGCAATAAAATATAGCAGCAATTGATGGCAGTATGAAATATAATATATAAATGGCAGTACGTTCTAGCAGAAGATAGTCCCGTAATAGCAGCATAAGCACCCCAATAGTCGGCTGGTTTTTAACTTGGCAATAGTTCATCATAGAAGACAATGCCAATGTCTCAATAGATTATGTCAATATAGTGGTCCCACTGAGGAAGGAGCGAGTTTACGCTCCGAAACATGTTTGGGGGAACAAGCATACTAACACAGAAAACAACATTGCTGGAGCGCTCCAAAAAGAAGAAAAGTAAAGACTCATGGTAAACTGACCTATTCCCATACAAGTGGAACACCGACAGCTAAATAAAACACCTGAGGGGCGAACCTGAACTACACAGAGACGCCTCCATAACACGAGGGACGCCGAATCTGGAAGAAAGCTGCGATTGGAGTTTCCTAAAAGAATAGGATAAAGGTCAGCCGAACCGTGAGTAAAGACATCTACCTCTTACTACATGCAACGGAGGAATCGATTTCACTGAAAAGGTGTGACTATATTAAAAGGTGCGATCATCTGCACTATATAAGAAGTGAAGTCCGATTGACATTATATTTGGAAACATCAAGCCATCATCATTTACAGCCATTGCTATCAACATCGTTGTTGCTGTTATCTTAACCAACAGTATCAACGTTGTTGCAAAATTGTTATTAGCAAATTGCACTTTAACTCTGCCGCTGTTGAATATTGACATAATCTATTGAGACATTGGCATTGTCTTCTATGATGAACTATTGCTAAGTTAAAAACCGGCCGACTATTGGGGTGCTTATGCTGCTATTACGGGACTATCTTCTGCTAGAACGTACTGCCATTTATAGATTATATTTCATACTGCCATCAATTGCTGCTATATTTTATTGCTATTGATATTTATTTTATTGCTATTGATATTATTGTTATTAATGTTATATGAACTGTATTTTTCATTGAATAAAATATTCCCACTTATTCTCATGAACCCATAATTGGAGTGACTGCCCGCTATTATTTTATTTCAATATTAACCATATGCAACTGACAAGGGTGAGTCATTTTAGGCAAGAGCACCTATTTCCAGAAAACCAGTGGAGAGCCGCCTTTTTTGTTATATCTTCTAAAATTGTGAAAAGTGTTTTTCCATGCTCTACAATAAAATGAAAATAAAACATAGTCGATGTAACGTCCCCAAAACAATATGTGCTTAGTGAAATTACCATATTGTTCTGTGAAAACTATTCTTTCTTCCTACCAACCTAAAAATACATTAGCAAAACTCGGTGCACAGATTGTCCCCATTGCCGTCCCGGTGATCTGTAAGTAATATTTCCCATTAAATATAAAATAATTGTGTGTCAACAAAATAATTGTGTTCATGAAAGTGTGTTTTCTTGGTGCTCAAAAAATATTGGATCGCATCTAGTCCCAAATTGTGTTGTATACTAGTATACAAAGCCTCGACATCGAGGATTGAAATCATAGTGGTTTCATTGACCTGTATGCCCTGGAACCTGGTGAGAGTGTCTTTTGTATATTTTAGGTATGACGAGAGGTCGGGTACAAAGGCGGAAATCACCTGGTCCACATAGCTGCTGATCCCCTCACAAAGACTTTGGTTTCCCGAAACTATGGGTGTCCCTGGTATAGAATAAAGTTTTTAATGAATTTTCGGAATGGCATAGAAAGTTGCTATCGTTGGCCTCGGATTATATAACACTTTGTATTCTTCTTTTGTTATTGGATCTTTTTCTCTAGCAGACATGAGAATTGTTTTTAGTTTTTTTGTGACTTTCTCCGTTGGATTATCATTTAAAGGTTTACTGTATATGTACTAGTGTCTTTTAGTAGTGTCATACCCATTGCCTGATAATCACATTTTCAAGCAAGATGACATTGCCACCCTTTTCCAAAGGTTTTATCGCCAAGTGTTTATTATCCATGAGTTCTTGCAAGGCTATCTTTTCATTTTTGGTCAGAGTAGATCCTACTAGATTGCCCCTTGTTTTTATTTCTTGGACATCTCTCGTTACTAAATCTATGAAAGATTGAATGTTACCATATTTGGCAAAAGAAGGAGTATATTTTGATTGAGGGGTTAATGTACTGAATGGAGCTGTTGGTTTTTGATATTCTCCTCTATGTTCTCTCTGTAACTTCTCAAATATCTGTATAGCTTTTTTCTCCTTTATATTAATTTCGCTTATGTCTCTCGCCTTATGTTTATATTCTTTATGCAATGCTAATTTTCTAGCAAATCACGTCCTTAACCCAGGTGAAGCAGTTGTAATAAGGCGCTGATGTAAATGAAAGACCTTTTTGTATGAGGGCTTCATATTCCGGTTCTAAAGCTGTCTTAGATAAATTAATTATCTGCATCGCTGTATCTTGTTTTTCAGCAGCTATGTCCCCTGTCGATAACTACGGTATTTGCCTTCTCCTGCTTACTGACGTTAACCTGTGCATCGACCACTGGCTTCCTTCTGACTACGTTACCCCAGGTAGTTGCTATAAAGACTCCGAACCAGACCCAGACCGTTACAGAATAATCTCTCCCAAAAATGGAGTCTGTTGTGACCACCTTGAGGCAACAAGTGGCTGAGCTTCAAGAATTTGGTTCTACTTACCAAGAAAATTGTTTTAAGTTACAAACCCTCGTGCTGGATCAAAAACAAGAAATTAAATGTAAAAACAACTTCTGTATATGCACAACTCAGGTTCAGATTGAAATACCCGTATGCCTCTGCCAAAGTTCAATGGGGATCGTCACCAGTACCGAGGATTCCTTAATCAATGCCGCATATACTTTCAAATGCAACCTGCTCCTTTTACTAGTGACAGGAAAGAAGTGCTATTTATCATTAATCTTCTTGCAGATGAAGCTCTTGCATGGGCCTCCCCTTATGTGGAAAAGAACTGTGCTCTTATCAATGATTTAGATAGCTTTATCACTGCTATGGATCAAGTTTTTGATGACCCTAATCGTTGTGCCACAGCTGAGACCAAATTGCATAATCTTCGACATGTATGTCGCTCAGTTGCTAAATACTCAGTGGAATTATCAGAGCTACTAAAGGATGACCTTGCCAGACTTGAGGCTCCTGATAATTTGTAGGATTTTATTCAACTGTGCATCCGAATTGATCAGAGACTCACTGAACGTAGAAAAGAGAGACTGCAGATATTTGGAAACAAACCTACCTACTCCTTCAGTCTCTCAGCATTGAACACACAGCAAAAGACTGAATCCTTACCAGAAAAGAGGCACCGTACAGAAAATATGTGCCTCTATTGTGGGGGTTCAGGTGTCTGAACCAAGGGTTTGGCTTTGTGTCTCATGTTAGCTCTTGTTGGAATTGAAAAGAACTGTACAAGAAAGATGGTTTGTGTCTTTCTCTCAAGGGAACAAGTGTCCTCAGTGAACAGTTCAAAGTATTTGCTAAGGAGCACTTAAACTAAGAAAGGGGGGCAAAAGAGTGATAATCCAGAAGTCTGACTGCCCACCCGGAACAATGCCAGAAGATGCCAGTAGCACAAAGGTTAAGAAATGACAAGCTCAGAGTCTTGTCTACAAATGCTCAGAGTTTAGGGAATAAGATCAATTAACTTGAGTCTATAATGGCATCTGAGAATATAGATTTAGTGGCTGTTACAGAGACATGGTTCAATGAGAGTAATGACCGGGATATAACAATACCATGGTTTTCTCTATATAGGAAAGACAGAGAAGGCAAGAAAGGGGGAGGAATGGCCCTGTATGTGAAAGATAGCATAAAATCTAATCTAATACAAGTTAGCAAGACCAATTTATAGTCCGTTTGGGTTATGTTGCAGCTTGATAATCATAAGGTCACTGTGTGATATATAGACCACCTGGCCAAATCAAAGAATTAGATGATCTACTAGTTGAGGAAATAGTTAAAATGACATTGAAAGGGGAAGTTATCATTATGGGAGACTTTAATCTTCCTGATGTAAACTGGAAAACCAAAATAGCTAGTTCTGCCAGCAGTACAGATATTCTAAATTCCCTACTGGGATTATCTCTACAGCAAGTACTTGAGGAGCAAACCCGGAAGGATGCCATTTTAGATTTAGTATTCACAAATGGGAATTTGGTATCTGATATTACTGTAGGGGAAAGCTTGGTATCTAGTGATCACCAGTCAGTGTGGTTTACTATAAGTACAGCACACACAAAAATAGGTTTAGATTTTAGAAAAACTGACTTTTCTAAAATTAGATTAGTGGTATACGAGTCCCTATCAGACTGGAACAGTTTCAGTGGAGTTCAGGAGAAATGGGACTACTGAAAAGTGGCACTATTAAAGGCAACAGATAATTGCATTAGGCTTGTCAGTAAAAGGAAAAAAAGGAAGAGACCACAATCATTAAAAACAAACAGATACCATTTAGTAATTATATAAAAAAAAAAAAAAAAGAGGATGACAGGGAAATTTAGCAGATTAGGCAGAGAGAGGCCAAGCAAGTTATAAGAGCTTCTAAAGCACAGGCAGAAGAGAAATTAGCTCAGTCAGTGAAAAAAGGTGATAAGACATTGTTCAGATACATAAATAAAGAACTAGCTGACTGCCTCAGTGAATACTTCTGTTCAGTTTTTACAAAGGAAAATGAAGGAAAAGGACCTCAGGGAGGAAGACCAATGAATCTTTAGATGCATGCGTCTTTACAAAGGAAGAGGTTCTAAGTCAGCTGTCTAAAATGAATACAAATAAGTCACAGGGGCCCGATGGGATACACCTAAAGCTATTAAAAGAGCTTAGCTGTGTACTAACAAAACCATTAACAGATTTATTTAACTAATCACTGGTAACAGGAGTCGTTCCAGAAGATTGGAAATTAGTAAATGTTGTGTCCATTCACAAGAAAGGTAGTAGGGAGGAATCGGGCAACTATAGGCCAGGAAGCCTGACATCAATAGTGGGGAAATTAATGGAAACCATACTTAAGAAGAGGATTGTGGAACATCTAAAATCCCATTGATTAAAAGATGAAAAACAGCATGGGTTTACTTCAGGGAGATCATGTCAAACTAATCTTATAGATTTTTTTGATTGGGTGACTAAAATAATAGATGGCGGAGGTGCAGTAGACATCGCTTATCTAGACTTTAGTAAGGCTTTTGATACTGTCCCGCATAGAAGGCTTATCAATAAACTGCAGTCTTTGTGCTTGAACTCCCATATTGTTTAATGGATTAGGCAGTGGCTGAGGGACAGACAACATAGGGTTGTAGTCAATGGAGTATATTCAGACCAAGGTCTTGTTACCAATGGGGTACCTCAGGGATCTCTTCTGGGACCCATATTGTTTAATATATTTATCAGCGAAATTGCAGAAGGCCTCGATGGTAAGGTGTGTTTTTTGCTGTTGACACAAAGATTTGCAACAGGGTTGATGTTCCTGGAGGAATACACCAAATGGAAAAGGATTTAGGAAAACTAGAGGAATGGTCAAAAATCTGGCAATTACAATTTAATGTTGATAAGTGCAAGATAATGCACCTGGGGCGTAAAAACCCAAGAGCAGAATATAAAATCAGTGATACAGTCCTAACCTCAGTATCTGAGGAAAGGGATTTATGGGTCATTATTTCAGAAGACTTAAAGGTAGGCAGACAATGTCATAGAGCAGCAGGAAATGCTAGCAAAAAGCTTGGGTGTATAGGGAGTGGCATTAACAGTAGAGAGAGGAAAAGGTTTAATGACCTTAACATGTATAGCTTCAAAGAAAGACGAGACAAAGGGGATATTATAAAAACTTTTAAATACATAAAGGGAATCAACAAAGTAAAAGAGGAGAGAATATTTAAAAGAAGAAAAACTGCTACAAGACATAGTTTTAAATTAGAGGGGCAAAGGTTTAAAAGTAATATCAGGAAGTATTACTTTACTGAGAGAGTAGTGGATGCATAGAATAGTCTTCCTGCAGAAGTGGTAGCTGCAAATACAGTGGAGGAGTTTAAGCATGCATGGGATAGGCATAAGGCCATCGTTCATATAAGATAGGGCCAGGGGCTATTCATAGTATTCAGTATATTGGGCAGACAAGATGGGCCAAATGGTTCTTAACTGCGGACACATTCTATGTTTTTATGTTTCTATTATGCCATTTACTGTCCCAACAGGTTTCAAAGGTCTGTAGCTTGCACTAGTGCAATCTTGAACTTTCTGACCTGCCGGATTCAGTTATGCAGACCACCTTATCTGTAACCCAAGACAAAAACAAAATGTATTCATCATCTTCTCATTTTGTCATTCAGATACAGGTCATAATTGGGAACCATATAATGCAATCTTTGCTTGGGCCCTTTAACATTGATGGGAGTGGTCCCGTGGCGGGTCTCGCTACCAGCATAACATTCGGGGCACTGGACAAAACATCCGGGGCTCAAGCCCCGAATGTTTTGACCTAACGACGCCCAAGTTGCCACCTCAATTTCAACAGTTTAGTGATGTCTGCAACAAGAAAAAAGCTGATCAACTACCTCCTCATCGTCCCTACGATTGTCTCATCAAGTTACTTCCTGGAGCTACTATTCTTTTTGGCAAAATTGACAATCTTTCTGAACCAGAATCAAAAGTGCTCAGAGAATACGTACATGAAAATTTAAAGAAAGGCTTCATTTCATCTTCTTCATCCCCAGCTCCCTGCAAACCTTTTTAAAATTTCTTGTTTGAATTTTGTTATACCCTTTTTGTACAATAATGTTCATTAAAGTAATGGAGAAAAGTAAGATCAATTACACTGTCTGGATGTGGGAGTGGTATAAGCAGAGGCAGACTGCCAACGAGGCAATGTGAGGTGATTGCCTCAGACGGTGCCATCTAGGGAAAAGTGGAGGGTGGCAGCAGGGCCGTGGACAAGGCAGTATTAGGGCAACCAAACTCCAAACTTTGGTAGAATGGGGTTCCTTATTATAACTGGAGGGAAGCACTATGGAGGCACGGTTCTACTTGGGGCACTAAAAAGGGGCATTTTTTGTACTGGCACACATTATAAGAAGGCTTAGGACAGATATGCAAATTAGCTTTTCTAAGCCTATCTGAAGGCAGCAGATGTTAGACATAATAATTTGCATATATTTTACCCAGAAATCAATAGGAGGCTTATCCAGCCTACATTAGTCATGAAGTATTTCAACTGGTCTCCATAATAGAAATACCCACCAAAGAGGGGAGAGAGATATTAACATGTTTCACAGAAAAAGTGGAAATTTCAACTAAAATAACTTTTTACTTTATGGTTAAAGTGTAAAAAAAACAATACTTAGACTAAAAGACAAAATGTTTTTGTTTTTTAAAAAGACATTCAGTGACCATTATGAGTCTACTTTGTGTTTTCCACCAAGGCACTGAGAGAGACTTACTGAGAGAGAGACTATTTTTCTCAACAGTATATCTGTGTTTTCTAAGGGGTACTATTTCTCATTACCGAGAGCTCCTAGTATGCAGAGTATGTGTGTGTGGTATTGTAGGCCTGGTATTCTGGGATAGGATATTCAAATTAGCTTTCCTAGGCCTATCTGAAGGCAGCAGATGTTAGACATGATAACTTGCATTTATTTTACCCAGAAATGAAGAGAAGCATTGTCTAGCCTACAATAGTCATCATGTATATCAAGTAGTCTCCATAATAGATGAGGTCTAATTAATATTTGGGCTCAGAGATGAGGTCTGATTAATACTGGGGGTAGGAGCTGAGATCTGATGAAAAAACATTTTTTTCTTCTTTTTTTTCCTCTAAAAACTACGTGCATCTTACAGAGTGAAACATTTTAAGTAATTTCTAGTTTAATTACTCTTGTATTTCTTCCTGCCCTCTGCCACCAGTATTCCTCCATCAGATGTGTTGCTGGGATGCAGTGATGTTTTGTCCAAAGTGATGCAAATGCCTTGGGCAATGCCCACCACAAGATGCTGTGTCACTATGGATGAAATGTTCATCTATCTTCACAAAAAGAGAATTAATAATAAGGTCAAAGACATGGAGTCATGCATGTACGGCCCATGGAACCAGAAGCTACTGGTTTAGTACATCTAGTCAATACATTGTCGCAGTCTTTTATATGAAGGCCCCTTTAAAAGTTCCCTCATACTATATATGTTCTGTCAGATGATGTGCCAAACGTTCACATCTGCATTGGAAGCTACATGGAACTCCAAAACCCGTTAGCAATCACTAACCAGAGATTACCATGCGGTCTAATTATACCAGGCATGTCCAAACTGCGGCCCTCCAGCTGTTCCAAAACTACAACTCCCAGCATGCCTGCATAGCTTACAGCTATTAGAGCATGCTGGGAGTTGTAGTTTTGCAACAGCTGGAGGGCCGCAGTTTGGACATGCCTGAATTATACCAAACACCAATAGTATGAAACCATTTGGAAGTACCATATAGCACCTCCATCACAGACTGCTATAAACATGTGACATAATAGCCTAGGTTGCATTGTCAAAAACAGACATTATAGTCAATGGGGTTCTTTGCATGCCATTTGTGTTAGTCATGTGATGGAACCAGCACTTAGGTTCTTTTCATTGTTTTGTTCCTATAAAAACAATGGAATTGAAGAGCACTGACGTGAAGGCAGCCATAGATGTCATCTTGATTTTGTCTTAGAATTCTATAGGTTTAATGCAATGATCTACTTGTAATCAACAAAAGGAAAAGAGTTATGACGAATCTGTAATAGTTTATTTTCAAGGATTTCAAACAGTGGAGCAGGGTGGACCTGACAATATGATAGTATAGAAGCCCCTGAAAAATCCATCACTACACCGTCAACAGCTTTCACGTGAAGATAAACTCTATTGTCTCAGTACTGCAGACAGCCATTAAATAAAGGGCTATGTATGAAGGATAAATTTGTCTCAGAAAACAGCTCTGCTGTGCAATATATAGATAAGGCTACTTTCACACTAGCCTTTTCCGGGATTGAGATCCGTCATTGGGTCTTAATACCGGAAAATAAACGCTTCCGTTTTGTCCCCATTCATTGTCAATGGGGACAAGGCGTAACTGAACGGAACGGAATGCTCCAAAATGCATTCCATTCTCATACCGGTGAGCAAACCACAGCAAAACGGATCCGGCATGACCTACAATGCAAGTCAATTGGGAAGGATCCATTTTCTCTGACACAATAGAAAACGGATCCGTCCCCCATTGACTTTCAATAGAGTTCATGACAGATCCGTCTTGGCTATGTTAAAGATAATACAACCAGATCTGTCATAAGATGCAGATGGTTGTATGTCAGTAATGGAAGCGTTTTTGCTTGACCCTGCCAGATCCCGCAAAACCGCTAGTGTGAAAGTAGCCAAATAATGTCTCTCCATGTATAAGGAATATACAAGCAGAGCCCTTGTAGCACTCGGTGGATATTCTGCTGGAGTAGGGTTCCCACCCCTTTAACAATAGATACAAAGACTCCAGCTAAGTCGTATTTGATGCAACTTGTTTATTTTGCGTACAAAGATGGTTGCTAAAGTGTTATTAGGTCAGGTATCACCGATCTTATTACAATAGTATAATTTAGTATTACAGGGAAAAGCATCCCCAGATCAGGAAAATACCTCGTATATCAAGTTACTTCCCAAGCCGGGTAAAGATCTTTTATTACCAGGGTCATACAGACCGATCTCGTTAATTAACGTGGATACCAAAATCCTATCAAAAATTGTAGCAGATCGACTGGCGGTCATATTGCCATCGCTCATTAATAAAGAACAGGTGGGATTTGTGCAGGGTCGTTCAGCGGTAACAAACCTTCGCACGGTATTAACGGTCCTTGACAGGGTTCGCCACCAACCGCGGCCCGGGGAAGCTCCAGCCATGCTCACCTTAGATGCTGAAAAGGCTTTTGACAATGTGAGGTGGGCATGGCTGGAGGCAGTCCTGGATAGGATGGGGTTCTCGGGGGCGTTCAGGGTTTTTCTTACACAACTGTATAGATTACCGAGGGCACGGATATCTACTCCAGGCTTCCTGTCCAAGCCCTTCTATCTCCAAAAAGGGACACGCCAGGGGTGCCCATTGTCACCCCTTTTGTTCAACCTTTCCATTGAACCACTAGCTAGGTTCCTAAGTCAGTCGGATTTATATGAAGGAATACAGATTGGAAACCGGCTTCTGAAGGTCGCACTATTTGCGGACGACATAATGTTATTCATAGACAATCCTAGAAAACACATAGTTAACATCTTCCAGGCTCTGAACCATTTTGGCTCCTATTCGGGGTATAGATTGAATGCGTCCAAGTGCGAGATGTTGGCCTTATCCCGGAGTGATGCGAAAGGATATCAGATACCGATGCACCTGAATATAACAAAGGCGCAAGGTAGTATTAAGTATCTGGGCATTCATGTTGGCAAGGAGCCGCATTCGATGTATAGCTTGAATTTTCCCCCTCTTATAACCAGGATAGTGCAAGAGCTGGATAGATGGCAGGGTCTGCCACTAAACTTGGTAGGTAGAAACCATCTCATTAAAATGATGAGCATGTCCAAGCTTTTATACCCACTTCAAACTATCCCGCTTCTTATTCGTCACGCAGATATCCGATTGCTGGAAAGCAGATTCATCCGCTTTTTATGGCAGGGAAAAAGGCCTAGAATCTCACTGGATAAGCTAAAATTAAGGAAGGAGGAGGGAGGGTTGAACTTTCCTGACATCAGGGGCTATAACTTAACATGTTTAAGTAGACACATCTTGGATTGGGTAAATGAGACGAGTTACTATTCCAACTTGACTTTGGAGCGGGACTTGGTGCGGCCCTGGAATCTGGTTGCTTTATTGCATGCTAAAAGGCCCAACTTACCAGGTCACATAAAACCTTCCCTTATAGTAAGAGACACGACGATAGCATGGAAAGCTCTTAGAACCCATTTTAATCTCCCATACCAGATATCTAAACACTTACCTTTACGGGGGAATCCGTCGTTTCGTTCTGGCAGTGAAAATGCACTTTTCAAAGAATGGACCCTTAAGGGGCTGAATAAAATAGGGGATCTGTTCCATGAGTCGGAGGGGAGATGGGCAACGTTACAGGAATTAGGGAATAAATTGGCATTAGGACGTTCCTCATTTCTGCAGTACTCTCAAATCAAGAGTTTTTGCAGGACTCTATCTAAGGACTTGTCAAGGGAATGGAGTCCCAATAATTTCGATGCATTTATTAGTGTCAAACTGAAAAGGTCACTGTCGATGTTGCATCATGTGCTGAGAGATAGATGGAGAACCAAGGATCCCAAGGGAATTTTCAAGAAATGGGCCAAAGAGTTAGAGGTGGCGGAGATCCATGAAACAGTTTGGTCAGGGATATCAGCAATGCGCAAGGCCATAATAAACGAAACATGGAGGGAAACACATGTAAAAATCCTGCATCATGCTATATACGGATTTGATATCCCAAGTTCCCCGTCTAGTCCGGGGAGGATTACAGCTTGCCCTAAATGCGGCACCCCCAAGACAAATTTATATCATGGTTTGTGGAAATGCCCAAAGTTGGGTAGGTACTGGGAAGCAATAGGCCAGATGTTGGGGAAAATTAGCAAAGTATGTGCTGTTGTCTCACCATCAGCAGCAATACTACATTGTGAAGCTAAGACTCCTGCAGATGCTCAAACCTTAGGGGAAAAGGTAGGCGATCTTTCTAAAATACCATTAGTGGGCCACAAACTATTCATGGTCGCTAAAAGGTGCTTGCTCCAGTTTTGGCTGTCAACTGAGGTCCCCGCTATTACAATGGTGGAAGACCAAATGGGGAATTTATTTCATTTGGAATGGCTGGAGGCGTTGAACTGTAAAGAGGTGCTTGGACAGCGTTTATTTCGGACATGGAAACTGTACATTCTGTCATATGTCCCAAATACAGAGTTCATGAAAACTATGAGCCCATTCAAACTGACGGCGTGGTATTTGAAAGAAGAATTAAGGGGAGGTCTAGGCCCATTGCGAGTGACCGGATGAGCTTCTACTGTCAGAGCTTGCTAGGGTTCTTTTAAGGACAGCAGATCTTCAGCGGATGGGGGGGAGAGATCAGGGGATGTACCAGCGTTTTGGTGGAGGGGGGGGGGGGAATTGAAAATGAGATTCCAAATGTACTGTTTGATTTGCTTTTTACAACATTTCAATTGATGTAATGCAATGATGTGAGAAGGATACTGTTATGCCTTCAAATTGCTTGATATTTGTACCTTGCTTGTCATTATATGGAATCTCTTGAACTTAATAAAAAGATATTTAAAAAAAAAAAAAAAAAAAAGATGGTTGCTGCGGCGAAGTGACGTTTCGGCAACTCTGTGCCTTCATCAGACTACAGCAAAAAAAAAAAAAAGTTAATATAATATCTCTATCAGTAAATATGACAGTGGATATACAATGCATGTTTGTATATGCATGATAAATTTACAAACGAATAAATCAAAAGAAAAAGGAATTTCAGACATAAAAATTAAGAAAAATAAGAAAAATAATAATACTAATACGTTGATTTAATCGCTGGAGTTCAAGGTTAATAAACCTATTGTGGTAAGGACACAGTCAACCGGTGTCATCCTCTATTTGTCAGAAAAAAACTGTAATGGTAAGTTAAGGGAATTGCCAGTTCAGTAAATACTGCTAGTATTATCTATTGCTATCAATGGTAATGCACTCCTATCTGTATGACTCTCAGTTAGTTGCAGGTATAATGATAAAGGCCCAGTGTCCCAGGAACAACTTACCTAATGCCGCTGGTAGGAGAAGAAGTCACGTCGGTGTAGACGCAGTGGGGAATACAACATGCGGTAATACCGCTAGGAGATAGAGGCGCCATGTCTGTGGTCATGTATGAGGAATAATATCTGTCCTGACTAGGGACCAGAACCAGAACAGAGTTTTATTGAATACAAGCATGCAGAGATTTTGGAAACCACAAGGAATGAATGCAGGAGTTCTACAACATTCCTTATTTATTATTCCACAAATAACCTGTATTTGCTGAAGGTCATACAGTATATGCGCTTTAATATTTAACTTCCATAGGAGCATAGGACTGGAGATATACTCTATAGTCACCACATATTCACTCCCATATGTAAAAGTTGGGTGGTAGAAACATTAGCATTTGTAACAAAAAAACTGGATTGGAATCTGCAGAGAACAAGTATAATGGAAATATCCTTGAGTTGTGATGTATGCACATGGGTCGTAAAATATAGCAGTGAATACTAGTGTTGAGCGAGCACCAAAGTTCTACCGAGCACAATGGAAGTCAATGGGAGAACCCCAGGCATCCCCTGCTCAACACTAGTGAATACATTGGTATGGGGCACTGCGACAGTACCTCCAACCAGGGGTGGGATTCAACTTTTTAACAGGTTCCCTACTCAACGGCGGACACGTAGCATCACAACACATGTTTACATATACATGCACCATATATATGCAACACACATACACATAAATACACCATATACACCCTACACACACATACCACCCAACTAAGGAGCTAAACTATAAGCGGCGCATGAAGCAATGGACGTGAACATCGGTAACACGGTTCTCCAATCCAGTTGTAATTTTAACAACCGGATCTGGAGAACCAGAGGGAACTGGCTGAATCCCATGCCTGCCTCAAACTCTATGCAATAATTTACAATTATATAAATAAGAAATTTTATTGCCAAATCTATTTTTCTTATGGAATAAAATGTGCATTTCATCTTACGCAGGATTATATCATCTATTCATCAGTCACATAGCACGCGCTTCTTTTTACCTAACAGCTATATGAAGTTATTAAGGTCACCACCACTTGGAATCAGGACACAAGAACAATTAACTCAGCGGAGCTGAGTATAAAACTTCTGCATCCCTGTAGTATTCGTTTTTTGACCCAGCTTGCATTAAAATAAAGCTTTGCAGTGTATGCATAGATAACAGTTACTGTCTTCAGAATACATTATGACCAAGGCATGTGAATCCTTACTCAGCCTCCTCCCCTCCAATCACTCACAACCAGAAACCCCAACCTTATACCCTGGGCTGCACCTAGTCTTTCTGCTGCCTGAGGCAAAAACTGAAATGCCCCCCCCCCCCCGCCCCCCACACACAAAATTCTCAACCAACCTTCCCTCCGGCCTTACAGTTAAAGACATGCTTGCAAAACATTACATACAGTGCTTCAAAACATACAGCGTAACACAGTACTTCATACTTCTTATATCCAGTGATGTCTCCTCTGATGTAGACGTTCTCATTCTTCATCTTCTCCATTCGGACCAGACCGCCATGATCATTTCTTTCAGAAATATCTTGTCTCTGCAGAGTTTGACACACAGCTTGGAACCCACAATCAGACCTCAGATCAGAACCCCCCCCCCCCCCCAACAGTTAATTAGTATTCAGCTTAGACCCTCATGTTAACAGACCTAAGGTCAGACAAAAAAAATAAACCAACTCACCTCTCCTGTTCCAGACCCTGCCGCCACTCCTGATTATCTAGTGCTCTTTCTGCAGTGCTGTCCTGTGACCCAATGTCACACAGCATGAGGTCACAGAGCGTTCCTACGTCCTAACGCTGTACGCAGGTCACAAAATAGCGTGTGGTGCTGGCAGAAGACCAGGGAGCAGCGAGTACTGCTAGCACAAGGAGCGGTGTATTCACAGCTCCCTGATCCTACTGGAAGTAGGAAGTGCTCATTGGTATTCACCCTATAAAATGCTTTTGGGGGGGAAAAGTGTCTTATAGGGTGAAAAATACTGTATTTTTCGTTAATTTTACAGGTTTGTATTTAAGAAAAAAATATGCATTCCAGACAACACCTTTAACCTGTACTGTTCAAATGCTGTGTGACCCTGAGAGTCCTGGAATTTACAGAATTACACTGACATAATGCTGTCAGTGGAATACGACAGATTCCGGGATTCTCAGGGTCACACAGCCTTAGAATTTATTATAATGCTGTGCGATCCTGTCAGAAGAGCGTAGGTCAGAACGGGGCCTCAACACTGAGGCATTGAACTTGTGTGTGTCTGGCCTAAAAGACGAGAGAGATACTATGACTTGACCTGTCTCTTGCAGTAAGATACAAAATCATTATTGAATATTACCCAAATGTGACACATCCACTGCTAAACCCAAAGTAATTCTCATGCATCAATTATTTCTTTTAGAAAAATACAAAGAAAATACATTCATAAAAAAAAATAAAAAAAAATTAAACCTCTTGCTACTGTAAACATTTTTCAAATCTCCTTTCCCACAACTTTTGACTTTTTCACTCACATAGCTGTATGTCAGTTGATTTGTTTGCGGAGCAAGTTTTTTAATGGTACCGTTTCATTTACTATATCATGTATTGAAAAATATTTTTGGAGTGAAATTTTAAGTTACACGCAATCCCATCATGTTTTTTGGGGGATTCATTTTATAGCATTTACTGTGCGCTAAAATATGTCACCTTTGCTGTGTGGGACAGTATGACAGTACGATTCCAGTGACACTAAGCTGTTTTTGTTATACTTTACTACCTAATAAAAGATAAAAATATGGCATCACAAAGCAATTTTTTTTCCGAGACCTATAATTCTTTTACATTTCCATTGACAGAGCTGTGTGAGGCTTGTTCCATTTTCACCATGTGGTGCATGAGACATCTTGTTCAATTTTTTGGGAAGGTGAAAAAAAAAATGTTGATTTGGGCATTTTGATCTTTTCCGTTACTGCGTTCTCCATGCAGGATAATTACCACTATTATTGTACTAACACAAGATCAGCTCAGCCCGCTCCGTACTCCTCTTCCGCCACTAAGCTGAAAATGTACGGCAAATGTCAGGACGGGGTTAATATTTGTTATTTCTGCAGGTAATTTTGGAAAGAAAAATGTCCAAATGATCTTATTTAGTGCTTATTATATAAATGAGGCTGAGAGTTGACAAAACGGCTGACATCGAAGGCAATTTGTGCGCGCGCATTTTTGCTGCCTTAGCTTTGTGTTCAACAAGGGTCTAATTTACTGCAAAGTGGAAAGTGCTGCTTCATTCCCATGTTCTAGATACCATGCTGATTCAAGGTGGTTTAGAGGGATGCTGTGGGAATTTTCAGTAGTAACACGTCTACAGAGTCTAATTTCTTACTGGATCCAGCTCTGCCTTTTGGACACGTAGCATACTGTGGGGCTTGTAGTTAAGTGATCCTCACGTGCCTCGGCTGCGCTGAGCCCTTGCTGAGCTGCTGTTAATAGTGCTAATTACAGAATATACCAGAGAGTAGCAGGTTATCAACCATAAGGTCCATTTACAAGTGCTGATTATCATTACAATTAGAATGTTTCTGAGCAATTGCTGCAAGCCCCAGAGGAGCGGAGGATGGGAGTGGTAGTAGCTCTGGCTGCAATATTTATACACAGTGGCAATCCGCACACCAATGCTCCCTAGGGCCAGGACAATGATAGGAGGGTGCATCCTTTCTTGCCTCTGGGCACATGTTGGGGTGCAAGGCAGGAGGTGTAGGTGCTGTGGCCGGCGTAAGATGCTGGAGTCAGAGACCAGGTCAGTTGTTTTTGCTAAATTGCAGAATGGGAGTTCCTTTACATCCAACGATATCAAGGCATATTTTCAAACAAGTCACCGGGTAAATCTTCCCAATCGGTGTGTATATGCAAATAGGAAAAATTATGATAATAGGAGTAGTAGTACCTAATCTCTATATAAATACTTTGTAATCTTTCCAAGATGTTCACAGGCATGCAAAACTCAAATGTGGTAGATTTCCCAGACTATAGGCCAGCCACACACATAGCAAGAATGTATGGTAGCTCCCAGAGACTACAAAGTCTCACAATCCGCTCTGCAATTTCCAATTGAGGGATGCAGACCATCAAACAGTAGGCCAAACTGTTATATAAGTGTGAAAGGTGCCGTTAACTATACAAGTCTACAGCCTCACCCAAGGACTTGTGATTATATACAGTGTTTAGGTATCTGTTCCTCCTTCCATCAGGGATTCTCTCCTGGCACATTTGCTGTTCTTTCCTTGCTTTCAGCTTCAGTAAAACAAACAGGTATCTAACTAGGCTCTGAGGCTGCTGCTTCTCACAAGGAGACCCAGACTAGAATGGCTGCTGGCCTTCTCTCTCAGGAAAAGCTAAACCTGAAGTGGCTGATACAATAGTAACAAGAAAGCTCTTCTCTCAGAGGGGAAAGCTAATTCCCTCTGCTGAGTCAGGGCATAATTAAAAAGTGCCATCAACAGACAGCTTTTGGGAATACATGCAAAGCATAATACAAAGCATGAATAGATTAAAACATTAATTGCTCAGTGGAAATGATCCCATACACAATGTGTCCCCAGAAGCAGGATCTGCATGCAGTTCACTGCTAATTGCAGGGACACACCTATAACAGCTACACTGACCAAAAATATAAACGCAACCATTTTGGTTTTGCTCCCATTTTGCATGAGCTGAACTCAAAGATCTGAAACATTTTCGACATACATAAAAGACTCATTACTCTCAAATATTGTTCACAAATCTGTCTAAATCTGTGTTAGTGAGCACTTCTTCTTTGCCGAGATAATCCATCCCACCTCACAGGTGTGGCATATCAAGGTGCTGATTAGACAGCATGAATATTGCACAGGTGTGCCTTAGACTGTCCACAATAAAAGGACACTCTGAAATGTGCACAGTTTTGCCTTAATGGGTGGGGGGGCAGAAAACCAGTCAGTATCTGGTCACCATTTGCCTCACGCAGTGCAACACATCTCTTTCGCAAAGAGTTGATCAGGTTGTTGATTGTGGCTTGTGGAATGTTGGTCCACTCCTCTTCAATAGCTGTGTGAAGTTGCAAAATATTGGCAGAAACTGGAACGCGCTGTCGTATACGCCGATCCAGAGCATCCCAAACATGCTCAATGGGTGACATGTCCGGTGAGTATGCTGGCCATGCAAGAACTGGGATTTTTTCAGCTTCCAGGAATTGTGTACAGATCCTTGCAATATGGGAGCGTGCATTATCATGCTGCAACATGAGGTGATGGTCGTAGATGAATGGCACAACAATGGGCCTCAGGATCTCAACACAGTATCTCTGTGCATTCAAAATGCCATCAATAAAATGCACATATGATCGTTGTCCATAACCCTACCGCCACCATGGGCCACTCAATCCGCAATGTTGACGTCAGCAAACCGCTCACCCACCCGACTCCGCTGTCTGCCATCTGCCCTGAACAGTGAAAACCTTCACTCATCCATGAACGCCTCTCCAAGCTGCCAGACGCCATTGAATGTGAGCATTTGCCTACTTAAGTTGGTTATGGCGAGTAACTGCAGTCAGGTCAAGACCCCGATGAGGATGACCATGTAGATGAGCTTCCCTGAGACGGTTTCTGACAATTGGTGCAGAAATACTTTGGCTATACAAACCGATTGTTGTTGCAGCTGTCCGGGTGTCTGGTCTCAGACGATCATGGAGGTGAACATGCTGGATGTGGAGGTCCTGGGCTGGTGTAGTTACACGTGGTCTGTGGTTGTGAGGCCGGTTGGATGTACTGCTAAATTCTCTGAAACGCCTTTGGAGACGGCTTATGGTAGAAAAATGAACATTCATTGCACGGGCAACAGCTCTGGTAGACATTCCTACAGTCAGCATGCCAATTGAGGTGGGATGGATTATCTTGGCAAAGGAGAAGTGCTCACTAACACAGATTTAGACAGATTTGTGAACAATATTTGAGTAATTGGTCTTTTGTGTATGTAGAAAATGTCTCAGATCTTTGAGTTCAGCTCATGCAAAATGGGAGCAAAACCGAGTGTTGCGTTTATATTTTTGGTCAGTGTATTTGAAACAAATAGCATGTACATGTACGTCTGGAAAGTACAGGTACAACCCAGCAAATAGCAGCGTTCCAAGTGTCCCTCTTTGCTCCTTTAAATGTCCCTCTTTTTGATCTGAGGTATAGATTTCCAGTAATACATTTACAATATTGATCCAGAAAGTTTTTGTCTGATTCCTATCTATATATTAGGGCCTGTCTTGTATATTATTGCATTATTTGAAGCAATTTGAATTTTAGAAATTTGTATACTCAGATACATTTTTGCATTTCGTAAGAGAAAATTATTGAAGTTTATAGATTATTTAGGATTATCTGGGATTTTTTTTACTGATGACCTTCAGGATAGGTCATGAGTATCTGATCGGTGGAGGTCCGACACCCAGGACACCGGCCGATCTTCTGTATGAGAAGACAGCGGGGCTCCTGTAAGCCTCTAGGTGTAACAGCAATGCCCTTGTTGCTCCTAGAGTCTTATTTGCATATATCTAAACATAATTTTTCTCAGCAATGCGGGCACATATAAACATGGGACCAAAACAGATGCTTGTGGCTGCCACAATATGTGTCTGTGCCCTCAATGTAATACACTTGTATTATTACATATGCGCTATATAATGATCATATTCCTCAAACTAGCTTTTTCTTGACTAATTGAAAAGCTCAGCTATCCCCGGCAGCCTCATAGGGATGAGTGGAGCAGCAGATACAAAATTTGTCTGCTGCTCCTCATATGCGGGAACTCGAGATCAGCAGGGTCCCCAGAAGTTGGACCGAGAAGCTAAGTGCTTGTACTCTGCTATCTCTGGCAGCCCCATAGAGTGGAGCGGTGGACAGACACTTACCCCCTCCTGTGGATAAAGGATAAGGTCAGGTTTACATCACTGTTTTGTTTTCCGTTCTTCTGATCCATCAGAAGAACACAAAAAAACAACAAAAAAAGGATACTTTATTTTGAGGAGGAGTTGTGCTCATTTTAAATGTCAGTTCTATTAGAGAGCCTTTATTTTAGATGGGAGAAAAAGTCCTGCATGCACAGTCTCGAAAACCCTTTAAGCAGAATGAGCTCCCGTGGTCTGACAGAATTATAACCAGAAACTGGCATAAGTTATAGCACAAATCGATGCAGTATCAACTTCATTGTATGGGGCACAGACAACTATTTATGCACCAAATTTATTGACAGGCTGTGGACCCCTGCAGATCTGATATCTTAAAGACAGTTCGTCAATATCTGTAGCCGGACAACCCCTTTAAGTTCACTTAACCAGCAGGTGATAACTGACATTTTTGATCAAGGTAGAAAAATAGCACATGCCATGATTGATAAATACTGGGCGGGCAGAAGAGAACCGGTTATTTTATACGGTGTACTAGGAATCCAGGCATTTTATAATCTCTATGGGGGTCATTTATTAAGACTGGCCTTATTGACGCTGGTCTTAATATCTCCTATAGCTGGCGATGGATCCATCAGAGTTATGTAGAGGCGCCAGCCTCTACATACTGTAACTTCGGCAGATCCACCACCGCTTCTAAATGTAAGACAACTTCCTAGCTATCTTACATTTAGACTATTTTCTATGCCTAAAACACGTGTAAAAAATAGTACCTGCCGATTTTGCGCCGCAGTCTGCACCAGCAATACACCGTATATTTTCAAAGCAGATTTCTGGATCTGTCAGCTGTATATACAACCACAGTTTAAAGCAAACTTAAGGTCCCTTTAGAATGGGACGACAGAGCAATAGATTGTCTGGAAGTGATCTCCTCCACAGTATGGATGGCTAATATCATCACTCTTCCCCATACTGACTCATTGTTAGCCAGAAGCAGATCAAGTTTACACAGCATGATTTGCTGCCAGTAAATGATCATTTTTGTGACCACATGAAAGATCTATTACCCGATGAATCAGCATTTCGCTCGTTCATTGGGTAATCGGTGGTACATTTACACAGCCAGATAATTGCTAATAAGCGTTCCTATGAACTCTTGTTAGCAATTATCTTTGGGATTCTCGGCCCGTGTAAAGGGCCCCTAAGGTTCAGCAGACAGGTGTACATACAGGAGAGTGGTTCACCCAAAAAATCAAATACCTAATGTCCTAATAGTTAAGGGTTACCTCTGGGACCTCACTTACTGACGACTGTCTCCGGACCACTGCTTTTCAATGCAAAGCAGCCACCAATTTATTGAAGTCTGTACAACAAATGATGGCCGCCTTGCATTGGCAAGCAAGGTTCCAGTGTAACCTATTTTCTCAATCTACGGTGGGCCAAGAGGTGGTATCCCAACTGTCACCCCCAGACATCTGAGAAGCTCTGACAGACGTTCATCAGAACCTCCTGCTTGAGGTTCCATTTGTTTTGCTTTCGTTTTCTCATCTCGTTAGCCTCTCTCAGCTGTCATGTAGTTGCACTGATTGCATCCCTTTAAATCCCTTCCCATACTGCATCACTTTGCAGTTTATACAACTTCCTGGAGTGTGTGCATGCTGGATGCTACTACTGATTCTTCTACAGATAAAAGTTTGTTCATTGATTTGTGTTTTCCTGTTTGCTGGATCCTAGGAGACCCTGACTCCCTCAGTATTTAGTGTAGGGAGCCGGTGGTCGTGTCCCCTCACTATTATAGGGTGTTCAGGTGTCAAACAGTCGAGGAACGAGAGTATGCAATCATCTACCATAGAGATTTTTGCATAGGCTGAGCAGTAAGGGAGAGAGCCAGGGCTGTTGCAGGGCTTACCCTTTGGTTCCTTAGTTTTTGGATCCAGTCAGTCGGATCTTCATTTTGTTTCTTCTAGTTTTCTGTACACCTTCCATGACACCAACCTACACAGCATTAATGAAATATCCTGTCAATAAGCCAAAACCCCTTTCATGGAGCGATCTACTCCTCTTCACAAGTCCCATAAGAGCTGCTACTCTTGTTTATGAACATGAGAATAAGGTCTTGCTCATCTTTAGGGTAGGGACGGAAATAATAGCATACGCAAAAGGCTGCTAATTGAATTTCTGCCACAGATCTCCAACAATTTAACAACTGCCATGGGTGTGTACACAGATTAGCCCCATTCGATGGCCACTGACTGCGGTTCCATGTAGCACCAGAATCAAAGAGGGAGATGTTGTTTTTTTGTTTGCAGTGTGGATTTCCTACTAAAAAGAATAAAGAAGCAGATTTTAAGAAGTGCGGTAAAAGTTTAGAAAAAAAGAACATATCCTAAGTGTTCCGTTTTCCTGCTACAGGGAAGATTATGCTTTACACAGTGACCGCTCCAGATAAGTGCTCGTGTTTGTGAGGCAGGACTGACCGGTCCTCTGTAGAGAGTATGCACCTTCCAACCACCTTCGTTGAATTATTTCTACAAGAAATCTGAACATCAGAATGGCAGAATAAACTGACAGCGGTGGCAAAGAATCTGCTGCACCACGTCATACACTGCATTTTCCTCCAACCTGACACTTTTTATCTTTTCTTACAAAAAGCCTATTTAAAATTGTATCTATTTTAATAGTTTGATAATGTACCATAGTTAAATCATGAATTTTTTATTTTTTTTATAAAAATTGTACAACAGCAATATGATGTCAATTTACTCTTTCCATTTCATTTAACCCATTTGGAACCAGAGCATTTAATTTAAAGATCGAGGCGCTTTCCCTTATGCTAAGTCTATTGTTCATTTGATCTAACGGTGTTCCATTTAAAACCTTGTGGCTTGTGGGGTGAACTACACAGCCGCTCAGAGAAAGAATGAATAATAATAGATTCAATATAAAGCATGGCTTTAAAAATCATAGTGTCACTTTTCTATATTTCATCAGAGATGTCTTAAGTTAGTATGTAGTATTTGTATGGTAGGTAGAATTTTGAATAGGTTTTTAGTAAGAGACCGATGCATCACTTCTGGTGAAATAGGAACGAGACATGGAGGAGGAATAGGAGAGCAATGACACAAAGGGGTTCACAGTTTAATATATACCTGATGAAGAGGGGAAACCCTGAAACGCATTGCCAGTGTATTCTGGATGGTTCACAATACATTTTTGGACTTCTTATGATGATTAATGCTGAAGATTCAGCTCTACTAGAGACTGTGGGTTTGACGATTCAAGATAATAAAGAGAGTTTAACAAGGAACCCTCCTCATAGGAGCAAGTGTGACAAACGTACCTCTCTGGTCTCCAGCGTCAAGACCCTCAACGTGCTGCTGAGCCACGCCCCCTGGTGACGCGACCGCCTCCTTAGCAACAGTATGCAATGCTCTGTGTCTCCCTGCAGCAGGTGTGTGCTAGGAGAAATTAGCAGTGGGCTGACTGCTCAGCTGCTCTATCCCTATGTGCTAGTGTTTCTGACTAATGGAGCGCCGAGTCATGACTTATCAGGTTCTGATCCAGGGACTTGGTGCCCTTTTTAATCCCTTCCTGGCCATACACCAGTGCCAGTAATAGTCTTTTACCACTAGTTGTGTTCCTGGTTCTTGCTCCTGTGCTCATTTGGATTGCTTCTGACCCTGGCTTGTCTTCTGACCACTTTCTGTCTCTCGTTTGATAGTGCATAGCCCGACTAGTTTTGACCCATTTTTAAATATTACTCTGTATTATGTTTGTCTGTCTTTGTTTGTAATCTCTGCACTAAGATATTGTAGGGACCATCGACGAGTTGCAGTCTAGCTATCCAGGGCTTGTACTTCAAGTAGGTAGGGAAAGCGGGCTGGGTAAAAGCCTTAGGGATACCCGGCCTTGTCTGTCCCTACCTACAGTTGTTACAGTAAGTTACTTTGACTCACACGCACGCATGAGCTTTTTAGCTTTTTTTGTTTTTTTATTGAGGTAGTTTTTTCATGGGCATGTTTAATTTTTTTGCAGCAGAAAATCCTGCAGCTAAATAAAGTCAATAGGAAACTATGAAACTCAAGAAACAGTGCCTTTTTTGTACAATTTTCTTTATTTGTGGTCCATGGCAAAGATGCTTGTAAGCGCTCATGCACACGGCCGTAAGTGTTTTGCGGTCCACAAAACACTGATCCCTGCCGAGTGCATGCCAGCATTTTATATTTTTATTTCTTCAGAAATGTCCTATCCTTGTGCGCAAAAGGGAAAAGAATAGGACGGGTTCTAACTGGGCCACGGAACGGACATGCAGATGTGAACAACACACAGTATGCTGTCCGCATCTTTTGCAGCCCCATTGAAATAAATGTGTCCGCATACGATCCGCAAATAATGCGGCAGAGCTGCCACCACAAGCCCGGCTGGATCAGCTTCAGAAAAAGTAGAGGGCTGCGCTATGAGGGCAAAGTACTCCATTAGATTGACCAGATGGAGCCTCTGTCATTGCTGTCAAGCTAAAGTTTTACTTGTTATTTGCACTTTATTGTTTAATCTTTTGTTATTTTATTGCTGTAAGTCCCCTGATGAGTTCGCCTCAGGCCAATTAAACGTGTTGGGCAGAGTGGTACTGAGACATAGCTATAAACTGCTTGATCTTTTGTGCATAAGTACATGTCTATGCCTGGGCAGGACATCATATTCCTGCGTAGTTGCTTTATGTAACTATATCTTTTTTTTCCTTTTTATTGTGCCGGGTGTCAGTTCCTCCGCTTGCTCCTTTTCCCCGATGAAGCTAGGCAGTCAATTGGCGCAGCATAGGGATATCAAGGGTTACACTAGGAGGAAGGAGACACGCATTGGGATCGCCCTGTCTAGGTTGAGCTTGTTGATCCCCAGCGTAGCGGATCATTAGAGGAGGGTTTACTAGGAGGAAGAGACCCAGTTTTACATTCCCCTCTCTATGTCACCTGGCACTAATATAGCAATACTGTATTTATTCACCACTAAGTGATTTGTGATAAGTGTGTTAGAGCCTGGCAGGCAGCCTTCCGCATCCTCTTGGGTATATTATTTTAATGATGCAATAAAAGATAAAGGGGTTCTATCCTCTGGATAGATCGTCAGCATCTGATCCAACCCCCGGGACCCACGCCGATCAGCTGTTTGAGAAGGCAGCGGCGCTCCAGGAGTGCCGCACCCTTCTAACTGTTTACCACAGGCCCAGTGACATCAAGACTAGTATCAACTGGCCTGGGCGCGGCTAAGCTCTGCTCACTTGAATGTAGCATAGCCCCGCCCAGGCCAGTTGATACTAGTCGTGACATCACTGGGCCTCGGTTAATCAGTGAGAAGGTCGCGGCACTCCTGGAGCGCCGCTGCCGTCTCAAACAGCTGATCAGATGCCGATCTATCCACAGGATAGATCATCAGTTTAAACAAACTGCAGAACCCCTTTAAGTCTTAGTTAAGGTCACCCACTAATTCAGTCTTTCTTGTATTTATAATTGGGTACCCATTTATTGGTTATTAAGAGTGACCATTATCTCCCCATGGTTTTTTAAATATACACACTACATTAATATAAAGAGAATCATGGAACACTACATTAATATAAAGAGCATTGTGGAACACTACATTAATACAAGGGGCATTGTGGCACACTACACTAATATAAAGAGAATCATGGAACACTACATTAATACAAAGAGCATTGTGGCACACTAATCTAATACAAAGAGCATTGTGGCACACTACACTAATACAAGGGGCATTGTGGCACACTACACTAATACAAAGAGCATTGTGGCACACTACACTAATACAAAGAGCATTGTGGCACACTACACTAATACAAGGGGCATTGTGGCACACTACACTAATACAAAGAGCATTGTGGCACACTACACTAATACAAAGAGCATTGTGGCACACTACACTAATACAAAGAGCATTGTGGCACACTACACTAATACAAAGAGCATTGTGGCACACTAATCTAATACAAAGAGCATTGTGGCACACTACACTAATACAAGGGGCATTGTGGCACACTACACTAATACAAAGAGCATTGTGGCACACTACACTAATACAAAGAGCATTGTGGCACACTACACTAATACAAGGGGCATTGTGGCACACTACACTAATACAAAGAGCATTGTGGCACACTACACTAATACAAAGAGCATTGTGGCACACTACACTAATACAAGGGGCATGGTGACACACTACACTAATACAAGGGGCATGGTGACACACTACACTAATACAAAGAGCATTGTGACACACTACACTAATACAAAGAGCATTGTGGCACACTACACTAATACAAAGAGCATTGTGGCACACTACACTAATACAAAGAGCATTGTGGCACACTACACTAATACAAAGAGCATTGTGGCACACTACACTAATACAAAGAGCATTGTGGCACACTAATCGAATACAAAGAGCATTGTGGCACACTAATCTAATACAAAGAGTATTGTGGCACACTACACTAATACAAAGAGCATTGTGGCACACTACACTAATACAAAGAGCATTGTGGCACACTACACTAATACAAAGAGCATTGTGGCACACTACACTAATACAAAGAGCATTGTGGCACACTACACTAATACAAAAAGCATTGTGGCACACTACACTAATACAAAGAGCATTGTGGCACACTACACTAATACAAAGAGCATTGTGGCACACTACACTAATACAAGGGGCATTGTGACACACTACACTAATACAAAGAGCATTGTGGCACACTACACTAATACAAAGAGCATTGTGGCACACTACACTAATACAAAGAGCATTGTGGCACACTACACTAATACAAAGAGCATCGTGACACACTACACTAATACAAGGGGCATTGTGGCACACTACACTAATACAAAGAGCATTGTGGCACACTACACTAATACAAGGGGCATTGTGGCACACTACACTAATACAAAGAGCATTGTGGCACACTACACTAATACAAAGAGCATTGTGGCACACTACACTAATACAAAGAGCATTGTGGCACACTACACTAATACAAAGAGCATTGTGGCACACTACACTAATACAAAGAGCATCGTGAAACACTACACTAATACAAGGGGCATTGTGGCACACTACACTAATACAAAGAGCATTGTGGCACACTACACTAATACAAGGGGCATTGTGACACACTACACTAATACAAAGAGCATTGTGGCACACTACACTAATACAAAGAGCATTGTGGCACACTACACTAATACAAAGAGCATTGTGGCACACTACACTAATACAAAGAGCATTGTGGCACACTACACTAATACAAGGGGCATTGTGACACACTACACTAATACAAAGAGCATTGTGGCACACTACACTAATACAAAGAGCATTGTGGCACACTACACTAATACAAAGAGCATTGTGGCACACTACACTAATACAAAGAGCATTGTGGCACACTACACTAATACAAGGGGCATTGTGGCACACTACACTAATACAAAGAGCATTGTGGCACACTACACTAATACAAAGAGCATTGTGGCACACTACACTAATACAAAGAGCATTGTGGCACACTACACTAATACAAAGAGCATTGTGGCACACTACACTAATACAAAGAGCATTGTGGCACACTACACTAATACAAAGAGCATTGTGGCACACTACACTAATACAAAGAGCATTGTGGCACACTAATCTAATACAAAGAGCATTGTGGCACACTACACTAATACAAAGAGCATTGTGGCACACTACACTAATACAAAGAGCATTGTGGCACACTACACTAATACAAAGAGCATTGTGGCACACTACACTAATACAAGGGGCATTGTGGCACACTACACTAATACAAAGAGCATTGTGGCACACTACACTAATACAAAGAGCATTGTGGCACACTACACTAATACAAAGAGCATTGTGGCACACTAATCTAATACAAAGAGCATTGTGGCACACTACACTAATACAAAGAGCATTGTGGCACACTACACTAATACAAAGAGCATTGTGGCACACTACACTAATACAAAGAGCATTGTGGCACACTACACTAATACAAAGAGCATCGTGACACACTACACTAATACAAAGAGCATTGTGGCACACTACACTAATAGAAGGGGCATGGTGACACACTACACTAATACAAAGAGCATTGTGGCACACTACACTAATACACAGGGCCGGCCTTTGGGGTGTGCGGGCTGTGCGGCCGCACAGGGCGCCATAGCAACAGGGGCGCCGGGCGGCCGACAGCCCGCAATGTAATATGGGCAGGCGAGGCGGCACTTATGTTTTCTCCCCCCCCCCCCCCCCTCCTCCTATATTCAGCAGGGGGCGCCCGGCGCCCGTTGCGGTTTAAAAAAAAAAAAGTTACTTATATAAGTTGGGGGCGGCTGGCGGCGCCCCTCATTCTGCGCCGCCTGAGTGGCTGAGGCTGAGCGCTTGCCGCTCTAAAGAATCCTGCGCCTGTTAATGTAGCGTGGCCGAGCTCTGTTAGGTCCGCGGTACAGGAGCTTTTGTTTCCTGTACCCGGCCGGACTGACAGGAAGTGCTCACTTAGTGTGCACTTCCTTTCAGTCCGGCCGGGTACAGGAAACAAATGCTCCTGTACCGCGGACCTAACAGAGCTCGGCCACGCTACACTAGAGGTGGAGGTGGGAGTAGAAAGAGAGTGACAAGGGGGGAGGGGGGAGGAAAGAAAGAGAGTGACAAGGGGGGAGGAAAGAAAGAGAGTGACAAGGGGGGAGGGGGGAGGAAAGAAAGAGAGTGACATGGGGGGGGGGGAAAGAAAGAGAGTGACATGGGGGGGGAAATAATGAGAGTGATGGGGGGGGAAATAATGAGAGTGATGGGGGGGGGGGAAATAATGAGAGTGATGGGGGGGGGGAAATAATGAGTGATGGGGGGGGGAAATAATGAGAGTGATGGGGGGGAATAATGAGAGTGATGGGGGGGGGAAATAATGAGAGTGATGGGGGGGGGAATAATGAGCGTGACAAGGGAGGGCGGGTGGAATAATGAGAGTGACAAGGGAGAGGGGGGATAATGAGAGTGACAAGGGAAGGGGCGGGGGGGAAAGAGTGACAAGAGAGGGAGGGGGGGGGGAAGAGAGTGACAATGGAGTCCCCAGAGCCAGACTGCAGCCAGAGTCCAGATCATCTTATTGTCCTGGTGGTAAGTAGACAATGCAATATGTTTATTATTTAATTGTTTAGTTATTAATACTACATTGGAAACGAATTTTCTCAGCTGGACACCGGCCGACACTGCGCATGCGCTGGGAGCCTCACCAGCGGTTAGGGTAGGGAAAAAGCACTGGCCCGTACGTAATTTTTCCCTTCCCTAACCGCTGGTGAGGCTCCCGATGCATGCGCAGTGTCGGCCGGTGTTCAGCTGAGAACATCCATCCGATCACTGCGCCTGCGCATTGGCCCATAGTTTTTCCCTACCCTAACCGCCGGCGAGGCTCCTGGCGCATGCGCACTCTGCTGTGAAATTTCCCTAACCTGTCGTTGTGCGCCTGCGCGGCACACCTCCTCACGTCATGTCCGGTGCGACCGGAAGTGACGAGGGTAGGGAAATCTCACGAACTAGGGAAGTATAACATTACACCGGCCTTTGGGGTGTGAGGGCTGGTAACTACTTGGTTGGATAGTCAGCCAGCCTATGCCATGATGCCAGCAACAAGCAGTGTTTTTTTTTTTTGGGGGGGGGGGGGGGGCGCCACAAGGTTATCTCGCACAGGGCGCCTGAACACCTAAGGCCGGCCCTGCTAATACAAAGAGCATTGTGACACACTACACTAATACAAAGAGCATTGTGGCACACTACACTAATACAAAGAGCATTGTGGCACACTAATCTAATACAAAGAGCATTGTGGCACACTACACTAATACAAAGAGCATTGTGGCACACTACACTAATACAAGGGGCATTGTGGCACACTACACTAATACAAAGAGCATTGTGGCACACTAATCTAATACAAAGAGCATTGTGGCACACTAATCTAATACAAAGAGCATTGTGGCACACTACACTAATACAAAGAGCATTGTGGCACACTACACTAATACAAAGAGCATTGTGGCACACTACACTAATACAAAGAGCATTGTGGCACACTACACTAATACAAGGGGCATTGTGGCACACTACACTAATACAAAGAGCATTGTGGCACACTACACTAATACAAAGAGCATTGTGGCACACTACACTAATACAAAGAGCATTGTGGCACACTACACTAATACAAAGAGCATTGTGGCACACTAATCTAATACAAAGAGCATTGTGGCACACTACACTAATACAAAGAGCATTGTGGCACACTACACTAATACAAAGAGCATTGTGGCACACTACACTAATACAAAGAGCATTGTGGCACACTACACTAATACAAAGAGCATTGTGGCACACTACACTAATACAAAGAGCATTGTGGCACACTACACTAATACAAAGAGCATTGTGGCACACTACACTAATACAAAGAGCATTGTGGCACACTACACTAATACAAGGGGCATGGTGGCACACTACACTAATACAAAGAGCATTGTGGCACACTACACTAATACAAAGAGCATTGTGGCACACTACACTAATACTCTAGAATGTGAACATTCGTTTGCTGTAGATTTTACACATTTGCAAATTAGGAAAAACAATCATGTTTAGGCTTTGTTGACAATGGCCTGCTCATAATATTTAGTCATGGATATGAATATTGGAGGGCATGGGGGACGTATCACCCAGCTCTGGTGATCTTCTCTTTGAAAGAGACGGAGACTGGTGAGCACATCTGGATTCACAACGTCTACTATTGACAAAGAATGGCCACTGTGAAAAGTAGTGGGGAAATTTCTGCTACAAAATCTGCCACGTATGTAATCACTTGCATATGGCTAATAAAACATATTAGGTCTACAATAACCAGCCTTGGGCTGTTTGATTGATTGTTGTGGGAAGCATGACATGGAACAGCTGCTATTACAGGGGTTGCTCCACAGGATAGGTAATATGTGTTTGGTCATTGGGGCCCCTAGCAATCCTGAGAACAAGGGGTACTCGAGTTCCCACTCTGAATGGTGCACTTTCTGGTCTACCACTCACTTCTACGGGGCTGATGGAGCTGTGTCTACAGCCTCATACAGAACTAGCCGTCTGCAATGCAATATAAAAAACGTGCATCTGATAAGCCCTAATAATATCCACAACGATCGTTGCTTAAGAATTTTCACTGAAGAATTAAATCACAGCTATTTCATTATGTGAGGGGATCCTTTTAAATCACATCATCTCTCTGCATATAAAGGAATATTAAAAAGAAAACTATCCAGTTTTTGCATGATTTTAGGATGTCTGTCAAAAGAAAAAAACTAATGAAGAAAAAGCCCCTCAAATTCTATTTCCTACCTACATGTGGAGCAGTAGTACATACCTTATAAAAAGATAAGCAATGCAAACGTGAAAAGTATGGGAGACAGAATTCTGTGGGAACATTTGACCATTACTGTTCCTCTAAATACGCATCCTGGTTGAATAAGCAGAACAGAGTTAATAAAGGCTGCAAATTTAATGATGCAACCCCAGCCAGTATCAAAGCAGGAACCAATCCAGCAGCGTGCGGAGAGGATTTTCCCTGTTGCTAGGAAAACCATATATTCCAAAAACTGTGGGCGGGCAGCAGAAATCAAAGTAATTAGACAATGCTGGTAATAATGCCGTTATACAAAGTGCTGGGAGAATTACCCGAGTTCTTTTATGTTCATGTATCATCAGGATAAAGGAGAAAAAATCTTAACATCCATTAAGGTGCTGCCACATGTTCAGGTTTTTAATGCAGTTTTTGAAGCAAAAATCAGGAGTGGATAAAAAAATTAATAAATTTAAGCTGAAGTGTTTTAGCCTGTAAGGGATTAATTAAAGGGCTTGTCCGGTTTTACAACCCCTTTTTAAATTTGGCCAGTACTGCACTGTAACAAAGCAACACCTGTAAATGCACTCAACTGCTCCTCGCCACTCCGTTCCAGCACTGACGGACCGTTCTGCACTCCTTATGCCTCATTCACATGTCAGTGATTCACGGACGTGTGCTGTCCTTCTTCATGGACAGCCCACGTACTCATTCATTTTTATGTGTGTATTCACACATCCGTGTTTTAGCACAGTCCGTGGTTTTAGCAGGGAAGCGTGCTCTATTTTGTCCATGCTCACAGATCCATCATGCCATTATAGTCTATGGATCCATGAAAAACACGGATGCCATCTGTATTTTATCCATGTTTCAAGGCCCATTAGGAGGAGATGCTATAAAAATGTATTTTGAGCTGTACAGTGTTTGTGAAACATGGATAAGACACGGAGCGCAAAAAACGGACACACGGACCAAACACGAACTTGGGTTCAGTGAAAGGTTTTTAACAGTATAAATTAATTTCTAAAGTTATTACCCAAAGTCTCATGAGACTTCGTAAAGTAATAACTTCGGCTCATAGGCGCCAATACATTCTAATACTGTACGGAGCACTCACACTGTACAATATTCGAACAAAGTTTTATGCAAATAGACTTTGGATGTTTCATCCGAAGTTGATTCACTCATCCCTAGTTACGACCACCCTGCAATCCATCAGAGGTGGTCGTGCTTAAGCATAAGTGATGCGTGAAAATCACCGCTCATGAGAACAGCACCATAGAAATGAATAGGTCGGTATTCAGTGCGTGTGCAATGCGTTCAACTCACGCATCGCATCCGCGCGGAATACTCGCCCGTGTGAAAGGGGCCTTAAGGAATTAAAGCCTCTTTTTACACGAGCGTGGCGGATTGACTCCTGATGCGTTCAGTGAAACTCGCACCATTTTGCAAGCGAGCTCAGTCAGTTTTGTCTGCAATTGCATTCAGTTGTTCGTTATTTTTTTTTTGGTGCAAGTGCAATGCGTTTTGATGCGTTTTTCACGTGCGTGATAAAAAACTGAAGGTTTACAAACAACGTCTCTTAGCAACCATCAGTGAAAAACGCATCGCATCCGCACTTGCTTTCAGGTGCACTGCGTTTTTCACTGAATCCCCATTCACTTCTATGGGGCCAGGGCTGCGAGAAAAACGCAGAATATAGAACATGCTGTGTTTTTCATGCAACGCAGAACTGATGCGAGAAAAAAAAAACTCATATACACAGACCCATTGAAATGAACGGGTCAGGATTCAGTGCGGGTGCTATGCGTTCATGTCACACAATGCACCCGCGCGGAAAACTCGCTTGTGTAAAAGAGGCCTAAGGGTACCTGAACACGTGTACCTGCACATAAATCCACGTGGAAACTTGTGCAGAATTTCTGTTTGTAAACCTGCACCCGTGTGTGGGTGGCCTTAGGGTGTATTTACTGCACATGGGACTTTTTTGCCGCAAGACTAAGGTCAGGTTCACATCACCGTTTAGCTTTCTGTTCTTCTGATCCATCAGAAATGACAAAAATGACGTGTATTGCCGAGATATTGAGAAAACAGTACTACACGCCAAAAGCTGTCAGCTCTTAAAAAAGATAAACCGTTGGTAAAAATAGGCGATCATGTCAGAATTGTTCGCTATAAGGGAACGTTCGCAAAGGGGTATGATCAAACCTATACGGACCAGATATTTACCATTTACATTGTAAACACTAGGGGACTCAGACCCCTTTATAAGTTGAAAGATCTGGCTGACTAGTTCATTGAAGGCTCGTTCTACCCTGAAGAGGTCCAAAAAGTACCCCTCGATAACAGACACGTTTATCGGATAGAAAAAAGTCATGAAAAAGAAGAAGGTTAGGGGAGAAACGTCGTATTTGGTAAAGTGGGTCGGATACCCCGAAAAGTTTAACTCTTGGGTGTCTGAAAAACAGTGTAAACTATGGAAGACGAGCGTGTAAACTATGAAAGATGGATAATTTTTTATCACGCTGCCCTGCAACGCCTCCACCAAAGTTTACCCCGAAAATACCATCGCCGATAACACCACTAAATTAGAAAAAGCCATTTATCTTCGAGGCCCTTATGAAGTGGCTTTAGTGGAGATTCAGTACCCCCATACGTGGGAAACCTTTGGTCCCGGAGATGGCGTATTCTACATCGCGCGTCGCGACGAACCGCTCAGAGAGTATTTTGTTAAATTGGGTTATTACCCTAATATGCACAAACTGATCAAAGCAATTAATAACAAACTTGAATCTATAAAAATACCGCCTGATCAATTGCGGTTAAGATACGACGATATTGACAGAACCGTTTAGGTAACGAAATCGCGCTCATATGCGTTCATGCCTTGTGAAAGGTTGGGCAATATACTGGGCTTTCAGGGTTATTCGCGCGATCGCTCGATCAAGAATGTAGACTCTGAGCACATCGTTTTGTGCTATAACAACTCTGGTTTACCTGATTTAGAGCGTTTTGTGGACGCTGATTTAGCTTCAACCAAAGATAATGATTCTTTACCTATAAAGAGAAAAATTCATCCCGATATTAAAGCCGGATTTTATACAATGTTTGTTTGTACCGACATCATTCAACATCAACTTGTCAGCAATAGTTACGTTCAGCTTTTAAGAACTGTGAAATTAAGCAGTACAAATACCGAAATAGTCACGTAAAAGTATAACAGACCGGACTATATACCTCTCTGCAAGCGACACTTTGATACAGTTACAATATCGATACTTACGGATCAAGCTAAACCCGTTAAATTAAAATACGGTAAAACTATCGTACGATTACACTTTAGACCTCGCGCTGTGGCGGCATATTAAAATGTTGTCTCAAAGAGTGTACGGCGACCCGGAGGCATATACGCATCATTACATAACGCAAGCCGGTCATGGTTTGGAAGGGTTTCACGGCGACGAATTCATGTACGGTTCTGGTCTCGTGGGTTTATTTCGTGGTTTGTTCCGACGAGACATTCCCCTATTCAGAAAAGGCGTAGAACTTGTAAACCGCGCGTAAAAATGGCCGCTAGGAATATAGCTAAAGGTGTTGTCGACTGCCTTTATGGATCGACTAAATAGGAAAATGCGGAAAAGAAAGCACGTCCGCGACGCCATAGTCCTGCCACATTTTAAGAATAAAGTATCGCCACCTAAGAGACGTCGTCGCCAGAAAACAAGAAGTCGTTCACTGGGCGACATCATCTAATCAAATGTATGGCTTTTGTACATAGCGCGTCAGCCGAGTACGCCAAATCAGAGCTGGATATCTTTCAAATACCGCCTACACAAACAAGTATTATAAGTTGCAGATGATCGCCGCAATCGCCGACAATGCGCCTTTGGAATTCTTCATCTCGGGCAGCTGTGAATATTATTGCGACCTAAATAACACTCTGTTACACATCGTTTGCAGAATCGTTAGTCCCGATAACACAGCCATACCCGAACGCTCCCGCGTAGCTCTTACTAACTACCCTATCGCAAGCTTCTTTAACCAATTGGACATAACGCTCGGCGACACAGTGATTTCAAGAAGCGACATCCTTTATACGTATAGAGCGTATATAGAGGCCCTAATAAATTATAATTCTCAAACTTTAGCGGCCCAATTTACCGCAGGCTTATTCTATAAAGACACAGCCGGCCACCATGATGACCGGGCTCCTGACGGCAGCAATGCCAGCTTCGCCAAGAGAGCGCAGTATGCGCGCTCTAGAAGTGTAGAATTAATGGGTCCCATTTACGCCAATATATTTAATCAACCGAAGTTAATACTGAACGGATTAGATCTAAAGATAAAATTGACTAGAAACAAAGACACCTTCTGCCTTATGTCCGCCGAGGCGCCCCATTTTAAAGTCCAAATACAGCAAGCTTCCCTGTTTGTCAAAAGAGTACAAGTATCGCCCGCTAACGCAAAGTATTCGGTCGATTGCGCGTCGCTTAAAGTGTATAGTATACCCACCGGTACTCGCATATCTAACCACGAGAATCTTTTTCTGGGGAACATACCGAGAACAGTAATACTAACGTTTCTGGACAACAAGTCCTTTTCAGGTCATTACCAAAGAAATCCTTTGTGCTTCAACCGCTATAATGTGAATTATGCGGCCTTATATTTGGACGGGCAACAGATACCCGCAAAACCGTTTCAACCTAATTTCCAAGACGAATCAGCGGTTCGAGAATATATGTCGCTCGTGCATATTTCGGGAAAGCATAAGGCTGACAACGCTTTATCCGTGGACCGGTCCGAATTTTTGAACGGCTACACATTGTTCACTTTTGATTTATCGCCGGATCAAGAACCCGGCGGTCATTTCTCTCTAGTAAAAAGCGGAAATCTCCGAGCTAAAATTAGATTTGCTGAGCCGGTTGTAAACACTATTAACATGATTGTGTATTCAGTTCATGAAAACATTATTGAACTAAATAATAGAAGGGAATTATGATTTTCAAGAAAAATGAATAATTATGAAATTACCTGTGTTATTAAAACCGACTTTCACGCCCGTTGTATATTTAAAGGTGTATTTCTGTGCAATTTATTACCTAAAAACAAAATCATCGACCACCCGGCGGCCTACATTGTAAATACGGACAATTCGTATAAGCGGAGATGACACTGGATTTTAATTATATTACAGCCTGACGACGTATCTTTATTTATTTTTTCGCTGTCGAGTGAGCTATTTCCTGCTGAATTTATAAATTTTGTATACAAAAAATTAAAACTATAAGTTATCAAAAACAGACAAATCCAGGATGTCGCTAGTTCGGTCTGCGGCCATTACTGCATCTATATCTTACATTGTATAGCTAAAGGAATACCTTTTGAAAGTGTATTAAAAATTTTACGAGTGATTTTAGAAAAAATTATCATGTTGTGCGCTCCTTTGTAGCGAAGCGCATGAAACAATTATGTATACGCTGTTGTAATTACACACAAACTTGTCGGTCCCTAAGTGGTTGTTAAAAATGTAAGTTGACGTGTTGTAAATAAAGAAAAATTTATAAAACTTTTTGAAATTATTTTTTTATCGGTGCTATTATAATTAAAAGAAGCCCGGCCATGTAGCATACGTCTTTTGGACATGCCCGGGCATGCCAATATATAAAAGTCATATCAAAATGATATCAAAGTGATATCAAATCATAAAATGACATCAAAGTAGTATAAAACTGTATCAAAATGTTATAAATGGGATATAAAGTGTTAATAAAAGCTTATCATTTGATAAGGACTTATAACGTGATATGAAAAGCTTATCATTTGATATAAAATTTATATTAAAACATAAAATTATATGAAAATCATATTAAAGTGGGAGGCATTTAGGAGTGGTTTGGGACGGCGAGAAATGGGCGGATCTGGGTGGGGTTAGGGCATTTCTGGGAGCGGTTATGGTGTGAAAAAGGGGCGGGGCACCTGTCACTTTGAGTCTGACGAGACATGTCCCACTATACTACTAGTGTGATATAGAAATAAACGCAAGCAGTTTCTATGAGAGCTTAATTCTGCTATTGTTTATAAAAAGAGAAACTCTTTTTAAAATGATTTTAAAAAATTCAAAGACCCAAAACATTATTATTTTTCTAATATAGTAAGTGTCAGTGGCTCACCTGCATGCACTACCGTGGAATGGTGCTCACTCCAAGGGCAACACCCCAAGCCCGTAAAACGTAAGAACAAAAGTAATTGAAAACTGGAGGGCACTCAATTATCAGGAGGTCAAATGGAGATTTGACACATTCATTTAAATAAAAACCGTATTTATTAGAATAGAAAAAGTATTAGTATAAAAAAATAGCAATAGATACTGAGAGGTCTTGACTACAACGGTCCCTTCCTCCTGCGTTTGGTGTTACAAGACAGTATACGAATTCAAGCCAGTGCATATTAGATGGACCTACTGCTAATTTGAACTATTGGAATGTAGCAGGGTAGCTACCTGACCACAATTGAGGACGAGTATCTCTGAATCACATTAAGCGCTGTAAAGAAAAGAACGGTGATCCCCGCACACATGGGACGCCAACCGGAGAGCATACTATCGCAAGCACCGCAGGATACACACAAGCCGGCACCATCCTACCAAGTCCATTGGAGGGTAACATAGCCCTTGTGGCAAACATACAGATCTATAGATCTATTGATTTAAGGGGCAGCATTTGCCGATGAATGACTATACCAGAACGGTATCACTTACAACTTAACCGCGGCACTACAACTGCGGTAATACACGGGGAGATCGCAGGAGAGGTTTGGACAGTATACATATATATATATATACATATATATATATATATATATATATATATATATATACCCCTGATATATATACCCCTGATAATCCAGTGAACTAAGGTGGTATTGGTCGAACTCCACTGAGGGGTATCAATGTACTGCATTGTAGGAGGATTCCATTTTTTATATTTTTAATCTACTGTATCTTGCATCTTACTGACATTTTGGCAGAATTACTATATTGCAATATAGTGGGACTGGTTATCCATGTGATTATTTGGAGGAATCCAGAATAGACATCTAATTCTCATTCTGCTGCGTTTTCCAATCCACAAATTATCATTCTTATATATTTTTTATTTAATTTATTTTTCATTTTATTTTAGTTTTTCTATCTGTGCCATATTGTATAATTAATTATTACAATCCTTTGTGGACAATACTGGGTCAATGCTCTAGGTGGAAGAAAGTGATTATTAAAGCGGTAAACTCTACCCCATATCAAGGGGGGAGCACTGATATCCACATGGACCATCCATACAAGGATCCACATAAGGATTTCCCTGTAATAGACTATATACTAATACTTTTTCTATTCTAATAAATAAGGTTTTTATTTAAATGAATGTGTCAAATCTCCATTTGACCTCCTGATAATTGAGTGCCCTCCAACTTTCAATTACTATTATTATTTTTCTGCCAGAAGAACTGTATAAGGAATGTGTTGTAGCTGTTATTGGCGCCATTTCTGGGTACATAAAGTACAACCTTATGATCACTTTTTTATTCCATATTTCAAGAGCAGAATGAACCAAAAAAACAGCATTTTTACATTTCTTAAACTCTTTTTACTATATTTATTCTACAGATTTAAAAAAAACTGATCATTTTATTGTGCACGTTGTTACGGATGCGGCGATACCAATTCTGTACAATACTGCATCATCATAACTTGATATTACGACACTAAGCATTAACTACCTACTTGCAGTGATGTAATAGTATGCCGCTGAGCGGGAAGGAGTTACAAACACAGGCTATCCCTGGGTGCAATCCTTGACTTTGATTAGTGGATATGTCATCAAATCACCAAATTTCCCACTTTTACACTGTAACAGGTTCTTTGTAGACATCCCTTTAAGACAACTTTACAGATATTTACACCATGTAATCCATGCAATTGCATGAGGCCCCTGAGTTTAGGGGCCTTCTGCCTCCCCCCTGGGAGCTGGGTTCCCCCTGCAGTGGAATCACTTTCAGCTCTATGCACGTCCTCAAGAAGAGCATACAGTTGGATACAATGGTGAAGCAGGGAGCACTTTGTTCCCTGCTCCGCCATTCACCCTGTGACTGGCAGTGTGGTGCTAGCAGGTGCAATGAAGTGACACCTTCACATCTGCTGAGCCTAGCTATCAGACAGGCCAGACCACATCAGCAGGGAGATATTTGCTTGGTTCGGAACATTGGCTTGGAGAGAATTCATTTTGGATATACTAAAGTGGCACGATATTGTGTTGGAGGATGCTTAGGGGGCCACCATATTGGGGCGAGGACATATATGGAGCACCATATTGTGTTGGCTGACACAGAAGCACCATATTGTGTTGGGGGATACAGAAGGAGACACTATATTGTGAGGGAGCTTAGTTTTGTTTTAGGGACCCCGTGGAATAAGTTTGCTTGGGGCCCCAGAAATGCCAAATCTGCCTCTATTACCATCTAAACTCTATGCAGACTAGCTCCCAAAAATAAGGCAATGATTTATTTACTATATAGTCAATTTAGGAATCTAGGGTCACAGATCCCCAGTTTGTTCAAAGCAGTGTTTCTGAGGGTGTGGAGATGTGGGCACATTATTACGTACTTGCTGGATGTATCCAATTGCTAAAACTCATTGGAATCATGTTCAGAAGTAGATCCAGGCTAAAATGGGTCTATAGAGTCAGTTTGTCCACTTGGTCTGCTCTCCCTAAGGGTCCATTCACACGTCCGTTGTTTGTTTCCTGATCTGTTCCGTTTTTTGCTGAACAGATCTGGACCAGATCTGGACCCATTCATTTTCAATGGGTCCTGAAAAAAAGCGGACAGCACAATGTCATATTTTTTTTCAGGACCCATTGAAAATGAATGGGTCCAGATCTGGTCCAGATCTGTTCAGCAAAAAACGGAACAGATCAGGAAAGAAACAACGGACGTGTGAATGGACCCTTAATGAGTTGCCCGATTCTGACACAGGATAGGGTTTAAGGGTCTGATCAGTGGCGGATCGACCACTGGAGCCCCTGCGATCACGAGAATGGGGGTCTTTGCTCCCTAGTTTGCATGGATCTGCAGTCAACTGTATGGGACTGCCAGGGATAACTGAGCACTTGACTATGTCCAGCAGACCCATGGAGCTGAATGGAGTGGTAGACATGCATGTGTGTCTGATAAACCACTGAAATGGGGAGCAAGGGCCCCCGTTCTTGTGAATTTCATGGTGCAAACAAAATTGCGACAAAAAAAAGTGTGCAAAGAAAACTTAATGATGATTTTATCTGTTTCTTCTTGCCATTTTAAAGCACTGCAACACTGCTGGAAAACATGACTGACAGCTGAGATAAGGACCTTATTCCGCTGACAGTTCCATAGCTGTCAGATAATATGATTGCCAGCAGGCAGAACACAAAAAGGAGAACTGAGATGAAAGAAGGCAGCACTTAGTCCTCAGATGTAATTCGGCTGTATTATAGCATCCATATTATAGTTGTACGGCCACTTTCACACAAGCGTAGGGAAAACTGTGCGTATTCCGCCTTCAGAAATGATTCTGGATGATATACCATCTAGACTGTCATCAGTACTGAATTAGTAATTTATCTGGATTTTCTTGTGTATTCCTTCCTTCCTGCATTTTTTTGATGCCCTCCCATAGACTATAATGTGCGTATTTAGAAACAAATACGGACAGAACTTTGATGGGCTGCAGATTTCTGACGGAGATGATACGCCCATATGAACAGCCCTATTCATATGGCGCTTGTAATTACTCTTGTGTGAAAGCTAATGCTGAGAGGGTGGGCAGCACGGTGGCTCGGTGGTTAGCCGTGCCGAGGCCCCAAGTTCAAACTGGAGACAGCCAGCATTGATAACGCCTGTAAAGAGCTGCGGATTATGTCAGCAATATATAAGTGGGTAAAACCTCATGGTCAGGCTGGGATGTCTGGCCATAATATGTACAATGAAATGTGGTCTTAGGACTGTCTAAAGCCTTAGAAAGTAAATGAATCATAAAATGATCGCGCTACAGACATTTATTAGACCGGCATTTTAGACACCAGTCTTAATAAGGTCGTGTGCTGATGGTGGATCCACCGAAGTTATGTTGAGGTGCTGGCCTCTACATAACTTTGGCGGAGCCACGCCGCTTCTAAATCTACACCAGCACCCTGGCATAGATTTAGACCATTTTTTATGCCTAAAACAGGTGTGGAAAATGATGAATGAGACGGGCCTACTGGCCTGTCACGTTTCCCCACCCACTTTTGTAGAGCTGGGGTGAGCAGGGAAAAGTCGAAAATTGAGGAGCAAAGAGCCTTCGCGCTTCAATCTGCACCAGAAATACGCCTAATATAGACGTATTTCTGTTAGAAAATAACCCCCGAGCCTGAAATGGCTGCTTACAGTCAATAGATAAAAAAAAAAAAAAAAGACTCCTACACACTCGGTGGAGTTTCCATTTTAAATCTGCAGGAAATTCTGCATGGATCTACAGTGAAACACAAAGCAAAACCTGCAGGTGTTCAGATCTTACTGTGAATTTCACCCCGCCAAATAAAGAAGTCATAGGTAAGAATCTGTGATTAAACTGACACTTTAAAAGCTTCACCAGGGGTCAATTTACACCTGGAATAATGTAGATGAGATGTGTTGCATTAGCTCATGCACATGGCCGCAGTTCTGGACCGCATCCGATCTATGTTGTTTGCGGATCGGATGCAGACTCATTTATCTCAATGGGGCCACAAAAAAATGTAATACGGTATGTTCTATTGTCTGTTTTCCAGTCCACAATGGGACATTTCTGCATTTCGTGCACTTGATTGTATCCGTTTTGCATGCAGCATGCTGCGGCTCTTAGGCCTCTTTCACACGGGCGTCACGTGTGAGGGCCGGACAAGATGCGGGTGCATTGCGGGAAAATGCACAATTTTTCTGCACGAGTGCAAAGCGTTTTAATGCGTTTTGCACTCGCGTGAGAAAAATCTGCATGTTTGGTACCCAGACCCGAACCCGGACTTCTTCACAAAAGTTCGGGTTTGGGTTTGGTGTTGTGTAGATTTTATTGTTTTCCCTTATAACATGGTTATAAGGGAAAATAATAGCATTCTTAATACAGAATGCTAAGTAAATGAGGGATGGAAGGGTTAAAAAATAATAATAATAAACTCACCTCATCCACTTGTTCACACAGCCCGGCTTGTCTTCTTTCTTCTTCTTTGAGGACCTGGGAGGAAAAGGACCTTTGGTGATGTCACTGCGCTCATCATATGGTCAATCACCGTTTGAGTAACATCACCAAATGTCCTTTTCCACCCAGATCCTCAAAGAAGAAGAAATAAGACAAGCCGGGCTGCGTGAACAAGTGGATGAGATGAGTTTATTTTTATTTTTAACCCTTCCATCCCTAATTTACTTAGCATTCTGTATTAAGAATGCTATTATTTTCCCTTATAACCATGTTATAAGGGAAAATAATAAAGTTCGGCTCCCCATCCCGATCGTCTCCTAGCAACCATGCGTAAAAATCGCACCGCAACCGCACTGTTTGTGGATGCTTGCGATTTTCATGCAACCCCATTCAATTCTATCGGGTCTGCGTTGTTTAAAAAAAGACGCACAATATAGAGCTTGCTGTGATTTTCACGCAACGCACAAGTGATGCGTGAAAATCACTGCTCATCTGAACAGCCCCATAGATATGAATAGGTCTGGATTCAGTTCACCTCACACATTGCCCTCGCGCGGAATTCTCACCCGTGTGCAACCCCCTCCCCCCCAAAAAAAATAAAAATAAAATGCAGGTTGACCAAAAAGCGTATGTGGTTATTTTAGAAATTTTACAGCATCGCCTCCAAAAAAATATAATACATACATTAAAAAAAAACGGCAAATTTGTGCACATATGAAGATGGTACTAGTCATTTTTACCAGTAGATGCCACAATAAACTGTAGGCTTTTTTTTTCCTAGTGACGTTTTTGTTATTTAGGTGGCATTTGTTATCTATTTTGCTCTTTTAGAAAATGCAGCATGCTTTCGGCATTTTATTAGACATTTTGCTAACACCATCTCTACATGAGAAAAATGCCATGAAGAAAATACTAGTAAGACACATCGTATGCAAACAATGTCAGGTGGCAAAAAAAATGCCTGTGCTTATTCTGATGTTTCGTTTTACTGGTAAAAAAAAAGAAAGAAAAACTGCAAGAGCAAATGTATGCAAGTATGTGACCCTTATAAAAGATTAAATAAAAGTTATCATTCCAATACACAAATGAGACATTTTTTCTCTAAAAGTTTCTGAAGTCTTTGGGGAATATTTATCAAACTGGTGTAAAGGAAAACTAGTTTTGTTGCCTTTAGCAACCAATCACATTCTACCTTACATTTTCCAAAAGAGCTCTAAAAAATGAAAGGTGGAATCTGATTGGTTGCTATGCCAGTTTTCCTTTATACCAGCTTTGATAAATCTCCCCCTTTAAGTTTTACTTTACACAGTCTGAATTTGACAAATGGTTTTTAATATTTTCTTTAGTTTTATTTATAAAAGCGCCATAGTTGTCCCTTCTCACCACCTTCATCAGTGAATACTACAGGCTCGCTGATGTCCTGCACCACACAGCATACTGCCAGCAAACATCCCCGGCCTTTTTACTTATAATGCCGCTGTAAATATTATCATTTTAATTTACACGTTGCTTAATCTATTGTGTTTTTACCACTATGAAAAGTAGTCATGTGATACGCTGTCATCAAATGAAAATTATGGAGAATAAAACTGTTTTCTGAGAACTGTTCAGCCAATCAGCACATACGTCTCCATGGCAACTGCATTCCCGAACTTTCAATATAACAGGCTTGAATCTATATTTCTGGCGTGACTTAATGCTTGGTTTGGGAATGAAAAATCACAAGAAGCACAGCTGTTCTATTCCATACAGACTGTAACAGCTTAAATCTACACGGTATACTTTTATATGGCTATCACACATACAACTACAGGGCTCTGATTATATGTACATGGTATTATTTATATCATATATAGACTCAGAGAGCTCTGATTATATGTACATGGTATTATATATAGAACTAGAGAGCTCAGGTTATATGTTCATGGTATTATATATAGAACTAGAGAGCTCAGGTTATATGTACATGGTATTATTTATATCACATATAGAACTAGAGAGCTCAGGTTATATGTACATGGTATTATATATAGAACTAGAGAGCTCAGGTTATGTGTACATGGCATTATTTATATCACATATAGAACTAGAGATCTCAGGTTATATGTTCATGGTATTATTTATATCATATACTAGCAGAAGGACCCGGCTTCGCACGGGTATATTTCATCTATTTCATTTTATGTTTCCGTGTGTCATTAAAAAAATATCAATTGTTTTCCCCATAACAGTGACCTCTACAGTACCTGCCCCTTTAACAATTACCTCCATAGTGGCTGCCCCTTTAACAGTGACCTTCACAGTGCCTGCCCCTTTAACATTGACCACCCCTTTAACATTGACCTTCATCGTGGCTGCCCCTTTAACATTGACCTCCACAGTGCCCGCCCCTTTAACAGTGACCTCCACAGTACCTGCCCCTTTAACACTGACCTCCACAGTGCCCGCTCCTTTAACATTGATCATCCGTTTAACAGTGACCTCCACAGTGCCCGCCCCTTTAACAGTAACCTCCACAATGCCCGCCCCTTTAACAGTGAACGCCTCTTTAACAGTGACCCACACCAGATTTGTGAGGGCTTCATAAGAGCCTACCAAAGCCGCTTCTAGCACCACTGCTGGATTGCCCGCTTCTGCCCTAATCCACCAAGCTGCATAGCTCGACTGTACTGCAGCATAATAGATGGCGAGAAGGCAACTCTATGCCCCCGGGTACATATGCCGCCTGAAAGGTTGATCTCGCTATTCTAGGACATAGCTTACGCCACAAAAAGGGGGAGATTAATTTATCCATAGTAGCAAAATGTTTCTGGGGTAATGCTAATGGAGCCGCCCTATAGAGATATAACAGCTTTGGCAGGCGAATCATTTTTACAATATTAACACGCCCAATCAAGGTCAGAGACAAATTCTCCCATGCTTCAATTTTTCTAGTTATATACAGTGGATATAAAAAGTCTACACACCCCTGTTAAAATGTCGCAATTCTGAATGCTGAATGCTGACCCATTCATTTCTATGCACTTCAGAGTCCGCATTTCCGTTCCCGAAAAATAGAAGATGATCTATTCTTTTAGTGCGGGCAATGTGCGGTCCACAAAAAATCATGTTAAATAGGAGTCCGCATACATCTGCCATTAGTTAAAGTGCCTCTGATTAACCCCAAATAAAGTTCAGCTGCTCTAGTTGGTCTTTCCTGAAGAGAGCTTCCAAAGCATCAGAGGGATCTTATTGTTAAAAGGTATCAGTCAGAAGAAGGGTACAAAAGAATTTCCAAAGCATTATATATACCATCGAACACAGTGAGGGACGTCCCTCCAAAATTGATGAAAATACTAGAAGAAAACTAGTCTGGGAGTCTACCAAGAGGCCTACAGCAACATTAAAGGAGCTGCAGGAATATCTGGCAAGTACTAGCTGTGTGGTACATGTGACAACAATCTCCCGTATTCTCTATGGGGTAGAGTAGCAAGACGAAAGCCTTTTCTTACGAAGAAAAACATCCAAGCCAGGCTATATTTTACAAAAACACATCTGAAGTCTCCCAAAAAGCATGTGGGAAAAGGTGTTATGGTCTGATGAAACCAAGGTTGAACTTTTTGGCTATAATTCCAAAATATATTTTTGGCGCAAAAACAACACTGCACATCACCAAAAGAACACCATACCCACAGTGAAGCATGGTGGTGGCAGCATCATACTTTGGGTTTGTTTTTCTTAAGCTGGAACTGGGGCCTTAGTTAAGCTAGAGGGATTTATGAACAGTTCCAAATAGCAGGCAATATTGGCACAAAACCTTCAGGCTTCTGCTAGAAAGCTAAACATGAAGAGGAACTTCATCTTTTAACATGAGCAAATTATTGGTGACCCTTCAGGTCCCTATCAACTATTCTTACCCTGTAATACCTCCATCCTTTACCCTTTAACTTCCCCCTTACCAATAAGACACAGAGACTTGAGTCGGATTTAAATCGGCCACAGCAGCCGTTATTTATTAAACAAAAAATACAAATAAGTTAACAATGAATTACCCCAGACGAGGGAGGTCCTAGAAGCCCCAACATTTATACATCCAGAACAACCACCAACTGGACAATCCACCTTGCCTCCAGCCGTAAACACCCAGCTCGGAGCCACCAACTGATGGATGCCCTCACCGATTAACCGAGTGCCCAATCCTGAGAGTCCAGTCCCACCATTGAGGCCCTCTCATTCTCAAGCACCAATCCATTCCACCAGCTCCGAGGACCTCCCCCGCCAACAACGCGCAACTTGACCATTCCAACCTCATGATTGCGCATTCCTCCACATCTCCAGAGCCCTCTCGATTCCACCCTGTATACCCAGGGACCACAGATCAATCCCAACCGCATTAAGGTGAATGCCATCCGCTCTCCAAAACCCCCCAAGGCCCGACTCAAGATCCTCATGCCTAATCTCCATCGACCCACTCTTAGCCACAAACTGTCCAATCGCCCTGTTTACCTTAATGCGAGCCCTGTCCACCCCTTCAACAGACCGCGTCTCCCGCCACGTTTTTCTAGGCACAATATCCGACCACACAGTTATCATTTTAGGGAACAATGACCAAAGCCGTAAGAGATCAAACTTGATATCCCTGATCAATTCTCTTGCCGGTCTAACCCCCAAATCATTGCCCCCAACATGGACCACTAAAATTTCTGGAGCTCTGTCTAACCTCACAAAACGATGAACCTCCCTCAGCACACTGCCCCACAACATACCTCTAGAGCCTAGCCACTTCACAACCGCGATATCCCTGCCAAACCCCAATTGACGTCCATTCTCCCGAACATCCGCCCTCAACGCCCCCCCCAGAAAACGAACGAGTGTCCAATAATCCAAACTAGTGCCGGACTGGAGCCTGCAATACAAATGCAAACAAAAGAAACACATTACTTACCCGGTCACCAACACTCCTCACAAACCACCTAAACGCACATATGACCGGAACCTGATAGATTCCCAACGCCCTATCCTTTTAATAACTTCGTCACTTAACCCCAACCTAGCCGCCTCAGTTTCTGCCCCAATCCTGAAGGAGTGACCCATGAAATCTGCTGGGTCCACCCCCGCCCCTACCAGACACTTTTTAAACACCGCCACAAATTGAAATCTGGAAAGGAATTATCCATTGCCGTGCCTAAGCAGCGGGCCATTATCAAAAAGCACCCCTTCCTTATACACCCGCAAATATCTAACTGGGCACAACAAGCACTCCGGGACTGAAAAAAGAGTAACATACCGCCCCTTACCCTCCATATCTGTTTTGGACGACCACAGCCGGACCACCACCCTGTCCTCCCCACACAAACCCCCCGCGACCCTGACGCTCTTAGACACCAATTCCCCCAAACGGAAAGCCCCAAAAAAGGCTAAAGAAAAAGCCAGCCGAAACAAGCTAACCTCCACCGCGGAATTACAAACCAACTCGACCTGTCCACCAAACCTCAACAGCAAAGAGAACGACACTGGCCTTCTCCAATCCTCCGTCCGCTGCCCCCTCCTCCAACCCTTCAATACCTGCCTCACCAAAAAGGTCTTCATAACATCAGCCATGCCCCGTAACTTGAAACCAAATGCCAGACCCGCAACACACTTGTTCAACTGCGCCACCGACCAACCCTGCTCCTTACCCTGCCCCAGGAACAACAATAAAGGTATCTCCCCCTCATCTACCCCCATCCCCAAAACTAAACACCACTGCTCCCACTCTCTCCAAGCCTTCCCATACGCAGCCCAAGAACCCTTGCTCAATGACGCCCGCAACAATCCCGCTACAGTATCTCCAATAGTCCCCACAGCGACCCCGGGCACTCCAGGCCTTCCGTTTCCGCCTCCGGAGCCAACTGCCGAAATCGCTCCCACTGCAAATGAGAAAGAGCATCCGCAATGTTGTTAGAAGCCCCAGGCACATGAATTGCTACCACCCATGCATTACACAATAAACAAAGCAACACAAGATGCTGCAACAAGCGAACCACGGGTGGAGACAAAGCCGTCAAACCATTGATAGCCTGCACCACCCCCATGTTATCGCAATGAAACCTCACCTTCTTGTCCCTAAATCTATCCCCCCACAACTCCACTGCAAGAACTATGGGAAAAAGCTCAAGGAGACACAAATTCCTGACCCACCCCCGCTCAACCCAAGACTCCAGCCAACGAGCCGCACACCACTGGCCATGACAATAAGCCCCAAACCCCACCCCGCCAGCCGCATCCGTAAATAATTCAAAGTCAAAACTATCCACCACCTCGCCCATCTTTAATGATCTACCATTAAAATCCCTCAAAAAAACAGACCAAACCTCCAAATCCATTTTTAACTCCCGCCCCAACCTAATAAAATGATGCGGTGCAACCATCCCCGCCGTAGCCGCCGCCAACCGACGACAAAACACTCGGCCCATAGGCATGATCCTACACGCGAAGTTCAATTTTCCTAAAAGAGACTGCAGATCCCGCAACTGTCTCACCCTCTCGACTTCCGCCCGCAAATCCACCACTTTATCCTCCGGAAGCCAACATTCCATCCTTACCGTATCAATTACAATGCCCCAAAAACTTAATTCCGTCGCCGGGCCGACAGTCTTCTCCACAGCTAACGGCACCCCAAACTTTGCAAAAACCGACTGCAACGTAGCCAACAAAAGAGAACAAACCTGCGAGCCCGCCGGTCCCAAACACAAAAAATCATCCAAGTAATGGATAATGGATGAACACCCCGCCACATCCACCACCACCTATTCCAAGAATGAACCAAATGCCTCAAAGTACGCACATGAGACAGAACAACCCAAAATACCCCCCATCCCAAAAGTAACCCAAGAAATGTAAACTATCCAGGTGGACCGGGGGTAACCGAAAAGCCGCCTCAATGTCTGCCTTAGCCAACAAGGTCCCAGGCCCCAGCTTCTTAACCCATGCCACGGCCGCATCAAATGACGTATAGACCACCGAACAAATGTCAGGATCGATACCATCATTGACCGACGCTCCCTTTGGGAAAGACAAGTGATGTATAAGCCGAAACTTGTTTGGCTCTTTTTTGGGCACCAGCCCCAGCGGCGACACCCTCAAGCCAGCTAACAGCACTCCCTCAAACGGCCTATCCATCCTGCCCAAGGCAACCTCCTTTGCCAACTTATCGGAGACCACCTCTGGAAACTCCAGAGCCAATCGCAAATTTCTTTGCGGTACGACCACAGGCAATGGGTTCGACGGAATACCGAACCCCTCCGAAAACCCACGTTTTAACAATTCCGCCGCCTCGCGCTTGGGATACCTATTTAGGTACCACTCCATCCCTTCCACCCGAACTGGAGTCTGACCCTTTTGTAGACGAGTTTGACTCCCTGTGTTTACCGCCCCTGAAGCACCGGTTAGCCCCGTGGGTACCCCCGCAAGTTGTGCACTCATGCTTGAACTTGCATTTTGCGCCAAACCTGCAGCTCCCCTCATTAAAGAGGAAACACAAACCCCCTGCTGACGCCGCAGACACCGTAGACTGACCTGGTGCCTCTCCCGCATCCCCCCAAAAGGACTGCCCCTGCCGCCCCCGTGCAGTCACCCACAACCATAAACTGATATCTTTATGGTCCCACCGAATATTAGGCCTAACCTCCTTCCTCTGTCTGAATTGCTCGTCGTACCTAAGCCACCCAGTACCACCATATACCCTGTATGCCTCCCCAAATCGCATCCAGATAGCAAAACAAGGCCGAGCAACACTCAGGCGACATTTCCCCAATGACACTTGCCAAGATCGCAAACGCTTGCAACCAATTGGCAAACGTACGCGGTATGAGTCTATGCCGGCGCTTCTCATCTTCCTCCTTTTTTCCCTCACCCCCTCGTTCCCTATCCAGATTAAACCGCTCCAGGGGCAGAAGCGAAAAAATTTCGACATACTCCCCCCCGCCATATCCGCTCACGAACATCCTGTTTTAAGTGCGCCCCCAATGGCCCCTCAAAACACACATACACCTCACCCTTCGCCGCGTCGCTAACCTTAGGCCTCTCTTCCTCAGCTCCCGCCTGTGTCTGAACCGACACCGATCCCACCCCCCGAGACTGCCCGTCCCCAGATGCCCCCCTAAACCCCCACCAACCCCCCATGCCGGTAACGGAGACGAACCTGCCACCCCCAAACGTGAAACCCAACCCACCAAACTCGT